>NW_020173204.1:1991071-2033230 GCF_003031525.2 Neophocaena asiaeorientalis asiaeorientalis | reverse complement strand
CCGTTTGATATTACGTGGAGCTGGGAGGTCTCTTGTGGACCAGTGTCCTGAACTTGACTCTCCCACCTCAGAGGCACAGCACTGACTCCTTGCTGCAGCACTAAGAGCCTTTCATCCACATGGCTCAGAATAAAAGGGAGAAAAGTAGAAAGAACAAAAGAAAGAAAGAAAGAAAGAGAATAAAAATAAAATATTTTTATAAATAAAATAAAATAAAAATAATATATTTTTATAAATATTTTTGTAATAAAAAGATAAAATAATGTTAGTAAAATAAAAAATAATTATTAAGAAAAAAATTTTTGAAAAGTAAAAAGAAAAACATGGACAGAACTCTAGGACAAATGGTGAAAGCAAAGCTATACAAACAAAATCTCACACAGAAGCATACACATACTTGCTCACAAAAAGAGGAAAAGGAGAAAAAATAATATCTTTGCCTCCAAAGTTCACCTCCTGAATTTGGGATGATTCGTTGTCTATTCAGGTATTCCACAGATGCAGGTACATCAGGTTGATTGTGGAGATTTAATCCGCTGCTCCTGAGGCTGCTGGGTGAGATTTCCCTTTCTCTTCTTTGTTCGCACAGCTCCCGGGGCTCAGCTTTGGATTTGTCCCTGCATCTGCGTATAGGTCACTGGAGGGCATCTGTTTTTCGCTCAGACAGGACGGGGTTAAAAGAGCCGCTGATTCGGGGGTTCTGGCTCATTCAGGCCGGGGGGAGGGAGGGGCATGGAGTGCGGGGCGGGCCTGCGGCGGCAGAGGCCGGCGTGACGTTGCACCAGTGTGAGGGCGCCATGTGTTCTCCCGGGGAAGTTGTCCCTGGATCCCGGGACCCTAGCAGTGGCGGGCTTCACAGGCTCCCCAGAAGCGGGGTGTGGAGAGTGACCTGTGCTCACACATAGGCTTCTTGGTAGTGGCAGCAGCAGCTTTAGCGTCTCATGTCTGTCTCTGGGGTCCGCGCTGATAGCCACAGCTCGGGCCCGTCTCTGGAGCTCCTTTAGACAGTGCTCTGAATCCCCTCTCCTCACGCACCAGGAAACAAAGAGGGAAGAAAAAGTCTCTTGCCTCTTCAGCAGCTCCAGACTTTCCCCCGGACTCCCTCCTAGCCAGCTGTGGCGCACTAACCCCCTGTAGGGGGTGTTCACGCCGCCAACCCCAGTCCTCTCCCGACGCTCTGACCGAAGCCTGAGCCTCAGCTCCCAGCCCCGCCTACCCCGGCGGGGGAGCAGCCAACCTCTCGGGCTGGTGAGTGCCGGTCGGCACCGATTCTGTGCGGAAATCTCCCCGCTTTGCTCTCCGCACCCCTGTGGCTGCGCTCTCCTCTGTGGCGCCGAAGCTCCTACCTCCTCAGCCCGCAGTCTCCGCCCGCGAAGGGGATTCTAGTGTGTGGAAACCTTTCCTCCTTCACGGCTCCCTCCCACTGGTGCAGGTCCTGTCCCTATTCTTTTGTCTATTTATTCTTTTTTCTTTTGCCTTACCCAGGTACGTGGGGACTTTCTAGCCTTTGGGGAGGTCTGAGGTCTTCTGCCAGTGTTCAGTAGGTGTTCTGTAGGAGTTGTTCCATGTGTAGATGTATTTTTGATGTATCTGTGGGGAGGAAGGTGATCTCCGCGTCTTACTCTTCTGCCTTCTTCTTCTGTCTCCTTTGTGTTTTTCTTAATTGCATAAAAGTGGATATAAAACAATGTTACATGCTAATGGACACATTTAGAAAAAGTGATACAACAGTGTTAGTTTAAAAAGAAATGTTTATAATCCCTGAGAAATTACATCTTCAAATATGTAAAGTTAATATAAAACATTTACATGAGCAAAATGTATAGTTGAGATTTCTTTTTTTTCTAACTTATGTAGGCACAAGAACAAGACAATTTGAAGTCATAAGTTTAACCCCACATACTGAATCAATTTCCCCCACACTATCCCACAATCCCCTTGTTTTTCTTCTTTGTTTATCTAACAACTTTATAACTTAATAAATGCTATAAATTATAAAATTTATAATTGAATATAAAAATACATATATCCATTTCTAACTGCTGTTTTATTTTTTCTTGCTTTAACAGTATTTTGAAACCATTATGGCCCTGTGCATTGCACTTACATGTGATAGGATGAAACTTCTCACTTTTGTTTATGAAGTTGACTTAGTTACTTGCAACATTTCTCTCTAAAAAAAAAAGTTAGAATAAATTGTCCAAATCACTCAGGATATCAAGCTCAGTGTTTAACTGGGAGTTAAATAAATACTTATAAACATAGCAGATCTGTTTATTCAAAATTTATTTAATATCTTAAGTCATTTTGAAATTGTTTTCTCTATCAAATTAACACATGTTTTGTATGGTTGGTTCCTAGACTCTTTAGAGTGGTTGATAAGGATACAAATGATTTTTTAAAACATTTTCTAGTATAACTTCCTGATAAGGTTCTGCGGTATAAAGGAATAATATCAATCAGTAGAGAATCCTGCAGCCTTACTGTAATGCCTAATCTGCTTGGCCAGAATCGGCAGTTTTTGTTTTAAATTGAGAATCAAATTCACAAAACACAAATGGCCCGTAGCAAGCTTACTCTCAAGAAGGAAATGAGGTAGGCAGCATAGCATGTATGGTCAAGTTCTGCAGGGCTGGTGACTCCCAGACACATTAATCAACATCCCCACCCTGCGTGCAAGAAATAGGGCTCTGTGGGTTCAAACAACCTTAATTAACGCAAACCTTTCCACCTGGGAAACCTTCAACTGCATCTCATTAATTTCAGGTTATGTGTAAGTTAAGGATTACTCAATCAATGAATCCCAGTGAGTTACAGCTGTTCAGTCTGTTAACAGTAAATTTGGCCAGAGTCTTGTGTAAGTGGATCCAGTACAGACTCACTGAGTTAGTATGGTGAGGAATATCTGACTAGGGGCCAAGTTTTCAGGCATCCTTAGGGCTACTGCATGCTACAGACCAGGCGATCATGCATCCTACCAATTTCCAGCTCTATTTGGCGTATATTTAGTCCAATATGTTTGATGAAATCATTAAAATTCATGACACTTAGTCATGGCATACTACCATTTTCATATCACTGGAGTTGATTTCCTAATAGTTAAGAATATTTATGATTATGTTCGTGACGAATGTTAATTTTATATACATTTTTTGTGTAGTCTCTTCGGTTTTGATATCAGGGTAATTCTCTCCTCATAAAGTAGAAAGTACTTCCTCCTCTATTTTTTTTAATTGTGGAAGATTGATACAATTCTTCTTAAATACTTAAGTGAATTTACCAGTGAAATCATTTGGCTTTATAGTTTTATTTGATGAAAGGTTTTGATAATTTTTTTAGCAGATATATGGCTAACTATAATTTTCTCCAAATACTCTAAGATGTTGATTAAACTCAGCATCACTGGTAATGGGTCTGAGTTGCATAATCTCTGTGCCTGTGAGGATCACATCTTGTCTAACTTTTGAAATGTAAATCTAATACATCTGGGTTTCTCTGTCCAAATCAGTTTGTTGGAATTCCTTTCTAATTTCTGTCATTTCTTGTATAGGTTCTCTGTTCAGTCACTCTGGTTCCATATTATCATTTGTTGTAGTTTTATCTATTCTTGGGGACTTGGCTTCTAGTAGGTTAAAGTTACTAGGGTCAAAAGGTTATAATCATCATCACCTTCAGGGTGTGAATTGGTGCCTTTAGGAGCAAAAGGGCCTGGGTTTCTTCCTGCTCTGGAAATTACCTTTGGGGCCTTTCCTTTCTGTCTGTCCGCATCTGTGTCACTAATGGCTCCTAATAAGACCTCTGGAATTTCTTATTTGCTCTTCACAATATAGGCTATTACTCACTGGGTTGGGTGATCAGGCCAACATCTGGAGTACGGTAAGTTTTGTTGAGACTAAGTCTTCAATAGGTCTCCAGGGGTCCTCAGAAGTTAACACACAATCCAGTCTATCCCTAAAGCACCCCTTAAGTGATTTTGGCAGGGTTAATTAGAGAAGCAAATTAATTATTCTCCTCCTGTCTTTCAGAACAGCGTTTGAAGTGTTCTATCATAGAGACCCGTAGTAGAGTGTTCCAAATCATTTGTAATACGGTAGAGCAGTATTAAGATGAGTATTGTGGCTGGCATTAGTATCCCAACTATAACAGCACAGTCTGTCTATTCACGAGCTATTTAGAATTTCAGTCGGATGGCACAGATGGTAAATAGTTCATTAAGTTTAAAGTTTGTCAATCAGTAATGATGGGCTTCACCAGATTCTAGTTGGTCATGAATTGAGTGTAATTTATTGAACTGTTTTTCAAATTTGACATGGAGTATGGTACATCCTACGGCACCAACCAATATTAATTATTATTACTTTGAGTTGGGTTGCCAGCTACACCAATCATTTTGTTTGGGGACAAATTATGCACAGACTGAGATTGTCTTTTGCCAATATTATATTTCTCATAGGTTCATTGTGCGAATTATAGTTTATAGTATTTCACAAGTCAATAGCATACAGGATAATGTCTCTTAATAAGCCAATAGAGACATAACACTCCAAACCAATGATGGATTAATCACACTATTATTCCAGGCAAAGGGGCGATGAAAGGTACAAAGTCCAAATTTAGCTGAGGTGTGCCCTTCTACGAGCTCATTCTCAGAAGAGACAGCTTAGCCATTCAGTAGCTGATGTCCAGCTGCCAGTGCAGACAGAAAGCCCCTCGTTGCTGGAGCATGATTCCAGTGGAACCAAGGCACTGGTGCAGGCAGGCAAGGTGATCTTGTTCTTGGGACCAGTGCAGTTTTCACCACAGTTGGCAAAGAGTAGCCTTGCCAAGGCAGGAGCTAATGTCTCAAGGTCTTTGGAGAGCTATTTAGGTCAGCAAAGAGTAGCCTTGCCCAGGCCAAACACTATCATTAAGTCCTCATAAAAGCCTTGGTATTTAAAGTTCACATGTCCATTATGTCAGTAGGCATTCCTCCATATGTTCATATCAGTAAGCATTCAGCACAACAGTTGTGGTGACATCATCCTGACTCAGCCTCCCCAATGTAAACATACTGACCCTTAGATCAAACAACTTCACTTAATCCATAAACATGTGGACTTGAAATCATAACAAGCCAATCACAACAGATGTGCAGATCTTTAGTTTTAGGCCTTCTTGTAGGTATGTTGTGACATCTTATTGTAGTTTTAGTTTACATTTCCCTCGTGACTTTATGCTGAGCAGTTTTTCATGTGTGTTTCCCCTTGGGAGCATCTGTCAATTTTTATTTCTAATAGGTTATTTTTCTTATTACCTAAATATATATATATATCCTGAATACAATTCCTTTATCAAGTAAAAGTCTTGGAAATATTTTTTACTGGTCTGTAGCTTTACTTTGTATTTTGCTAAGAATGTATTTTGAGTAGGGAAGAAGTCCAATTCATCAATTTCATTCACAGTTTATGATTTTGGTATCCTATCTAAGGAATCTTTTACCTATCCCCAGGTAAGTAAGAAATTTTCCTATAATTTCTTCTAGAAGATTTTACAGGTTAAGCTCTTAGATTTAGATTGATCCATTTCAATGTAATTTTTTTGTCATTTTGGCATATAGCGTTGCAACCGTGCTCCTCAGACTGGGACTTGAACCCCTGTGCTGGGACTTGAACCCGGCCCAAACCCACAGCCTTCCAACTGAGATCACACACCCGGTTTCAGGATTTAATGAAGCTCAGGTTCTTGATGTCTCATTGCAGAAAGTATTCAGTGAGAGACAAAGTGATAGGTTAGAAGTGGATTTATTTAGGGAGAAACACAGACAGAGTGGGCCATCACAGAAGGTGAGAAAGGCACCAAGGTATGGGGTTTCAGCTTTTATAGGGGTGGGTGATTTCATAGGCTAATGAGTGGGGAGGAGTATTCCAGCTATTTTGGGAAGGGGTGGGGATTTCCAGGAATTGGGCCACCACCCACTTTTTGATCCTTATGGTCCGTCTTGGAACTGTCATGGCGCCTGTGGGTGTGTCATTTAGCTTGCTGATGTGTTACAGTGAGCGTATACTGAGGCTCAAGGTCTAGTGCAAGTTGACTTGTCCACCATCTTGGACCCATTTGGCTCGGCTCAGTTTGTCATGTCCTTGGGTTACATCATTACGTCATTCTTTCAAAGGTTGTGCCCTGCCCCCTTCCCTCCTGTTTCAGTGTTAGTAAGGATATATATATAATATGTAAATAATGTAATGATTATCAAATTTTTCCAGCACAGTTTGTTGAATATATTATTATTAACCCATTGAAGTGCTTTGACACTTTTGTTGAAAATTAATGATCATATATATGTAGGTCTATTTCTTGACTCTTCTATTTCATTAATTTATAGTCTACTGACTTTAATTACATATATATTTTAATCATTTTTGGTATTTTAGAGTTTACATTAGCCATCTTCAAAGTTTCAACATTTAGATTTAATATTCTGCTTTCCACTTCACCCTTGATGATTCTAAAAATCCCATTTTCTTTTTTGTTCTTATTTCATACTTTATATTTTGCACCTTCTTTACTTTGTTTTCCTATATTATTCTTCTACATATTTTCAATGCTATTCTTAAATAGTCATTTGCCTTCAAGAAACAAATAGAAAAATACTGTGTATTTTCCCACTTGTTTGCCATTTCTGATACTGAGCTTTTATCTGATGTCATTATCTTTTTGCCTAAAGAGCATTCTTTAGCATTTCTTCCAGTACAGGTCTTGTGGCTACAATCCTCAGCTTTTATTTAACTGTAAAAGTATTTCCTCTTCATTGTAAAAAAAAAACTTCCTGGATTTTGTGTTGCAACATTTCTTTTGGCACTTTAGTGATATCATTGCTTTATGTGGTGTCTGAAAAGTTAGCTGTCATTCATTTTAGTGTTGCTCTGTGTATAATAATTCTTTTGTTCTCTGGCTGTTTTCAATTTTTCCTTATATTTTTCAGCAGTTTTACTATGATGTGATTTTCTTGATATTTATCCTGGTTAGTGTCTGCTGAAATGTGTGGATATCTAAGTGTATGTTTGTAATCAAACTGGAAAAAAATAATCCTTGTCATTCAAATACCTTATTCTGCCCCAATCTGTCTTCTCTTTCTGTGACTCCAACTCTAGCTATGTTAGACTCTCGTTGGTAATCTTTCTTCCATCTTTTTTCTCTATACCTTGAGACCAAAGCATTTTCACTGATAGACCTTCAACTTGACTGATCATTTCTTCTATCCTACCCAACCCGCTACTAACAACAAACGGTGAATTTCTCATTTTGATTATTGTACTTTTCTCTTCTAAATTCTGTGTTATTTTAAAATCATTTCCATTTATTGCAATTCCCAACTGTTTACTAAAGTCATATTCCTTTAATCCATCATAATATTCATAATAGCTGCTTAAATCTTCAAAATTCCTGTCCATCAACTCAGTATATGAATCATCTTCATACCTTCTGCTATTGTCTTCTATTTTTTTCTTGACCCATCAGTATATTTTTGCTTGGTATAGAAATCCTGTTTGAAATATTTTTCTTTTAGAATTATAAAGACATTTCTCCACTTTCTGTGGCTTGTGTAGTTTCTGAAAATAAATTTGTTTAAATTCTTGTATCCTCTATATGAACTGTTATTTTTCTTTTCCCATCAAGATGTTATTTACATTTATCAGCAAATTGACTACAATTTTTTTCTTAATTTTTCTTTCATTTTGTATTTATCTTGTTGCACTTACCTAAACTTCTTTGCGTGTTTTGTATTCCTTTATTTTGGAATTTGGGGGCCATTCTCTCTTCAAATAACTTCTTGGCCATTCTCTCTCTTCTCCCTCTATAAATAAAATACTGTATGTTAAGTTTCTATTCTATCCCACAGGTCTTAGATGCTCTATTGTATTTGATTTAAAAAAATTTTCTCTTTGCATTTTATTTTCAGTGCTCAACTGACATATTTGCCAGTCCAGTAGAATCATTCCTTACCCATAAGTAGTTTATTGGAGAGAGTGTTAAAGGAATTTTTTCATCTTGGATATAATAAATAAATAAAATTTCCAGACATAAAATTAAGAACAAGTGAGACTGAGATACATACGGTTTACGACCAGAAATGGGTATACCTGCTGCTTTGTCAGTCCATTGTTGTGGAGAGTTAGGTTCGTATGCTGGGTGGTTGAGACAGACTTGTGTTTTGCTGTTATCAGTCTTCCAGTCCCACAGACTTCACATTCGTTCAGCAACAAGCCATCATTGTGTGTGCTTCTGTTAGTCCTGAGGTTCTGAGAACTTAGTGTTTCTGTCCATGTTTCCCTCATGTTTCCCTTTGTTCCTGTGTTCTTGAATCACAGAGTGGTCTCTCTGCTCTGGTCTCTTCCCCAGAGGTAGATGCTGCAGCTGTGTACTTGGTATTATTGATGCTATTGCTTTTGCTTACATTCGATGTAGGGAGTTTTGGGCTCTCCTGCTCTATCACTGGTCTTTGAATGGCAGGTGTGTTTGGCGTTGGGGGATGGGCCTTCTCAGTGTTCCTGCCTCTGCCCCACCCATGGCAGCTGACCTCTACCTTGTATCTAATGTGGGTCTTGTGCAGGAGAAAGTTATCTCCTCTTTTCTCAGTGATAGCCAAGCACTGTCTTGTTTTGGCGAGGCATTCAAGGACTGTTTTTCTTGCCTCTCCTGCAAGGGCAGGGGATTTGGCGTCTGTACTTCCCCAGAAGCCTTGGGATGCCAAGGATTTTTGCCTTGCCCTTGGGAGCATGAAGGTGGTGTTTCCCAACCCTTCCCTAGATGCAGATGGGTTCTTCTGTAAACATATCCCTGCAGGCCTGTGTCTGAGAAAATCAGTTGCTGCTCCATCATGAGGGTTAGAAGAGCTATCTACATGGCTTTCCCGTTCTCCAGTGGCACCGGATCATCCCCTGTGGCGTTCTGGCAGAGTAAGGAGACTTCAGTCTTCTCCGCTGCCCCCAGTCTTTCTATTAAAAATCTAGAGGAGGCCCATGTACAAGAGTTTCTGAAATGATACACACTCCCTTTATGTGTAGGGCTTGCTGCTATGGGAACTGGTGTCCAGCCCTACCCTACTGTTCTCCTTTAGAATATTTTTTGTTTTGGTGTTTATTATTATTTCTGTCTGAGCCCTGCCTACAATTCCTATGCCTCTTCTCTCCAGAAGAGCTTGTCACTCCTTGAAATTCAGAGGAGTGACAAGAGCCTTGTAACTTCAGATCTTTGACCAATTCCCAAAAATTATATTTTTGTGGGCTTCCCTGGTGGTGCAGTGGTTGTGAGTCCACCTGCCGATGCAGGGAACACGGGTTCGTGCCCCGGTCTGGGAAGATCCCTCATGCCGCGGAGCGGCTGGGGCCGTGAGCCATGGCTGCTGAGCCTGCGCGTCCGGAGCCTGTGCTCCGCAACGGGAGAGGCCACAACAGTGAGAGGCCCGCGTACCGCAAAAAACAAACAAATTATATTTTTGTGTTTTATCTGGTTGTTGCTCACTTGTAGTTGGAGAGAGATATTCTCTTGCAGTTTTCTGTGTTCAGAGTGGAAGTCGCACTCCTTTCTTATGTACTTTAATAAAATTTTAAATACTAGACGTTGCTGTGCACGGCCAATATTTCTTTATATTTTCTCACTTAAATATACATTTTCAGTTCATCTTACCTTGTTTTTCTTTTGCCTGATTTTACCCCTTAGTCCTCGCTTCATCATAGGTTTCTTGATGATGAATTACCTGTATTTGGCGTTGCTGAAAATGCCTTTGAGTTTTTGTTTGGATTTTCAGCAGTTCTACCATGATATGCTTAAGGATTGACTTTCTTCATAGCACTTCTTGAATCTATGTTTTTTTGAATTTCCCTAATTTTGGAATATTCTTAGCCTTTGTCTTACTAACATGTACACTAGACTAGGTTCTAACTATAGGTTTGAACCATAGGTTCCTATAGATTTCTTTTTTAATTGATTTTAGGTTTATTATTTTTTTCATACTTAGTTTTTTCCAGACTTACAGAGATATTATTGACAAAGGTTGTATACATTGAGGTTGTACAACATGATTTTTGAAGGTGTACAACGTGATAACTTAGTATACCTTGTGAAATGATTACCACAAGTTAATTAACTTATCACCTCACAGAGGTAACATTTTTGTGTGTTTGGTAAAAACACTTCAGATCTACCCTCTTAGCAAGTTTCACGTGTACAATACAGTAGATATTAATAACTATAATCACCATGTTGTACATTCATTTTTAATTATAATCAGCTTGATAGATCCCCAGAACTTACTCACCTTATAACTGAAAGTTTGTGCCTTTGACCAACACTCCCCATTCCCTTCATTCCCACCCATGGCCCCTGGCAGCCACAATTCTACTCTCTGGTTCTGTGAGTTTGACTTTTCTACACTTCACATATAAGCAAGATAATGCAGTATTTGTCTTTCCATGTCTGGCTTTTTTTACTTAGTATAATGTGCTCCAGTTTCAACCATGTTGTTGTAAATGGCGGGATTTCCTCTTTATGTCTGAATAATACTTCATTATATATATCCATTATATATAATATTTTATTATGATATATGCATATTACATTTTCATAATCTATTCATCCATAGATTTATTAAGCCCTCTTTTAGTTTTCCTATTCATTATGCACTATTCATAATGCATAGTTATGCATAATTCATCTCCCCTGGGTGTTTTCTCCCAATACATCCTCAATTACTTAATCCTCTTTGCCTTTAACCAACATGCTGCTAGACTGGCCTGTTGAATTCTTAAACTTAATTAATGCATTTTTCACTCCTAGAATTAACACTTGATTCTTTCTCATAGATTTCAGTTCTCTGCTAAATAACTTTATCTCTGTGAACATTTAAGCATTTTTATTTTGTCTTATATGATCATTGTCAACATCCTCTGTGGCTGTGTTTCTGTTATCTAATTTTCTTCTGGCTTTCAGTCCTATCACCTTGTTTCCTCAAGTGCTTGGTAATTTTGATTGAATGATAGACACTTAAACAAAAAAAATTATACGTAGTCTCATTAAGTCCTTCCAAGAATATTTACCTTTGCTTATGGAATGAAAATAGGTGCACCATCATCCCTGGGTTAGTATAATGCAGTTAATGTGTTTAAAATAACATGACTTTGGACTTCAGTGCATGTGAAGGCTAATACGTTTCTAGTTTTTTCATTCCTGCTTATTAATAGTTTCGCCCTTCAGGGAGCCTATTGGAGGTTTAACAAGCCACCCCTTCCTCGGTGGACCCTGGACTCCAAAACCTGTCTCTCTGTCTCCAAGAGGCTGATAGAATCCATGCATATCTTCTCATTCTTTTAGCTACCTTTTCCAAAATAGACAGTCTTAGGTAAAAAGTTGCCCTAAATGATGGGTCACAAAATATTCGTTTCCTTTTTCAGATTTTAGCCTTGTCTTTCTCTACTGATACATACAAACATAAATCATTCTCAGTTAAGAGTTGGTCCACATTAGCTAGTATGTCATACTCTGAGTGAAAGTATATTCCATCTCTTTCTTCCATTTTTATTCAACACGTATGCAAAGTCATTTTTATATGGTAGGTATTACTGAAGTGATTAGAATAATCTACATAATAATCTATAAATTGTAAAGCAATTGACAATTTAAAAATAATCTAAACTGTTCCTTGAATCACAGTTTTGTTACAGGAGGATATGTTCTGTGGTCCTTTGACTTTATTTTACACATAAAAAATAGATTCTATATGAAGTGATTTTCCTAATACTACGATGACGGTAATTACAGAGGAATCCTTATCTGATTACCAAACAAAACTCTAACCTCAATGACAGTTCATTCCAGTGTCTTATGTCCAAACTCAGTTCATTCTAATACACATCTATCATCATTGCCAAGATAGATGGGGAGGGAGGGAGGGGAGATGGTTGGGACGGAGGAGAGGGGAGGCATACCTATGTTTTAGTAAGCTTTTGGAAATTTTGAGCTTTAAAGAATAGTGTGTGAGAAGTATTTTCCATATATATTCAATGATTACATCATCTATCTAAGATTCTATGAGTAGATTCTCTATAAATCAAATCTACTCAGTGAAAGCTTCACAGTTAAACAAGCTTTTGAAAAAATCTATTACCTATGATTAAAATGATTCTACTTTATTGGCGCCTTTTATTTTAACAATTTGAATTTCTAAAGCCTCTCACATTTCTGTATTAACAGAAATATAAATAATGCCAAACTCAAAAGTAATTGTCTACTGTTCTGGAAAAGTGTAGACTACCTGTAATTCAGGATTTAACATTTAATTTACATCTCTGTACTTCTGTTATTCATAGTTTAGTTGTATATTAAAGTCATCTCTTCATTTTGTTTTCTTCCATTTGGATCTTTGAACACACAATCTTGAACCAGATTGAATCAATAAATTTCTTTAGGAAATAAACCTTGATAGTAAAACAAAATAATGAAAGTTTCACATAATCTATTGAACTATAGAAGTAATTTCAGATTTAGTAATATAAAATCTTGACAGAATTTCTGGCAAAACAAGTACAAGCTATAACTCTAGTATATGCTGTCCTTTTTCTCTTGTAAATCATAATTAAACATCAAACAATCTATCAAAAGCAATATAAAATTCATCAATTTTCCCTGTAAGCATTAGCCACTCTTTTACAAAAACTTCATTCACAAGTGTAATTATGCATATTTACCAATATTTAAGAAAAAGATAACTAACTCCAATTATTTTTATTCTTTATATTTCTACTGACAGCTATCAGCCCATATGTTGATAATATTGTCATTGTTTAGTGTTAATTAAACTCTACAAATGGATTGAGTAAATGAGAGTAGGTAATGTCTTTTACATATATATTATAAAGGAATTTATTCCTAGAAAATTTTATTATTGTCATTATATATTTTTTTAGAAAGTCATAATCATTTATTGCCCTTTGGTATACTGTACTAAGCATTATATTATAGCTTATGTTACATTCATCACCATGCAATACTGTATTATGACATCATTATTTTTTTAGATGTGATAATGTGTCCTAAGAATTCTGAAGATTGACACTTGTAACTCCATGCTTTGCGTTTGGAACCATTTCCACCACTGGTGGTGCTCTTTCCTTAAAAGCAGTAGCATCTTTAGGGCACCATTTACCATGAAGGTCTGCTAACAGGCATGAGGATAATTTATTCCTTGTTAAAATCTCACCTTGAATTGAAAATACGTTTGATCATTTGCAGTTTCCTTATTATCTTTTGGTAGATTAGTTCTCCTATAAAAATATCTGGTACTTGCCTTACGGATGTGTTTTTATTTTCCTGATAGTAAATTCTTCTTTTTATGTATAACACAGGCTGTGAAATAACAAATGAGTTCAGTTACAATGATAAAATCTGGATACAAGCAAATAGGTTAAATTCTCCCAATATTCCCGATGACCTTCTAAATCAACTTAGTGTCCCAATATGTCTCGGTGTAAAGTCAGTTTTCAAACTGACTTACTATAATGTTTAGATTTAGCGCTACAATTTAAAATTCAGTATAGATTTGACATATTGAGGTTTACTAAAAAATTGTTTGTTATGACTTATTTCATAAATGACTTTGAAGCAAACTTAAATATATTGCTATATCAATAAAGTAATTCCGAATTGCCATTGTGAATGTTAACCATTGTGATATTTCATGTAAGACACTTATAAACCATGTAGTTATGCCAGCAGGTTTTTCACATACAGCCTAAGTGACTCAAGTGGAGTAATTGTAATTTTAATTGAAGTGGCTAAGAAATAAATGGCCTGTGTTTCTCCTACGTGTATTTAAAGAATAAAGAAAGATAAGGCAGGTACCTTGAGGAATTCCAACTACTTTTAGAATTAGATAGAATTCTGAAAAAAAAAATTCACCTGATTTGTTATAAGGAGTAAGACATTACATATAAGAGTATTTAATGTTGTATAGGGATATATAACTTTCTCATGGAATCAAAATACAAATAGCAATTAGGTTAAAATTATTGATGAGATTCATCCTTCTAAATGAGTATACACATACACATGCACAATTTGAATAATATGATTTATGGAGTTCAGAGCTTGCACTTCCTGCACTTTTAGTATTACGAGTGATGTTAAAGATAATTGTTCATAGCTGTGCTAATATTGTAAAAGTTTTATGAGTATATCTTCTAGAAAATTCAACTTCTGGCCTAACACTGTTAAAGTAAACTTGAATCCTATTTTTGCTGACATAGTGATATAAGACCTATGTTCTCTCAGGGCATTCTGCAGTGTCATTTATATATGAGCATATTGGCTTTCTTGGAAGATAAGAAGTATATGATTTATTTAATTTGGGTGATGTCTACTTTTCATGAACACATTTTATGAAAAATAAACAGGAGTTGGTGCTTAATTTATTAAATAGAACACAATGGGCTACAAATATGCCACCTATATTATATAATCTTAATGCATTGGATGTACATGTTATTTTGAAACATTTAATGCTTTATGATGTAAGTAACTTATTCAAATTTAAACCCAATTAATCTTTATAGATAAAATAAAACATGAAATATTTATAAGCAGACACTTGTATATAGATACAGGATCTGTGACAAGTATAAGATGAAATTTGATTTTTTAATTGTCCCAAACAATCTGAAGTTCTAGTTGATGTTATTTCAACCACATACATTGATTTCTATATCCTATTATATGCTTTTAACTATTAGGCTTTTTTAAAATATCATCATCATACTTTAAAAAAAAACGGTTATTCCTATCAAATATCTAATAGGTATTCAGTTGTCTACTAATCTTAAACATCATAACCTTTTCCCCTTCTATTTATGTGTAAAATAAGGATCTCTTTTTCTTTAACTTGAAGTATAGTTGCCTTACAATGTTGTGATAATTTCTGTACAGCAAAGTGACTCAATTCTATACATTTTTATATTCTTTTCCATTACGGTTTATTGCAGGGGATTGGATATAGTTCCCTGTGCTATACAGTAGGACTTTGTTGCTTATCCATTCTAAATATAATAGTTTGCATCTCCTAACCTCAAACTCCCAGTCCAGCCCTCTCCCTAACCCCCTCCCACTTGGCAACCACGAGTCCATTTTCTGTGAGTCTGTTTCTGCTTTGTAAATACATTCATTTGCACAATATTTTAGATTCCACATATAAGTGATGTCACATGGTACTTACCTTTCTGTGTCTCACTAATTTTGCTTAGTATGATAATCTCTAGTTGCATCCATGTTGCTGCAAATGGCATTATTTCATTCTTTTTTATGGCTGAGTAGTATTCCGTTGTATATATGTACCACATCGTCTTTATCAATCCATCTGTTGATGGACATTTAGGTTGCTTCCATGTCTTGGCTATTGTGAATAGTGCTGCTATGAACATAGGGGTGCATGTATCTTTTTGAATTATAGTTTTGTCTGGGTATATTCCCAGGAGTGGGATTGCTGGATCATATGGTAGTTCTATTTTTAGTTTTCTGACGAACCTCCATACTATTTTCCATAGTGGCTACACCAACTTACATTCCCACCAACAGTGTAGGAGGGTTCCCTTTTCTCCACACCCTTTTCAGCATTGATTTGTAGACTTTTTCATGATAGCCATTCTGACCAGTGTGAGGTGGTACCTCATGGTAGTTTTGATTTGCATTTCTCTGATAATTAGTGATGTTGAGCATCTTTTCACTTGCCTACTGGTCATCTGTATGTCTTCCTTGGAGAAATGTCTGTTTGGGTCTTCTGCCCATTTTTGGATTGGGTTGTTTGTTTTGACATTGTTTAGAATTGTCAACAAATGCTGTTAGTAAAAAGCCAGAACACCCTTAAGGATTTTAACATTGGTTCTAGATTTTAATATTTGTTTAAAATTTTAGATAACACAACCCTTATAATCTGTACTCTGAGCAAACAATTTCAATCTTATCAACCTTGATATCCCCCACTCCCTGACCACACTTTATCCATTACTAGGAACTTTAATGTTTCTAGTAAATTCTTATTCAACCAGCACTAATTTATTAGCTATGCTACCTTTTCCAAAATAGACAGTCTTAGGTAAAAAGTTGCCCTAAATGATGGGTCACAAAATATTCGTTTCCTTTTTCAGATTTTAGCCTTGTCTTTCTCTACTGATACATACAAACATAAATCATTCTCAGTTAAGAGTTGGTCCACATTAGCTAGTATGTCATACTCTGAGTGAAAGTATATTCCATCTCTTTCTTCCATTTTTATTCAACACGTATGCAAAGTCATTTTTATATGGTAGGTATTACTGAAGTGATTAGAATAATCTACATAATAATCTATAAATTGTAAAGCAATTGACAATTTAAAAATAATCTAAACTGTTCCTTGAATCACAGTTTTGTTACAGGAGGATATGTTCTGTGGTCCTTTGACTTTATTTTACACATAAAAAATAGATTCTATATGAAGTGATTTTCCTAATACTACGATGACGGTAATTACAGAGGAATCCTTATCTGATTACCAAACAAAACTCTAACCTCAATGACAGTTCATTCCAGTGTCTTATGTCCAAACTCAGTTCATTCTAATACACATCTATCATCATTGCCAAGATAGATGGGGAGGGAGGGAGGGGAGATGGTTGGGACGGAGGAGAGGGGAGGCATACCTATGTTTTAGTAAGCTTTTGGAAATTTTGAGCTTTAAAGAATAGTGTGTGAGAAGTATTTTCCATATATATTCAATGATTACATCATCTATCTAAGATTCTATGAGTAGATTCTCTATAAATCAAATCTACTCAGTGAAAGCTTCACAGTTAAACAAGCTTTTGAAAAAATCTATTACCTATGATTAAAATGATTCTACTTTATTGGCGCCTTTTATTTTAACAATTTGAATTTCTAAAGCCTCTCACATTTCTGTATTAACAGAAATATAAATAATGCCAAACTCAAAAGTAATTGTCTACTGTTCTGGAAAAGTGTAGACTACCTGTAATTCAGGATTTAACATTTAATTTACATCTCTGTACTTCTGTTATTCATAGTTTAGTTGTATATTAAAGTCATCTCTTCATTTTGTTTTCTTCCATTTGGATCTTTGAACACACAATCTTGAACCAGATTGAATCAATAAATTTCTTTAGGAAATAAACCTTGATAGTAAAACAAAATAATGAAAGTTTCACATAATCTATTGAACTATAGAAGTAATTTCAGATTTAGTAATATAAAATCTTGACAGAATTTCTGGCAAAACAAGTACAAGCTATAACTCTAGTATATGCTGTCCTTTTTCTCTTGTAAATCATAATTAAACATCAAACAATCTATCAAAAGCAATATAAAATTCATCAATTTTCCCTGTAAGCATTAGCCACTCTTTTACAAAAACTTCATTCACAAGTGTAATTATGCATATTTACCAATATTTAAGAAAAAGATAACTAACTCCAATTATTTTTATTCTTTATATTTCTACTGACAGCTATCAGCCCATATGTTGATAATATTGTCATTGTTTAGTGTTAATTAAACTCTACAAATGGATTGAGTAAATGAGAGTAGGTAATGTCTTTTACATATATATTATAAAGGAATTTATTCCTAGAAAATTTTATTATTGTCATTATATATTTTTTTAGAAAGTCATAATCATTTATTGCCCTTTGGTATACTGTACTAAGCATTATATTATAGCTTATGTTACATTCATCACCATGCAATACTGTATTATGACATCATTATTTTTTTAGATGTGATAATGTGTCCTAAGAATTCTGAAGATTGACACTTGTAACTCCATGCTTTGCGTTTGGAACCATTTCCACCACTGGTGGTGCTCTTTCCTTAAAAGCAGTAGCATCTTTAGGGCACCATTTACCATGAAGGTCTGCTAACAGGCATGAGGATAATTTATTCCTTGTTAAAATCTCACCTTGAATTGAAAATACGTTTGATCATTTGCAGTTTCCTTATTATCTTTTGGTAGATTAGTTCTCCTATAAAAATATCTGGTACTTGCCTTACGGATGTGTTTTTATTTTCCTGATAGTAAATTCTTCTTTTTATGTATAACACAGGCTGTGAAATAACAAATGAGTTCAGTTACAATGATAAAATCTGGATACAAGCAAATAGGTTAAATTCTCCCAATATTCCCGATGACCTTCTAAATCAACTTAGTGTCCCAATATGTCTCGGTGTAAAGTCAGTTTTCAAACTGACTTACTATAATGTTTAGATTTAGCGCTACAATTTAAAATTCAGTATAGATTTGACATATTGAGGTTTACTAAAAAATTGTTTGTTATGACTTATTTCATAAATGACTTTGAAGCAAACTTAAATATATTGCTATATCAATAAAGTAATTCCGAATTGCCATTGTGAATGTTAACCATTGTGATATTTCATGTAAGACACTTATAAACCATGTAGTTATGCCAGCAGGTTTTTCACATACAGCCTAAGTGACTCAAGTGGAGTAATTGTAATTTTAATTGAAGTGGCTAAGAAATAAATGGCCTGTGTTTCTCCTACGTGTATTTAAAGAATAAAGAAAGATAAGGCAGGTACCTTGAGGAATTCCAACTACTTTTAGAATTAGATAGAATTCTGAAAAAAAAAATTCACCTGATTTGTTATAAGGAGTAAGACATTACATATAAGAGTATTTAATGTTGTATAGGGATATATAACTTTCTCATGGAATCAAAATACAAATAGCAATTAGGTTAAAATTATTGATGAGATTCATCCTTCTAAATGAGTATACACATACACATGCACAATTTGAATAATATGATTTATGGAGTTCAGAGCTTGCACTTCCTGCACTTTTAGTATTACGAGTGATGTTAAAGATAATTGTTCATAGCTGTGCTAATATTGTAAAAGTTTTATGAGTATATCTTCTAGAAAATTCAACTTCTGGCCTAACACTGTTAAAGTAAACTTGAATCCTATTTTTGCTGACATAGTGATATAAGACCTATGTTCTCTCAGGGCATTCTGCAGTGTCATTTATATATGAGCATATTGGCTTTCTTGGAAGATAAGAAGTATATGATTTATTTAATTTGGGTGATGTCTACTTTTCATGAACACATTTTATGAAAAATAAACAGGAGTTGGTGCTTAATTTATTAAATAGAACACAATGGGCTACAAATATGCCACCTATATTATATAATCTTAATGCATTGGATGTACATGTTATTTTGAAACATTTAATGCTTTATGATGTAAGTAACTTATTCAAATTTAAACCCAATTAATCTTTATAGATAAAATAAAACATGAAATATTTATAAGCAGACACTTGTATATAGATACAGGATCTGTGACAAGTATAAGATGAAATTTGATTTTTTAATTGTCCCAAACAATCTGAAGTTCTAGTTGATGTTATTTCAACCACATACATTGATTTCTATATCCTATTATATGCTTTTAACTATTAGGCTTTTTTAAAATATCATCATCATACTTTAAAAAAAAACGGTTATTCCTATCAAATATCTAATAGGTATTCAGTTGTCTACTAATCTTAAACATCATAACCTTTTCCCCTTCTATTTATGTGTAAAATAAGGATCTCTTTTTCTTTAACTTGAAGTATAGTTGCCTTACAATGTTGTGATAATTTCTGTACAGCAAAGTGACTCAATTCTATACATTTTTATATTCTTTTCCATTACGGTTTATTGCAGGGGATTGGATATAGTTCCCTGTGCTATACAGTAGGACTTTGTTGCTTATCCATTCTAAATATAATAGTTTGCATCTCCTAACCTCAAACTCCCAGTCCAGCCCTCTCCCTAACCCCCTCCCACTTGGCAACCACGAGTCCATTTTCTGTGAGTCTGTTTCTGCTTTGTAAATACATTCATTTGCACAATATTTTAGATTCCACATATAAGTGATGTCACATGGTACTTACCTTTCTGTGTCTCACTAATTTTGCTTAGTATGATAATCTCTAGTTGCATCCATGTTGCTGCAAATGGCATTATTTCATTCTTTTTTATGGCTGAGTAGTATTCCGTTGTATATATGTACCACATCGTCTTTATCAATCCATCTGTTGATGGACATTTAGGTTGCTTCCATGTCTTGGCTATTGTGAATAGTGCTGCTATGAACATAGGGGTGCATGTATCTTTTTGAATTATAGTTTTGTCTGGGTATATTCCCAGGAGTGGGATTGCTGGATCATATGGTAGTTCTATTTTTAGTTTTCTGACGAACCTCCATACTATTTTCCATAGTGGCTACACCAACTTACATTCCCACCAACAGTGTAGGAGGGTTCCCTTTTCTCCACACCCTTTTCAGCATTGATTTGTAGACTTTTTCATGATAGCCATTCTGACCAGTGTGAGGTGGTACCTCATGGTAGTTTTGATTTGCATTTCTCTGATAATTAGTGATGTTGAGCATCTTTTCACTTGCCTACTGGTCATCTGTATGTCTTCCTTGGAGAAATGTCTGTTTGGGTCTTCTGCCCATTTTTGGATTGGGTTGTTTGTTTTGACATTGTTTAGAATTGTCAACAAATGCTGTTAGTAAAAAGCCAGAACACCCTTAAGGATTTTAACATTGGTTCTAGATTTTAATATTTGTTTAAAATTTTAGATAACACAACCCTTATAATCTGTACTCTGAGCAAACAATTTCAATCTTATCAACCTTGATATCCCCCACTCCCTGACCACACTTTATCCATTACTAGGAACTTTAATGTTTCTAGTAAATTCTTATTCAACCAGCACTAATTTATTAGCTAATCAGTTAATATGAATCCTTTGAGAGAACTGATTTTTATATTTAGTTTTAATTATAAGGCAAATCTAGTAAAATAAAACCAAATGTAAAATACATATTCCATTTAAAGAATAGTAAGAATATAGTATTGTTTTGCAATTAATTTTAAGGTTGACATTAGTTGAGGATTTCTATGCATCAGAATTTTACATAAGGGATTCTTCAAGTCAATGAAAGAAGAAAACTTTTAAAATTTAAAAAAGCATAATAATTCAAATGGAAAGATATCCCATGTCTTGGCTTGGAAGCATTAATACTGTTAAAATGGCAATACTACACAAAGCAATCTACAGATTTAATGTGATCCCTATCAAATTACCCATGACATTTTTGTATGAAACCATAAAAGACCCAGAACTGTCAAAGCAATCCTGAGGAAAAAAAACAAAGGAGGAGGCTTAATTCTCCCATACTTCAGACAATACTAGAAAGCTACAGTAATCAAAACAGTGTGGTATTGGTACAAAAACAGACATACAGATCAATGGAACAGAATAGAGAGCGCAGAAATAAATCCACACACCTATGGTTAATTAATCTTTGACAAAGGAGGCAAGAATATAAAATGGGAAAGACAGTCTTCAGCAAGTGGTGCTGGGAAAGTTGGACAGCTGCAAATAACTCAATGAAGTTAGAACACAAAATGGCTGAAAGACAAACACAGGACATGACACCATAAAACACAGAAGAGAACATAGGCAAAACATTCTCTGACATAAATCTACCAATATTTTCTTAGGTCTGTCTCCTGAGGCAACAGAAATAAAAACAAAAATAAACAAATGGGACCTAATCAAACTGAAAAGCTTTTGCACAGCAAAGGAAACCATAAAAAAAAAAAAAAGATAAGACAACCTATGGAATGGGAGAAAGTATTTGCAAATGATATGACAGACAAGGGATTAATCACCAAAATATACAAACAGCCCATACAACTCAACAGCAAAAAAACAACCCGATTAAAAAATGAGCAGAAGATCTAAATAGACATTTACCCAAAGAAGACATACATTTCACCTCACACTGGTCAAAATGGCCATATCAAAAAATCTACGAACAAATGCTGGAGAGGGTATGGAAAAAAGGGAACCCTCCTGCACTACTGGTGGGAATGTCAATTGATACAGCCACTATGGAGAACGGTATGGAGGTTCCTTAAAAAACTAAAAATAGGGCTTCCCTGGTGGTACAGTGGTTGAGAGTCCACCTGCCGATGCAGGGGACATGGGTTCGTGTCCCGGTCCGGGAAGATCCCACATGCTGCGGGGCGGCTGGGTCTGTGAGCCATGGCCGCTGAGCCTGCACGTCCGGAGCCTGTGCTCCGCAGTGGGGGTGGGGGGCCACAGCAGTGAAAGGCCCATGTACAGCAAGAGGAAAAAGGGAAAAAACTAAAAATAGAACTACCATATGACCCAGCAATCCCACTACTGGGCATATACCCTGAGAAAACCATAATTGAAAGAGTCATGTACCCCAATGTTCATTGCAACACTATTTACAATAGCCAGGGTATGGAAGCAACCTAAATGTCCATCAACAGGTGAATGGATAAAGAAGATGTGGCACATATATACAATGGAATATTACTCAGCCATAAAAAGAAACGAAATTGAGTTACTTGTAGTGATGTGGATGGACCTAGAGTCTGTCATACACAGTGAAGTAAGTCAGAAAGAGAAAAACAAATACTGTATGTTAACACATATATATGGAATATAGAAAAATGGTACTGATGAACCTAGTGGCAGGGTAGGAATAGAGACACAGATGTAGAGAATAGACTTGTGGAAACAGGGTGGACGAATTGAGAGTAGCATTGACGTATATACACTACCATGTGTGAAATAGCTAGCTACTGGGAAGCTGCTGTATACCACAGGGAGATCAGCTCAGTGCTTCGTGACCACCTAGAGGGGTGGAATGGGGAGGGTGGCTCAAGAGGGAGGGTATATAGGTTTACATATAGCTGACTCGTTTGTTGTATAGCAGAAACTAACACGACATTGTAAAGCAATTATCCAATAAAGATGTAAAAATAAATAAAAATAAAATACTTGAAAAAATACTGTGGTTCTAGGTTCTAAATAATTGTGGCAGTTACCTGTGGACTTTAATTGTATATATTAAATACACTTTTGAATATACATATATATTCACACTAGAACATATTTTAAATTTATCCTTTAATAAATATTGTATTCTCCAAAGAATTTAATTCAGAAAACACCCATTATATAATACACCTCTTATATATGGACGTATGATTACCTTGAATCTTGGTTTGTAATAGCTCAGAACCACTAAAATTTACTTTGGAAAAAATTTGTGTCCCCAACCCTGTGTTACTAGATAGGTGTTCCTGACTACAAAAAGCAGATTGAAAGTAAGTGATGAGACTTTATTTATTATATAGACGAGAGCAAGATTTGTTTCAATTCTGTCATTTCTTGGAATGCCAGGAGAAACGAGCCCCGTTTAGCAAAGTTGCATGATACAAAGCAATAAACAAAGCTCATTTCATTTCTTGTTACAACTGAATTGAGTAACTGCATATGGCAATTAAAATGTTTTCAATAATATCAAAGAATGAAATAATTTTAGAAAAATTGAAATACGTCCCAGGTTTATATGCCGAAAGTTACAACTTCGATGAAAGAGACTAAAAACTAAATAGAGAATGACACTTTATTCACAAATTGAACCGTTTAATACTGTTAGGAGGTCAATTCTCCCAAAATTCATTTAAAAATTCATTATAATCCTAATAAAACTCCAGCAGGACTTTCATAGATTTTGTAACTAATTTAAAATGTACACAGAAGAGCAAAGGACCAAAGTTTTGATGAAAAATTACTGCAAGGTTCACAGTAATGAGTTGAAATTTACTCTTCACGTATGAGAATCAATAGAGTGTGATGTTATAATAAACATATGGTAAGTTACAGAGAAATAGGTACTACAGATACGTGATACATTTTTGACAAAGATGTCAAAGTTACTCAATGGCAAAGGGTAGTATTTTCAGCAAATTGTACTGGAAGAAAACCCACAGGTACCATATAGAAAACCACTGAAAAGGGAATAACAGGCCTAAATTTGAAGCCAAATGTGTATACATTTTGAAAGGAAACATTGGAAAAATGTAACATGTGGTAGGGAAATAATTCTTAGGCCACAAAACAGATAAAACCCAAGATTTTAAAAAATGGGATATTGCACTTTAAATGAAAAATACTTGGCTCTTCAGTAAGGTCATTATTGAAATAACACACTATCTTCAAAACAAATCTGATATGGGAGCATATTGATATATACATGGGATATATATTTGCAAATGCATATCTATAAAGGACTTATATTGAGAGTTCATGAAGTACTCTTATGCTCAACAGTCAGAATAAAATAGCCAACTAAAAAATTGGAAAAGATTTGAACAAATGCTTCACTAAGGATGAGATAAAAATGGAAAATAAACGCATGAAGGATATTGATTAGCATTATTCATTAGAAGAATGTAGATTAAAAATAGAGATACCACTACACATTTGCTAGGATGGCTAAAGACAAAAAAAAAATCCAAAACGAAATTGGAAGTGTTTGGAAGGATGAAGGATGAGCATTTGACACTCATGTATTTCTGATTAGAACACAGAATAATAGAGACTTTGGAAAATCTTTGGTAATTTCTTAAAAAGCTAAACATACACTTGCCATACAACCCACCATTCTCATTCCTAGGTAGTTCCCAAAGGTAGAAGAATGCATGTGGTCACTTAGAGACCGATACACGTATGTTCTTAGCAGCCTTCTTTATAATTATGTAAAACTGGAATCACCTGAAAACATGTCACATGGTAAAATGGATAAACAAATTAGTTTATTCATAAGGTATCACTATCATCATAAAAAGAATTAGAAGGATGAATCCAAAAGCGTAAAGCTAAATAAAATAAGCCAGATATAAAAGGCTGCATGTTTTATAATTAGTTATATTTTATAAAAATATATATTTACAGAGAAACAGATTGTTGCCAGGTACTGGAAGCACAGAGAAAGGAATATCTAAAGGGAACTGAGGGAAATTTTTTTACAGTAATAGAAACATTGCCTATTTCAGTTACGGTGAAGTTTCCATGGCTCTACTTAGTTCTCAAAATAATTGAATTGTACACCTAAGCAGGGTTAATTTTACTACAAGTAAATTATATTCAGTAAACCTGAAGTTGCAAAATACATAAAAATTGTTAGGTTTCAAAGAGGTTTTAACTGCTTGGAGAACATTGTCCTAGAAGAGAGGATTTTCAAATATACTTTGATAATCAAATATTTGTATTATCTCATGTAGGACTAGGAAAGGATAGTATTTTTTTTAATGTATAACCAAAGGAAAAATAGGATAATAAAAAGATAAAACTGATAGAACAAATAGAAAGCAAAGCATAAGATCTTAGATTAAAGCTAAGGTATGTCAGAATCTGCATTTAAAAGGACAGAGAAATTACTCCAACCAGAGAAAGCAAAATGTCTTTCAGAGTAATTTTTAAACTTTAGTATTTTTACACACAAGAGCTCTAAAGCATAAAGTATTTTAAAGTTAAAAGTTACAAGAAGAAGGAACGGAAGGAGAAGAAACTGGAGAGGAAGATGGTTTCCAGTTCAGCTTGTAAGAAGCTTGGAAGTCACCACTTTGTCCTCACAGAAAAAAGCTGAACAGACTGAAAAATCAATGACTCTTCTCGGATTCCTAACAAAGAAGAGGACACAGGGTCAACCACTGTCCCCAACTGGGGAGACAGAAGGGGGATACGGCAGTCATGGCTTACAGAAGCAAAGACTCCAAAGTGTAAACTACTGAGTGAACCGGCTCTAGGGAAGGAACCCTGAAACGTGATGCCTGAATTGCTGGAGCTCAGTCTGGACGACCCAGAGTTACAAGCTCCAGGGAGACCCAGTCGTCGGGGGGCCGGTGGTGGGGGGAGGTCTCCACAGTTTTGTGAGATTGAGTTCCAGGAGCTCGACCGAGTTCTCACAATAAATATGGGAGAAAATTCCTCTGTGACTCAGCAGAAGGAGGGGAGAACGATTTAATTTTTTAATTGAATTTAGTTGATTTACAACGTTGTTAGTTTCGAGTGTACCACACAGGGATTCAGTTACATATGTGTATAAATATATTTTTTTCCAGAATATTTACCCTTATAGGTTATTACAAAATATTGAGTGGAGTTCCCTGTGCTATACAGTAGGTCCTTGTTGATTATTTTATACATAGTAGTATGTATATGTTAATCCCAAACTTCTACTTTATCTTGCCCCCTTCCCCTTTGGTAGCAGTAAGTGTGTTTTCTATGTCTGTGGGTCTATTTCTGTTTTGTATGTAAGGTTATTTGTATCATTTTTTTTTTTTTTAGATTCACACACATGTAAGCAATATATGATATTTGTCTTTCTCTGGCTTACTTCATTTAGTATGATAATCTCTAGGTCCCTCCATGTTGCTGCAAATGACATCATTTAATTCTTCTTTATGGCTGAGTAATATTCCTTTGTATATATACAGCACATCTTCATTACCTGTCGCTGGTCATTTGGCTCAGAACACGTTTTGAAATAAGCTAGTACTCTCCATGATTCTCACAAGGCCTGCACTCAAGAGAAACTAGTTGACCAGAACCTAGCTGGCTAGGGTACTATCAGAACCTAAATGAGCTGGAAGAAGAGAAATACCTAATCCCAGCTCCCCCTGGACGTCCACTTGGGAAAAGAGAAATACCCAACCACAGCCTACTAGAGCCATCCTGTCCCATGTAAGGGGGGGAGAACACAACTGAGAAACATTTGTGAAAGTCACAGTCGGGTGGCATAGGCTCCCTAGGAGCCTGGACTTAATCGTGCACTACAGCACAGTTGCCCTCCCCCCTCACCTCACGACCACATTACTGTCTACGACAGCAGTTCCTTTTACTCAGTATATCACGTCTGGTCATCGAGAGAAAATTACAAGGCATAGGAAGAGGCAGAGACCTCCACAGCTAGAAGAAAGAGAGCAAGCATCAGAATAAGACGTGGCGTGGAGTATTACTCAGTTATATATTTTGAAAAAAATGAAATAATGCCATTTGCAGCAACATGGATGGACCTAGAGATGATCATACTAAGTGAAGTGAGCCACACAAAGACGATATATGGTATTGCTTATCGCGGAATCTAAACAAATAAGATACAAATGAACTTCTTTACAAAACAGAAATAGACTCACGTCATAGAAAACAAACTTATGGCTACCAAAGGGAAGGGGCGAGGAGAGGGATAAATTAGGAGTTTGGGATTAACACGTACACGCTACTATATATAAAATAGATAGCCATCAAGGACCTACTGTATAGCACAGGGAACCATATTCAATATCTTGTAACAACCTATAATGGAAAAGAATGTTAAATATGTATGTGTATATATATATATATATATATATATTCCCTTGTAGGTTCTTTGGCTGGCCTAATAATTAAATTGACATAAGACAGAGTAACAAGAAAATCAAATTTAATTTTGTATATTTGGGAGCTCGTAAAAATAGGGGACTCAAAGAAGAGACCAAAGCAGGTAATTATTTAGACAATTATTTGTGAGGATTTGAAAAAAGAAAACGGTTTGGGCTTGGGGTAGCAAATCAATGAAGTAACAAGGTTTGTTTACACAGCCTTCTCAGCCTTGAATTCCCTGTCTCTGGTGATAGGATGCCTTCTACCCTCCTAGTACAGGGAGGGTACCTTCATACGGAAGATTTTTTCCCTGCTTTTAGGGAGACAAAGGAGGGTCAGAGTATCCGTCTGGCATTGGCTGTTTCTTAAGTAACTTTAAGTCAAAATAATCAACATGGCACAGTGGCATATTTAGCTCCCCCTCACTGTATTTCAAATGACTATCATAAAATCAAAGAGAGAAAGCAAACACCCGCAATTTTGAAAACATATTATGAATGTATATTCTTAGGTTGTTTGTATGTTTGTTTTTAATCTTAGGTTGTTTGTTTTTAATCTACCAACTGATCTTGGCTTTTACCAGTGTGTGTACATACACATAATGGTATAATGGTAGCTATTCTGAAAATATTTTTTATTAGGTAGTTGAAAAATATATGAATATATTGAAGGTTGATTTGGGGAGGCAAAGTTTACACAGT
This sequence comes from Neophocaena asiaeorientalis asiaeorientalis, assembly GCF_003031525.2. Classification (NCBI taxonomy): domain Eukaryota; kingdom Metazoa; phylum Chordata; class Mammalia; order Artiodactyla; family Phocoenidae; genus Neophocaena; species Neophocaena asiaeorientalis. The sequence continues at coordinate 2,005,179 of NW_020173204.1, read as the reverse complement.
AAATGAAGAGAGATATTGATATGAAATGAGGAAGCCAAGGAGCAATCCTGTAATGTTGGATTGGAATTAGAGCTATCACTGTGAAATTATGAGTTTATATTTTTAAATTTTAGATATTGAAATTATATCATATATAAATGTCTTTATCATAATATATAAATGTCATAAATAATTTAAGTTTAATATAATTATTTTACTATAACTTTCATATATTTGTAATTGGTGTGCTTGTAGGTGAATGATGAAATGTTTTTTCCTAGTTCTTTCTACTAAAATGGCCCAGAAGTGGATACTCCAGTAGCAAAGGGTAGTGCACTTAGGTCAGAAATCTTGGTTGCTAAGTACTATTCCCCAATAAGAACTAGACTCTGTGGGAAATGACTAATTCAGTGCTGAAACCGGATAAGCACAAGATGAGTCTGGACATGCCAGAAAGTAAGAAAGTCCTTAAAAAAAGGGGTCGTGTCAAAAGTAATAAAAAGCCATTTTGAATAGCCTCCCCTGTCCAAATATCATACAATTCAAACATCAAAGTAAAATGACAGTAATGAACAATAGGCCATTGAATAATATCAAAATGTTTGCCTATAAACACAAAAAACAATCAAAGGAGGAAGGGAAATTTGTTCCTTACAGTAGAATACCAACTAATAAACATAGGAACAACAAAACTAGAAAATCATCACCACAAAACTTTCAAAAGAATTGATTCAAAAAGGAATCATTCAAGATTGCTAAATCTATTGGGTGGAAGGTTGAAAGAGAACAGAATATTACATAATAAATCTCCAGTTATTTCCTTGATTACTTACCAGTTACACAATTAGTAACTTATACAGTGAAAAAACTTGGTGGAAAGTACTTAAAGTACTAGTGTTAGTTAACCTCACCACTAATAGGGCATACGGACAGAATGTTCCTTATGCGATGCACTCTGTGTGTGTGTGTGTATATATACACACACATATATATAATTACTGCTTTACATTCCTGTTAGCCAAATTACGTACTTTTGCCACTGGAAGTACCTTATCAGTATGATGTTCCAGGTTTAATAAAGTCTCAAAGTAAATACTTCTGAGGGTCAAAAATCAGGCAATTAAATGCTGTTGCTTTTGCATTGCTTGTGGTGAAAGTAGTCGTTTTCTATCTAACTGCATACATTTTGAAAATGTATCAAGTTAGGCAAAAGTCAAGGGACATTGAGAGTATGGGAACACACCGCTATATCTGTACCTATCACATTTTTATTAGGCCAATGTTTTGCTCTTCTTTCATTTGTAATATCTTTTTACGATATTAAATACGTAAACACCACTGAAATTCCATTGCTTTCTTTTTAAGATTCCTTCATTCATTCCATGTGCTTGGCTATTATTTTATCTTCGTTTTTTTAATAAGACTTTCTTTGTTTATGTTTCAATTTTTCACCCCCAAATTGAGGGGAAGGTGGAGATTTTCTGCACACTTTCTGCCCCACACCTGCACGGCCGACCCATTATCCACATCCCCAGCAGAGTGATAATTTATTATAACTTACCAACGTTATTATCACCCAAGATCCATAGTTTAATCTTGGGCTCACTTTTGGTGTCATACATTCTATGGGTTTGAACATTTGTATAAGGACACGTATCCACCATTATGTTATAATACAGAGTATTTTACTGCCCTAAAAATCCTCTGTGCTTTGCCTGTTCATCTATCTGCCCCTGGCCATCGTTGATCTTTTTACCATCTCCATAGTTCTGCCTTTTCCAAAATATCATATAGTTGGAATCATATGGTGTGTAGCCTTTTTTGATTGGCCTCTTTGACCTGGTAATATATGCATTTAAGTTTCTTCCATGTCTTTTCTCATTTCTTTTTAGCACTGAGTAATACTTCATTGTCCAAATGTAAGAAACCACCAAACTGTCTTCCAAAGTGGCTGTTCCACTTTGTGTTTCCACCAGCAATGTATGAGAGTTCCTGTTGCTTCACATTCTCGTGCGTACTTGCTGTTCTCAGTGTTTTGGATTTTGGCCATTTTTACAGATATGTAGTGGTATTTCATTGTTCTAATTTGCCTTTCCCTGATGACATAGGATGTGGAGTATCTTTTCATGTCTTATTTGCCATCTTTATGTCATCTTTAGTGTGACACCTTGTAAGGTCTCTGGCACATTTTTTAATCAGGTCAGTTTTCTATTTCTAGCTTTCAGAGTTCTATGTTTTGAATGACAGTCATTTATCAGATGTCTTTTGTAAATATTTTCTCCCAGTCTGTGGCTTGCCTTCTCATTCTATTCACATTTTCTTTCACAGATCAGAAGTTTTTAATTTTAATGAAGGCCAGCTTATCCATTTTTTCTTTCATTGATCATGCCTGTGGTGTTGTATCTAAAAAGTCATTGCCATATCCAAGATCATCTAGGTTTCTCCTATGTTACCTTCTAGGTGTTTTATAGCTTTGTGGGGTTTTTTAAACCTCCTTAGCTAAATGATTAACTCATTTATTTTAGTCTCTCTAGTATAATAATGGACATTTTAAGGCTATAAATTTTCCTTTATATTCAGCATTGTCAATATCGAATATGTTGTATATACTATGATCACTTTATTTGCTCTTTTCAAAAATCAGTAATTTGAACTTGGGTAACCTAGACATGGGAGCTATCTAGGAGAACGTTTTAAACATTTAATTTCAAATTGTTTGATTTACTTATATGTCCTTTTCTTAATCATTTCAAATTTTATAGTATTGTGAGATTTTATATATGGTCAAGTAGATCCTCTTTATTATCTCATAGCCAGAGGACAAAGTAGATGTATCAACTCTACATTGTATTAAAGCTTTGTAAATGTGAGTGTACACATACATATACACATATATACACTTTATATTAACTTTATGAAATATATTATTTAGATGTGCTGTATCTTTTTATTAGTTGAATTCTTATTTAAATGAGTGAGAATGTTGTCGTAAAGTCTCTATCTCTGCATTTTATTTTTCTTTATTTTTTAAATAACTGATATTCATACATGATATAAAATTATTAGATATATGAGGTACAATAGCAGTTATAACTTTTTCATCTATATATATTTATCAAAATACTTTATTAGTAGAAATATTTTTTGTTTGTTTTGTTTGCTTACATGTGCTAACAATTTCTTCCTTGTGGAGAGAGACTATAACCTATCATTAGAGATTCAAAGGCAATTTATCTTCCTTGGATAACCAAGGTGATTTTCTGCTGCCTCTTGTTAGAGCAAGAAGATAGGGGAAAAAAGTGAACTAAAATATTAATCTTCAACTAGAGTATCTGTCTTCTAATGTCAACTTCATACGTTGTCATTTCCCATGTATGAACAAATTCTAACATCAAAAATATGAAGAAAGGGAAATCAAGAAGGTTCGGAAGCCATTAATGTACTTCTCTAATCTGGTCTTTTAGATAAAGCAGTGATATACAGGCTATGCACAAAATATTTCTAGTTTTACAGTAATACCCATATGATATAATTTTGAACGTACTTTAAATGTAGATCAAAGAGAATGAATATCTTTACTACTCTGAGGGACACTGAAATACAGAACTCCCAAAGAAACTGAAAATTTACATTTCAAATAACAGTGTATAATAGCTAATTGATTTTGATACTTGAAACAGTATTAAAGTAGAATTAAAGCAAAAGTATGTCCCGAACACTTCAAATACATTTTTTGTCCTAAACTCATCACATTAAATGACATAACCTAGCTTTTTACATTTCCTCCACAGATACAGAATAATTTCTTCATATTGCAGTGTCCACATATATGATATTTCTAAGTGTCCCAATGTATCTTATGTTCAGTAATTTATTCTAACAGAGAATGAAGTTTAATCTATTTTGACTTTCATTATCAATCATTGGATTTCATTAATCCTAAACCTATAAATTGTGCTTGTGGAGAAAAACTCTGTTATACATATCTTTCATTCCATGCATACTCTAAAATCATATTCTCTGGTAGACTGATCTCTAAAGAATTATTTATCCTACAAAGAAACCTGTGCATAATCACGGTTCCTTGTTAAGTGAAATGGGCATTTATTCACTCCATTATCATCAACACTATTATTAGTATTTTTATTTTACCGTATCCGTGTGCTTCATTAAGGAGCAGTGAAGGATACCATGGCTACAAGTACAGTTTGGTGCCATTACCTTGGATTATGCTAAGGTAAAAGCAGCAAATGTCAACACAGAAAAAAAGGCAGGTGATGTCACCATATTATTATGAAATAGTAGTGTTGTCCTACTTTTTAGATGAGGACACTAAGCTACGGAAACATTACGTAAATGTTCTAAGGACAAAAAGCTGGAAAGCAGTAGAGTTAGAATTTGAAACCAATGCATCCAAATTCAAAGCCAGATCCCTTAAAGCCTAGGATTTTAGGGAGAGGGTGTTGGTGACCCTGATAAAATAGTTCCATGAACCTGTCTCCGCATCTTTCCTAGTGCACTACATTTTAATCTTCAGCCAGTTTTTCCATTTTTTTTCCTTCTCTGAATTATTGCCTTAAATTATATTCACAATCAAGTGTTACATTGAACCCATAGATTGAAAAAGCCATATGGAATAGTCATCTGAGTAATTTTTTGCTAATGTAAAAAACAAAAAAATTTAGATCTATCCTTCGTTTGTGTGAATTTGAGCAAATTACTCAACTTCTGTGAATCTGAGGCTTCTTATACTAAATACCGATATTAAAGAGTTGTAAAGTTTAGCCAAGATATTATATAGAGTTTACCTATGACAGTAGTAAACAGTAGTAATAAATAGTCTTTTAATATTCTAAAGATATACTCATGCTTTTTCTTGCCATGGTTTGTTATTCATCTTCTCTGCAGTGAATTTCAATAGTTGTTATATTGTAGTTTTTAATTTGTTTAAAAGTTCATTGTTTATCTATGGTATTCCGAACCAAATTTATTAGATTTGTTCATTTGTACTTCCTAGAATTCTTTTCTTTTAAAACTTCATGACTCTTCAGTGAATGCCATTCCACTGTGACACTTAAGCATATTCTATTGTTCGGCTAAGTATCTAACACTAGGATTAATTGTAATTATTGTAAAGACTCCTGTCAAGTTTATGATTGGACAAAAGATTTAAAAGGAACATCAAGTAAAGCAAGATTTGTAGAAATACAATAATTTCATTTGAATGTCTATTTGCGTATGTGTGTTTTGGGTACAGATATTGGTAAAGCTAACTTGGTAAAAATCAGAATGATGCTAATGTAATTTCTTCATACATTACAATGTGAAAAGGAAGAAACCAGGGGTGCAACCACTGATAGTGATATTTGTGTATCTGTTTCTATGAGAGTGTGTATACAAATTCTTATGTGTGAAATATTCTGCATAAAATATTCTTTTCAGAACCTACTCTAATTAAAAATTTTACCCATAACTCTATGCTTCCATGAGGTGAAAAAATCTTAAATTTACTTCAAATCTTGCATCCCTTTTTTCTTCTGTTTTTTTTTTTCTGTTAAGAATTCTACTATAAGACGCTTAAGGAAAATATATCTTTGTGCAACCGTGTATCTGTGTAATTAACAATATAATATCACTTCATATAGGTATAGAAATGGATGTTTCAGTAATGATGATTGTCATAATAGATGAGTTCCTTTTTAAAAGAAAGGCTTCTCCTTCCCAAATGGTATTTTCAGTCCACCAAGTTGCAATTAGCATCAGGACAAAGTTAGCTACAGGCTCTGTCCAACCAGACGCTTATAACCCCAAAGTGAGCTGTAGCTCTGACTTCATTTTGTAGGTGCAGTCTGGGTTAATTGCTTTTAATTAGTTGCCTAACTACCCTAGCTAGGACCATATTTCTCTAAGTCTTGCTGTACCGGGGACCTGAACTATGGAGGCAAAATTTCTTTTAGCACCTTATTTCTCTCTGCAGCTCTTGAGCCTTTCATTCTCCTAACTAGCTGTCCAGCTCTGCCCTCAGCAGCCTCTCTAGGACCGAATGGCCCGGAGACCCCTTTCCAACGTGACATCTGCTGCTGCCTTCTCTTCACATCAGATCTTTATTCTTCGAGTACGTGGCCCCAGCCGGGGAAGTTACTCCCGCTGACGGTATCTGCTTGTTACGTCTCCTCATGAGGCTCGTTCTGGTCACTGTCTTTAATGTTGACTCACCCACCAACCTGCTTCCTCTCATTCTTTTTTGAAATTTTACACAGCACTCACCATCCTCTATTAAGCCTTATTTTTATCTATTATTTATTTTTCATTGTCTGTCTTTCCTCACTGTATTTCACCCGAAGTCAAGGTTTTGTTTTGTTTTTTCTTGATTCACTATTACATGCTAAGATCCTAGGAAAATCTCTGCCATATATAGAGACTTAATAAAATGTAAGCGGATCATTGAATGAATCTCACATTTTTGTTTAAAACCACAGTGCCGTTATTTTACATGATCAATCTGTGGGTATGTGAAAAGATCACTGACTGCAGAGGAACTCGGTTAGGAGACGGGAAGGTTGTGTTGCAGCTTCCACCTTACAGGCCTTAGGGGATACAGGCTTGTACCAATCACCACCAGTAGGGACAACTTTAGAAAATGGGTAAAGCTTTGTATTACCAATCTCACTACTACTGTGCCTTGCAAATTACAGAAAACACCAGAACTGGACCAGCTGGGGCAGAGGAGGGAAGGCACATCATCTCCTCTGTCGATACATACCCATTATGTGGATCTCCTTGGAAACACACTTTGAAAGTATACTGACATCTCCAACTCCCTTCCAGTTTTCCTTAAACACACTCTCACTGGGCTTTCTCAGTGTCTTTGTCTTCCTCCTCCTGGTCTGGCCTTTCCTTCTCAGTTTCTTTGCTGATTCCTGACCTTTCCCCAGGCTTAGGGTGTCACAGTATCAGCCCTTGCCCATCTTCTATTCTGTCTTTATTCATATCCTCAGTAATAGCCTCCTGCCTCACGGTTTTAAATTCCGTCTATAGCTAATTACTCACAACTCCGCCATCTAGCAGCTCAATGGGCTTCATCTCAAACTCAGCATGCTCGGAACCCAGTTCCTGATAACCCCCGCTATCTACTCCACCATCAGACTTCTTTAGCTAGTGAATTCTGTATTTCCGGCTGCTTAGCCACAGCTGTGGTTTCCTCCTTGATTTCTTTCCTTCCTACCCCGTAGGCATAGTGGGAAAAGATTCTTTAGGGTCTACTTTGAAAAATACTTCAAATATAACAACTTCTCACTTGCTTCATTCCTCCAATCCTAGTCTGAGACAAGATAATTTCTCACCTGTGACCCTGCATGTAGCATCTGTTTCATCACAGATCTGTGGGAATAATCGTTTTATAGTGGAAGTTATATCACTTCACTCTTCTCAGAGCCCTCCAATGCTTCATGTTGCTGTAGGTGCAATTCCCAAGTCCTTACAGTGGCCTCATCACGTTCCTGACTTCATGCCCTACAACTGTACCCCTTCCTTGACTGGTCTTTTTTTTTTTTTTTTTTTTTCCTGCTCTTAATGATGCTTGATACACTCTCATATTAGAGCCTTTTTACAGGCTGTTTTGCTCTGTCTGGAATGTTCTGTCCTCCGAATATGCCCAGAGATCGCTTTCCCACTCCTTCAAGCCATTGCTCAAGTGTCACTTTCTCAATGAAGCTTTCCAAAACCATCATATATAAAACTGCAAACCCTCAGTACCTACCCTTCAAAACTTTCCTTCACTGTGCCCTGGTGGCATGGATCATATTAAAAGAGACAGTATGGTGTATTTCACTAAGATGTGCACGGTTTTATTTCTTCCACCACTAGAATGAAAACCCAGGAAGGAAAGAATGCTTGTCTGCTTTATTTTTTTTTTTCAGCAGGTCCAGGTGCCAAAGATAAAGTGACGCTTGAGTAAATATTGGTTGAATTAATCAGTATCTAGCAACATATACTATTATGAGACACTTATGGAACACTTACAAAAAGTGATCATCTGTTAAGATCATAGAGAAAATGGTAATGGATTTTTAAAGATCGAAATTACAAGTACCATGTTATAGGTACCATATTCTCTGATCATGATATTAAAATGATTTTTTTAAATGGGTAAAGTAACTCCACACAGCAGGAAATTTAGAAGTTTCTCCTAAACAAGTATTTGTGAGGATAATATTAAAATGGAAATACTGACAATAAAAAAAATCCTTCATTTCAGATTATTTCTTAAGTGTTAAATTCAGTAAGTTAAAGAGGGATGAACAGAGTTTAATAAGTATGAAAGCAGGAATGTTAATTTATGGAGAAATTAGATTTGATAAGTCAAAGAATTGCCTTTTCGAAAAATATAATTAAAAGATAAGCAATGAGCTGCCATAAGTAATAAAAACACAGGGAGGAAAATACACAAAATCAGAAATTGTATATGGAAATAGAACAAATAGGAAATTGTAAATGTCTAGAAGAATATTTGAATTAAATTTGAAAACCTCTACGGCACTGATGGATTTTAGAAAAATTAAATGGCTGTTACTCTCAAAGATATACGTAAAACATCAGGCCAATTATTACAAAATAATTGTACAAGTTATCAAAGTCTAAGTACCTGATAAAGATAATGCCCCGAAATTTTCACTTTAATTACCTAATCTAAAAAGAACAAATTCTAATACTATTTAAACTTTTCAGAGAAAAAAGAAAGTTTCCAAAACTATTTTATAAAACCAGGGCAGAATTTAAAGAAATACTGTATACATTTTCTGTAAGATATGGTCTTGTTGAACATGAATAAATGTGATGAAAGAACATTCAGCTTGCATAAAACATTTTTCAAGGCCAAAATACCACCAACCATATAAAAATATAGATGACTGGGGGAAAAATGCAATGTAATGCAACAGACCCTTGACAGAAGAACACTTGCAGAAAAGATATAGAATCCAATTTATTGGTAAAATCAGGTAATTATATTGAAATTATGAGGCAATGTGTAGCTAAAGACATCCATAAGAATATTCACAGCACAGTTTATAACAGCTAGTAACTGAAAACTGCAAATATCCATCAATAATGGAATAAACATTAGCGGTATATTTTTATAATTAACACTATACAGAAATGAAAAATTACTGCTAGTTCTAATAGCATGCATAAACTTTGCAAATATAAGATCGAGAATGATTCTATCTATATAAAGTTAAAAATTAGGCAATAACACTTTATTATTAGAAGTCAGGATAAGGTTAACCATGGGATGAACGGAGGAAGTGGTGATTGGTGCTTAAGGAGATTTCTGGATTACTGGGTGATTTTAATCTTTTGATTTCTTTCATTGCACAAATATGTCCATTTCTAGATAATTTACATTGAGTACTTGTGGTATATTTACTTTTGTAAATATGCATATGTGGTTTTATATTAAAAAAAATTTCTGAACATACACACGGGGTAAATAGATCTATCACCTCCAAGTTGCAGACATTAGCCAAATTTTCTTTCTATGCCTTATTTTCCTCCTCTGTAAAAATGGGAAAAATAAAGTATCTACTCCATAGGGCTGTTATGATATTTAAGTGAGTGAATGTAAAGAGCTTAGAATAGTACCTGCTACATTGTTAAGATATATAATAAAAGCCTATTATTGTAATCATTTCCAGACAAATATCCTTAAAAATTTGACCCCTTTCATCTCACCATATGCATTTTGCAAAACATTAACTCTGAATGAATCTAACTCTCCACCTTTTCAGCGACCACACCAGTGCAGCTGAGGGTGTTGAGGGGAAAAAAAAAACAGTGTGCAGTCTCACTTCGGATTCCTGAGCACTCAGTGCACTGGGCTTTCGGGTTTTATTTCATTTCACATCTTCATTGGAGTATAAATGCTTTACAGTGTTGTGTTACTTTCTGCTGGACAACAGAGTGAATCAGCTATACGTATACATATATCTCCATATCCCCTCCCTCTTGCGTCTCCCTCCCACCCTCTTCTGTGTCTTTATTCCTGCCCTGCGACTAGGTTCATCAGTACTGCCTTTTAAAATTCCATATATATGCATTAGCATACAGTATTTGTTTCTCTGACTTAACTTCACTCTGGGATGACAGACTCTAGGTCCATCCACCTTACTACAAATAACAATTTCGCTCCTTTTTATGGCTGAGTAATATTCCATTGTATATGTGTGCCACATCTTCTGTATCCATTCATCTGTCAATGGACACTTAGGTTGCTTCCATGTCCTGGCTATTGTAAATAGAGCTGCAATGAACATTGTGGTACATGACTCCTTTTGAATGATGGTTTTCTCAGGGTATATGCCCAGTAGTGGGATTGCTGGGTTGTATGGTAGTTTTATTTTTAGTTTTTTTTTTTGTTTTTTTTTTTTGCGGTACGTGGGCCTCTCACTGTCGTGGCCTCTCCTGCTGCAGAGCACAGACTCTGGACGCGCAGGCCCAGTGGCCATGGCTCACGGGCCCAGCCGCTCCGCAGCACGTGGGATTCTCCCAGACCGGGGCATGAACCCATGTCCCCTGCATTAGCAGGCGGACTCCCAAGCACTGTGCCACCAGGGAAGCCCTACTTTTAGTTTTTTTAAGGAACCTCCATACTGTTCTCCATAGTGGCTGTATCAATTTACATTCCCACTAACAGTGCAAGAGGGTTCCCATTTCTCCACACCCTCTCCAGCATTTATTGTTTGCAGATTTTTTGATGATGGCCATTCTGACTAGTGTGACGTGATACCTCATTGTGGTTTTGATTTGCATTTCTCTAATGATTAGTGATGCTGAGCATCTTTTCATGCATTTGTTGGCCATCTGTGTGTCTTCTTTGGAGAAATGTCTATATAGGTACTTCTGTCCATTTTTGGATTGGGTTGTTTCTGTGATATTGAGCTGTATGAGCTGCTTGTATATTTTGGAGATTAATCACTTTAGTTGCTTCATTTGCCAATATTTTCTCCTATTCTGAGCATTGTTGTTTCATCTTGTTTATGGTTTCCTTTGCTGTGCAAAAGCTTTCAAGTTTCATTACGTTCCATTTGTTTATTTTTGTTTTTATTTCCATTTCTCTGGGAGGTGGGTCAAAAAGGATCTTGCACTGATTGATGTCATAGAGTGTTCTGCCTATGTTTTCCTCTAAGAGTTTTAGAGTGTCTGGCCTTACATTTGGGTCTCTAATCCATTTTGAGTTTATTTCTGTGTATGGTGTTAAGGAGTGTTCCAATTTCATTCTTTTACATGTAGCTGTCCAGTTTTCCCAGTACCACTTATTGAAGAGGCTGTGTTTTCTCCATTGTATATTCATGCCTCCTTTATCAAAAATAAGGTGACTGGGCTTCCCTGGTGGTGCGGTGGTTGGGGGTCTGCCTGCTGATGCAGGGGACGTGGGTTCATGCCCCAGTCTGGGAGGATCCCGCATGCCACGGAGCAGCTGGGCCTGTGGGCCGTGGCTGCTGGGCCTGCATGTCCAGAGCCTGTGCTCCGCAGCGGGAGAGGCCGCAACAGTAAGAGGCCTTTGTACCACAAAAAAATAAAAAATAAGGTAACCATAGGTGGGTGGGTTTAGCTCTGGGCTTTCTGTCTTGTTCCATTGATCTATATTTCTGTTTTTGTGCCAGTATCATACTTTCTTGATTACTGTAGCTTTGTAGTATAGTCTGAAGTCTGGGAGACTGATTCCTCCAGCTCCGTTTCTCTTTCTCAAGATTGCTTTGGATATTCAGGGTCCTTTGTATTTCCATACAAATTATGAAGTTTTTTTGTTCTAGCTCTGTGAAAAATGTCATAGGGATTGTGTTGAACCTGTAGATTGCTTTGGGTAGTGTAGTCATTTTCACAATATTCATTCTTCCAATTCAAGAACATGGTATATCTCTCCATCTGTTTGTTATCTTTGATTTCTTTCATCAGTGTTTTATAGTTTTCTGAGTACAGATCTTTTGTCTCATTAGGTACGTTTATTCATAGGTATTTTATTCTTTTTGTTGCCATGGTAAATGAGATTGTTTCCTTAATTTCTCTTTCTGATCTTTCATTGTTAGTGTACAGGAATGCAAGAGATTTCTGTGCATTACTTGTGTATCCTGCAACCTTACCAAATTCATTGATTAGTTCTAGTAGTTTTCTGGTGGCATCTTTAGGATTTTCCATGTATAGTATCATGTCATCTGCAAACAGTGACAGCTTTACTTCTTCTTTTCCAATTTGGGTTCCTTTTATTTCTTTTTCTTCTCTGATTGCTGTGGCTAAAACTTCCAAAACGATGTTGAATAACATGATTTATCCTAGAGACTATCCCAGGTGCACTTGAGGAAAATGTGTATTCTGCTTTTGGATGAAATTTTCTGTTTATATTCATTCTCTAACTGGTCTAATGTGTTGTTTAAGTCCAATGTTTCTGTAATGATTTTCTCTCTGGATGGTGTATTCACTGATGTAAGTAGGCTGTTAAAGTCCCCTACAATTACTGTATTGCTGTCAATCTCTCCCTTTAGGTCTGTTAATATCTGCTTTGTAAATTTTGGTGCTTCTATGTTGGGTGCATATATATTTCCAAATACTATATTTTCTTGTTGGATTGACTTCTTTATCATTACGTAATGCCCTTTTTTTGTCTTTTATTACAATATTTGTCTACTTTGTCTAATATGAATGTAGCTACACCATCTCTTTTCATTTCAATTTTAATGAAATATATTTTCTATCTCTTCACTTTTTGTGTGCCCTTTCTTCTGAAGTGAGTCTCTTGTAGGCAGTATATGTATTAGTGTTGTGGTTTTAATCTATTCAGTCACTGTCTTTTGATTGGTGCATATAGTCTATTTACATTTAAAGTAGTTTAGGTATTACTTATTGTTACTTTAATTGTTTTCTGGCTGGTTATGTAGCTTCTCTCTGTTTCTTCTCTTCTCTTATGGTTTGATGACTTTCCTTGGTATTATACTTAGGTTCCATTCTCATTTTAATTTTTGTATCTACTATAGGTTTTTGCTTTGTGATTACTGTGTGATTTACATATAACACCCTATGTATATAACAGTCTATTTTAAGTTATTAGCAACTTAAATTTTAACTCATTCCAAAACTCTACATCTTTACCCCCCTCCATGTTTTGTTTTTAATGTCATATTTTACATCTTTTTATTTTGTGTATTATTTATTGTAGTTTTAATTTTTACTAATTTTGTATATTAACTTTCATACTAGCTGTGTAAGTGATTAATCCACAACTTTTACTATATATTTACCTTTTTATTTTCCTATGTTTTCTTGTTATTAATTAGTGCCATTTCTTTTCAGCTTACAGAACTGCCTTTAACATTTTGCTTGTCTGGAAAATTCTTTAGCCTCCTTCCATTCTGAATGATAACCTTGCCAGATAAAGTATTCTCAGTTGGAAGTTACTTTCCTTTCAGCACTTGGAATACATCATGCCACTACCTTCTTTTTTTTTTTAATAAATTTATTTATTTATTTATTTTTGGCTGCATTGGGTCTTCCTTGCTGTGCATGGGCTTTCTCTAGTTGCGGTGAGCGGGAGCTACTCTTTGTTGTGGTGCATGGGCTTCTCACCGTGGTGGCTTCTCTTGCTGCGGAGCATGGGTTCTAGGCATGTGGGCTTCAGTAGTTGTGACACGCGGGCTCAGTAGTTGTGGCTTGCGGGCTCTAGAGCGCAGGCTCAGTAGTTGTGGTGCACAGGCTTAGTTGCTCCATGGCATGTGGGATCTTTCCAGGCCAGGGCTCAAACCCGTGTCTCCCCTGCATTGGCAGGCAGATTGTTAACCACTGTGCCACCAGGGAAGTCCCATGCCCCTCCCTTCTGACCTGCAAAGTTTCTGCTGAAAAATCTGCTAGTATTCTTATGGGTTTTCCTTTTACATAGCAAGTTGCTTTTCTTTTATTGCTTTTTAGAGTCTCTTTAACTTTGCTGCTAATTATAATGTATCTTGGTGTGGCTCTCTTTTGGTTCATCTTATTTGAAACACTCTGGCTTGCTGGACCTACATGTCTGTTTGCTTCCCCAGGTTAGGGAAGTGTTTAGCCATTGTTTTTTCAAATAAGTTTCCCTGCCCTGTGTCTTTCCT
>NW_020173204.1:1979351-1989408 GCF_003031525.2 Neophocaena asiaeorientalis asiaeorientalis | reverse complement strand
CGGGCTCTAGAGCGCAGGCTGAGTAGTTGTGGTGCACAGGCTTAGTTGCTCCATGGCATGTGGGATCTTTCCAGGCCAGGGCTCAAACCCGTGTCTCCCCTGCATTGGCAGGCAGATTGTTAACCACTGTGCCACCAGGGAAGTCCCATGCCCCTCCCTTCTGACCTGCAAAGTTTCTGCTGAAAAATCTGCTAGTATTCTTATGGGTTTTCCTTTTACATAGCAAGTTGCTTTTCTTTTATTGCTTTTTAGAGTCTCTTTAACTTTGCTGCTAATTATAATGTATCTTGGTGTGGCTCTCTTTTGGTTCATCTTATTTGAAACACTCTGGCTTGCTGGACCTACATGTCTGTTTGCTTCCCCAGGTTAGGGAAGTGTTTAGCCATTGTTTTTTCAAATAAGTTTCCCTGCCCTGTGTCTTTCCTTTTTTTTTGATACTCTGGTTGATGTGGTCTGAGAGGTTCCTTAAGCTATCTTTTATTTTTCTTCTGCTGTGTTTGGGTGAGTTCTGTTTTCCTATCTTCTAGATTACTGATCCAGTATTCTGCTTCATCTGTTCTGCTGTTGAACCCCTCTAGTGTATGTTTTAGTTCATTTATTGTATTCTTCAGTTCTGTGGTTTCCGTTTGGTACTTATAATTTTTATCTCTTTGAAGTTCTCACTGTGTTCACCCATTCTTCTCAGTTCAGTGAGCATTTTTATGACCATTGCTTTGAATTTTTTAACAGGTAGATTTTATCTTCGTTTCACTAATGTGTTTCTTTTTTCTGGGGTTTTGTCTTATTCTTTCACTTGGAACATATTCCTCTGTTTCCCTATTTTTCTTGACTCTGTGTTTGTTTATTTGTATTAAGTGGAACAGCTACATGTCCCAGTCTTGAAGCTCTTGGTTGTCTCTCAAACTTTCATGGTTGTCTAAGCAGCCTGATTTGTTCTCAGTAGGTCCCCGTTGTTGAGAGTGTGCCAGGACCTGTCCGTGTTCCAAGAGAAAGGATCTCATTTAGCACCTAGTTTCATGCTGATGGGGAGCTAGACTTCAGGGAACAGCTTTTAAAGTAGGCAAATATATCCAGTTCTGTGGAGCTGCAGTCGTAAACCCTGCTGGCCTCCAGACCAGGACATCTGAATGTGTTCCCCGGGTAACAGTTGGAAAAACTGGGGCCCCAGATGATTTTTGTATAAGCTCCTTTCTGGGAGGTACTGTTAAGCTATAGAGAAGTCAAGGAACTGGGCAAGGAAAGCGTTTCCCTGCTTACAGCCCCTGAGAGTGGCTTCATAGCCTCTAGGTGTGCAGCACACCTGAAGCCTGTCCCTCAGGCTGAAGCTCCAAGTGAATGGGCCTTTTTCACAGGAAGGCTGGGGCTGTGTTTCAGTCTGCTGTCTGTGCAGTGCCCTGGGGGTGGTAGCCTACCAGTAACTGGCTTTTCAGTCGTTAAAACCCTGTGTTCCTGGAGCCCAGGAAAGCAGGCTCCCTTGGCCACCAGGCCGGGCGATCAAGTGGCCTCCCCTGTGGGGATCTGTGTGTACCTGCTCCTGCTGGCTTTAGTGAGGCAGCTGGAGAGTGTGAAGGACAGGGCACGCTCACTAGCTTCAGCGAGGCAGTGGGAAAATGCCTTGACTGCACGCACACGCTGGCCTCAGAGCTGCAGAGGGTAAATGACTTGTCTGTGTGTGCCCACTGGCTTCAGCTAGGGAGTATTGCAGCCACCCGTGCTCACCAGCTTCAGCAAGGTAGCGGGTAGTGCCACAGCCCACTGCCCCCAGAGGCCTCAGCAAGGCAGCAGGAGGTTGCCGTGTCTGTGTGTGCCTGCCTACGCCAGCAGGGTAGTGGAGAGTGTAAACATGTTGTCTGTCAGCGCGTCTATCTCTGGAGATAGTTCTAACTGCCCACTTCCCTGCTAGCGACGCTTTAAGGTTAGCAAATGAATCTTCGCATACATTGCAGGTGCTTTTCAAACTGCTGCTTTTGCGCTGGGTAGCCGGGCAAGGGAATTGCATGTGAGTCCTTTAAAGGAGGATCTGTTACCCACAGTCCTTTGGGTCCCTTGGATGTCAGCCCATTTGTTTTCTCCGTCAGATTTTTGGGGAGCTCGTGTGTCTGGTGCAGGTCCCGAGGGTTGTGTTGCCTGCTGTGGGGCACAAATCTCTCACTCCTCTGGGAGGAGCTCCAGAACTTACATGAGATCCCTCCCTACTGTGGATTGCTGCTCCGGGGCTGCGGGTTTTGGTGAGACCCCATCTGCCTCTCCTGCCCATCCCACTGAGGCCCTGTGATGCTCTGTTGTGGAGGAGCAGGTTATCTGGTTCTCGGTTCTTTTTCAGCAGGAACTGTTCCATAGGTAGCTGTAGATTTGGTGTGTCCCTCGGAGGAGTTGAGTTCAAGGTCCTCCTGTGTCGCCAACTTGGGCCACCCTCTCAACTTAAATTTCTGATGCCTGTCTTTTCAGATTACGTAAAACTGAGAGGAAAATAAATATTAGCTTTAAAGCATATCGAATTAATAGAAATGTATGAAAACACAGCCCTGATTCTGAAACCCTTGCAAATCGGTCAGTCACATGATATCTAGCTTTTTTCTTAGTTAAGATCCACACTCATGTTTAAAATTATTCTATTATATCCTTTTCTCTATGACTGCTCTAAATATGTAAAGATGAAACATAGCAAAATATGTCTTTCTGTATAATATGTCACCTATACAGATATAAATATTGCAGAGTGCTGCAAATTTAAACAGATAGCTTAATACCTTAAAATTAAGTTTATTAATTGAAAATTATTACATTAAATATGATTTAAAACATAGCTGTCCGATTATACCAATATAGCCATGTTTCCCCTCTTAAATTATATCTTCCCTTTTTAATTATTCATATGCATTTTGATTCACTATTACAATCATTACTAAATGTATTAGGATTTAAAATTGCATTTCTGAATACAACCCAACTTGAATTGTTTTATTAGAATCAAAATAAAATGTTAAAATAGTGTAAATCCTAATATACTATGTAGAACTTCTCTAGCCTAACGTGTAATTTTATTCAATGTATTTTTTGGCAGTTAAAATTGGAATCTATCATTAATTAAATTGGATTTTTTATCTCTGAAATGATAGCAGATTGAGAAACTACCTTTAATCAACTGACCAAAAGCAGGGTTTATTTTTTTTTTCAAAACCATTGTTCATCAGATCAAACAGACTTGATATATCTTTGATTAAAGACAGAATAGTTCTTACCAGATAACTAGTTTACCGTTTGAAGATTTTTTTTACTCATAAGATAAGTTAATAATTAAAGAAGTCTGGATGACAAGTATCAATTCTTCATAAAGAAAAGATACTTAAAATGTGAACAGCATTAAAAATATATAAATACAGTAGTATAATGTTTAGCTTTCTTAAATTGAGCTTGGATTTTATTTGTAATACAATGAAGTAAGTTAACTAGACTCTAAAATATATTCAGGAGGCAAGCAAAAGAAATTTTATTCATGTAAAACTTTATCTTTCCTAATTTTTGGTAGATATTTTCTACACTTTAATAGTTTCTTCTAATTTTTTGAAAATCAATGGGTGGAATGAGCAGTGTTAAAATTATATTTAGGAACATATATATGTTCAGTGCATTTAGTACAAACATGTATATCTATCTATATACAATGCATTCTTGCCATTCTCATCCTTAAGTGAACCATGCGTCAAGCTTTTTTTTTTATTATTTGTACTTCATGAATTGATTACATTATTCTTCAATAGAAAGTACCATTTTTAGAATAAAAACGATTTTTGTATTTTTGTAGAGAAAATGTCACTTCATTTTATTCCTGAATACCTAGTTAAGTTTCCTTTGAAGGCTTAGTGTCTCTGAAACAATAGTCTTGTCTGAATAAGTAGATAACAGTTTAGAACAGCTGCTCTCTTAAAACTACACTTTTACATTGTAAAAGCTTAAATTAATTGAATAGTAGTGATTTAGCTTTCAAAATACGGAGTAAAATCGGATCATTAGCAGATAATTAACAAAGTTGTAGATGAGAGAATCATTTAAATTGAGGATTTATGATTCCATTGGAATAAAAGGTACTAGTTCATTTCCTATTTTGTAGACTAGACTCTGGGCCCAATTTTAAGCCATTTACATACTTAGGAGAGCAGTAAGGAAAAGTAATCTCTAGGTACAGTATGTTATCTGCTTTGGAAAAACACACAAACAGAAAATTGTGTCAGCATTCTATGCTATTTGATAGTATACATATTCTAGAAAGGCATATACCGTGGGTAATTTGAAAAATAGCAGAAGAACAGAAATTTAAAAATGATGGCTTTACCTAAGTTATGACTACCAATGAATGGGTTAAACAGCCTACATGAAACAAATTATCATTGTTTTATGCTTAGAAAAGTAATACATATTCATGCTGTAAATTTTTTTTTTTTTTTTTGGTGTCCTGATATGCATACCCTGGTAGCAGTGGGGACTGAAGCCCACGATGATCTGAGCTACAAAAGCCAGGCCCTTTGTATTGAGGCATGACAATTGTGGAGTGCCATTGAAACTCTAGGGGTGCCTGTGAAATCAGCCTGAGCCATACTGTTTAGCTTTTTCTATACTTTGTTTTCCTTTTAAATTAATTTTTATTGAAGTACAGTTGATTTACAATGTTGTTAGTTTCTGCTGTACAGTAAAGTGAATCAGTTATACATATATCCACTCTTCTTTAGATTCTTTTCCCATATAGGCCATTACAGAGTACTGAGTAGAGAGTTCCCTGTGCTGTACAGTAGGTCCTTATTAGTTATCTATTTTATATATAGTGGATATGTCAATCCCGATCTCCCGATTTGTCCCCCTGCCTTTCCCCCTGGGTAACTGTAAGTTTGTTTTCTACATCTGTGACTCTATTTCTCTTTTGTAAATAAGTTCATTATATCATTTTTTCAGATTCCACATGTAAGCAATATCATATGATATTTTGTCTCTCTCTGTCTGACTTACTTCACTCCGTATGACAATCTCTAGGTCCATCCATGTTGCTGTCTGTCCTGTTATGCTTCCGTCACTCCCTTGCCCATTTTACTGGAGAACAATCTTGCAGTAAATCATTTACATAAAAACTCCCCTTTGAGGCCTGAGTCTAAGGAATGAGACCTAAAAAATATGAGATGATATTAACATTAGAAATATACATATTATGGAAAGGCCTCCAAAGTCAATCATAATTAATGATTTGATAGATATTCTTTATTTTTTGCTTTTCTATGTATGAACAAATACTTGGAAATTATTTCTTTCAAAATAGATTATTGTACTTTTACTGCTTAATGTGATTTTAATGTACTTTTTTTGAGAAAGAAATGTATATTTTATTTTTGTCAAATACTTATATATTATCTGCCAGCCATGGATTTAAGTACTTTATAAATGTTAACTCATATGATCATCATAAGTGACCCATGAGGCACAGAAAGGTTAAGGAATTTGCTCAAGTTCACATAGTAAACTATGGAGCCAGGATACAAATCCAGGCAGTGAGGCTTCAAACGGCCCACAGACATATAAAAATGCCTTTGCATTCATTCTAAAGAATTGCATAATTAAAACAGTAACATATCACTTTTTTTTTTTTTGGCTGTATGCGGGCCTCTCACTGTTGTGGCCTCTCCCGTTGTGGAGCACAGGCTCCGGACGCACAGGCTCAGCAGCCATGGCTCACGGGCCCAGCCGCTCCGCGGCATGTGGGATCTTCCCGGACCGGGACATGAACCCGTGTCCCCTGCAACGGCAGGTGGACTCTCAACCACTGCACCACCAGGGAAGCCCGTGAGATATCACTTTTGCCTATTATACTGGAAAAGATGAAATATTGATAGTTTGATTATAACCTATGCTGATAAGCATGTGAATAAAGAAGCATTCTCACATATTGAAGGTGGAACTGTAAATTTAATGGCACCTTTCTGAAGGGCAATTTGACAAAATTTCGGAAAATTATAAATGAATAAACATATTAACCAACGATTTTTCTTACAACTCTCCTTATAAAAGGACGGGGTTATACACAAGGAGATTTACTCTAGTACTGATTGTAATGAATGTAGTTACTTTTTAAATTTTAAAATAGTCTTAGATTTACAGAACAATAATGAAATAGTACAGAATTCCTTATATATCCCACATTCAGTTTCTCATAAGTAAGATGTTAATTCTGATGTTTCTCTAGCAGCTCCAGCTTTTTTATTTTTTAAATTTTTGATTAGAATTAGCATGGCATATCTTTCTAGGGTCCTTTACTTTTAACCTGCATCTTTATATATTCTACAAGAAATCTACTTTAAATATATACTTCATATTTTTTAATCTGCTCTGACAGTCTCTGCCTTTTAAGTGGTGTATTTATACCATTCACATTTATAATGTTCATAACTAATACCTATTTATTGGATTTGCTGTGTTTTTGATCTCTTTTGCTGTCTAGTTTTCATTGAGCACTTATATGATTCCATACTAATTTCTAATTTTCTGAATTAGTATGGAATCATACTAATATGATTCCATACTAATTTCTCTCTTAGCATATCAATTATATTTACTTTTATTTTTCAGTTGTTGCCCTAGAGTTTACAATATATATTTTAATTTTAAATTCACCTTTGAGTAATACTAATATATCACTTCACCTGTAGTACAAGTACCTTGTGACAATATTCCTAATTTCTCCCTTCTGTTTTTTTCTACAACTGGTGTCATCCATTTCACTTATCCATATGCTATCATTACTCAGTACATTCTTACTACTGTTTTAAGCAGTTATATTTTATATTAAGAATAAAAAAAATGAAGGATTTTATTTTAATTCCATTTAATTATTTTCCAATAATCTTCCTTTTATCATTTAACTGAGTATCTGAACTACTTTTCCTTCTGTCTGAAAAAACTTAACATTGCTTTCAGGGAAGGTTTACTGGGGTGAATTTTCTCATTGTTTATGAAAATATTTATCCTTCCTTATTTGAAGGTTGATTTCACTGTATTTAGAGTCATACACTTTTTTTTTAACCACTTTAAATAACTCCTCTAATTGCTTGCATAGTTTATGTCAAGAAATCAATTGTAATTCTTTTCCTATTCTATAATTATGTGCCCCTCTCCCCTGCTTCTTTCAGAAACTTCCCTTGTGTCTGGTTTTCTACCTTTTGCAAGGAGTAAGCCTAAATGTAGGGCTTTTTGTTTGTTTCTTGTATTTATCCCTGTTTGGTATCCTCTGAGCTTACTGAATCTGTGGTTCAGTGTTTGTCTTTAATTTTAGAAAGCCCTCAGCTATTTTTACTCAAAATATTTTGTCTGTTATGTTTTCTCTTTCTGTTTTCTAGTTGTGCATATATTACACCTTTTTGTCTTGGATGGTCTGTTCTGGCTTTTTTTTTTCTTCCCTTTTCTCCCTGCTTTGCATTTCAGTTTGGGAAGTTTCTATTCACTTATCTTCAAGTTGCTTGATTCTATCCTCAGCTTGTTTACTGACCATCAAAGGTATTCATCATTTCTATTACAGTGTTTTTGACTTCTAGCATTTCCCTTTGCCTCTTTCTTAGAACTTTCACCTACTTTCATTACCCTTGTGTTCATGCATGGTAGACTACTCTTTCCATTAGAGCACCTAACATATTATTCATAGTGATTTCAAATTTTTTATTAACAATTCCAACATTTGTGTCATATCTGCCTCTGGTCTAATGATTGCTTTGTCTCTTCAGACTGTTTTATCTTGCCTTTAGTCATATCTTGCAACCTTGTAATTTTGTTGAAAGTCAGATATTATGTATCAGTTATGGCTATTGAGGCAAACAGACCTTTCTATTGTGAGGTTTTGTTACTCTGGCTAAGAGTTGGGCCCTGTTTAATATTTGCTTTGGCTATAGGTGCCAGAGGTTTCGCATTTCACATTCCCCTGGTATCCTTGTTTTGTCTTATCTCTTGACTTGGCTTCCCTAGGTAATCTTCCTCAAAGAAAGTCTGTATCTTGCTGCTTTTCAACTACCACTGGTACTACACCGGTGCCCTATTGCTGTGGTAGTAAGGTGTGGGGTAGTGGAGGAGTTCTACAATCTTCTGTTCATGTCTCAGTCATTTAATGGATTCATCCTTTGGAACTGTGACCTTCATAAGTCTTTCTCCTCAGTGGAATAGCTTTTTTCCCCAACTTCCTTCTCTGGCTGCAGCACGCCCTGTCTATTACCTTGAAGCCTTGAGCTTTATTCATTGTAGGGTTTTGTTTTGTTTTGCCCTTCATGAGTCAGGAAGGATAAAAGGGGCTGCAGTCGGAGGAATGGTCTTTCCCCAGTAGAGATAAGTCTCTGGCAAAGTTTTCCCTGTGGAGAGTTATGGAGAAGTCTATGTGAAATATACCAAGGAGACTTTATTTATGGCTCACAATGATTATTCTTCCCCTCCTTCCTGGAGCCATGTGGGGGACGTTCTTAGAACCTCATCATGAGAACCTAGTAGTTTTCCTACAGGTAGAGCCCACAAGAGTATAGGACACTTCTAAGACTGCTGTCCCCAGCAGCTTTTCCTTCCAACACAAGTCTACATTCATTCCCAAGCAGTTCATCAAAATTATCATTTAAATGTTCCTAACAATTATGGTTCCAGCAGCTTCTGCTCCAGGTAAAGAGATTTTGGCTGGTTCTTATTAGATGAGCCTGTACCTCCAAATTTCAGGTGGCAGATTACCCTGCAATCTCTGTCCTCTTGTGGGTCCAGGAAGAGTTGCTTCTTTTCAGTCTGTCCAGTTTCTTGTGGTAAGGACAGGAGTGGTGACTTTTTTACATGTTGGAGCTGAAACCAGAATTGATACTGTTATATTTTAGATAGGGCTCTTCTTTCCACGGTATGAAATGTGGCCATATTTGTAAATATCTTATTTTTTTCTCAGTTTCATAGCATTATGTTACATCATCTATGAATTTCATGATTTCATAATTAAGGTCAACTATTCCTATTTTCGGAACTGTTACAGATTATATTCTTAATATTTTGTTTATTTCAGTGGTATTTGGGAAAGGACTAGAGACAAATAGTTTAATATATATTGTTACCTTGAAACACAAAGTCAGCAATTTTGGGATATAAAAAAATTATCTACCATGAAAAAAGGATTAATGGATTCTGTAGTAATCTTCATAGAACAAGTTTTGTATGAAACCCTTCAGAAAGTCAACTAAATTGTGACTAGTTCTTGAATCTTAAAATTAGGTAGAAATATTGGAAGTCAATCATAAAAATGTGATTATTAATGTGGAGGAATAGTTTTATAGATATTTATGTAAATTTGAAAACTGTTGCCTAGTTAAGCAGCAGCAAAAGGCTAAGATAAGTGTTCACAAACACTTTATGATGTAAAACAAATAGTTTAGCAGAATAAAGATTATGCTGAATGAGCATCAAGGTTAAAATTAAATTAAAATTGAAATAAATTAAGGAAATGCATTAGAATGTGGAATCTATTTAAAGGTAGATGTTTGAATATGTGCAACACACGTAGTAAGATGATATAAAAATGAAGAAAATTATGAAAAAAACTATTGAATTCTAAAACTCTGAAATAAATTGATAGTGGGTTTTTCCCCCAAATGTCTTTTTCTTCTTTATATGTGTTGACTATTTCAAAAACCAAATACAGCTTAAAAAAAAAAGTGACACTAGCCCTTAAGGAATATCCAATTGTGAAAACAAAATAAAGCTCTATAAATATAATACACACATACATAAAACATAAGTGTAACCATAAATGTAGTTGTCAGAATTTATGTGGATACCTGTGGGAAAACAGTACGCATGTGGATTTGACTGTGTTACAGACTGAATTTAAATGTAATGACTTTTACTAATTTGCAGTCTATCTAAATTTCCATTCAGTAGGAGGCTGTAATCTAATTTATAGTTGTATTCAAAATAAATTAGAATGGTCTGAGGTTGGAATGTAAAATATTTTTGGCATAAACATTTAAAAATGACCACAATCGTGTGTGGTTTTTTTTTTTTTTTTTTTTTT
>NW_020173204.1:1703673-1977956 GCF_003031525.2 Neophocaena asiaeorientalis asiaeorientalis | reverse complement strand
GTTTTTTTTTTTTTTTTTTTTTTTCGGGCTTTTTTGGCCCCCCCCTTTTTTTTTTTAATTGATGCTTTTAAAAATGGTAATTAAGCACATATATATTTGGGATTCTAATCTGCACTGAACGATATGGTTTAGTATCAAGAAGTATATGACATAAACTAAGTGTAACTCAAGTGATGCTACCTTACCTGAGGAACTAAAATGTTCATAAAACGACAATGAGTAGCACAGTCAGCTTAAAATTACGAGCTAATTTTTGGACTGCTTTTCCAGTGCTGGAAAAGCACTGGTCTGGAGAGCAGTGGTCTTCAAAATGGGGTCCACATATTTCTGAGGGTATGCCAAAATGTCCTGAGTATATACATACAGATAACTTAAAAGATGTTAACATCACATCTTCAACCTCTGTACATACTTTTCTTAAAATTAATCAGCCAGATTATACCAGCATTTACCCATTTTCTAAAGAAAGGCATTTCTTCTTTCTTAGTCTAGGCATTGCCCTGAGTGTAAAATATCCTGGAGCAATGTATAAAGAAGATGCACTGCATACTGGTGTTCATATTGAGAAAATGTGAGACTAGTGACTAGGAAACACATTTATTTCAAGTCAAGTGGTCTTCAACTCTTGGCTCAGGGCAAAAATTGAGTAAAATCAGAACCAAGCTATTAACCAATGAAACATAGGGTTTATTTCTGATGGTAGAGTACTATGTGATTTTTGAGTTTTAAATCAGTAGGGGTTTAAATAATTGTGACACTGCTATATCACAGCACATTTCTTTCTGTTTTACTTATTTACATGAAGAAGTTTTCTCAGTGGTTATGGTAACAAAGTTGAAAAAGAAAAGTAGAGTTGATGCAGAACACTGCCATATTCAACCAATAAATAATATTGATTTAGAGATCCATAAACTAAATTCAAAGGCTTATTAATTTAAGATGTATTTTGAAAAAGTGTTCATTTCATTTGTATTTAATATTTATGCATGACAGGCATTTATTTAAATCAATTATATATAAGTAATAATTATTACTACTTAGTCCCGAGAAAATTTATTTAAATATTTGACCCTTATAATTACATGAAATAATGAGTGTACAAATAGGTACACATACATAAATGCAGTTTAATATGTATATATATTTTGCAAGAGAAAATCAATAAAATATTTTAAGCAGAAAACAGTTTAAATTTTTGGAATTATAAATATGCCTTCAAAGAAAAGCAAGAATGACCTTTTTTGGGTCTTACAGAGACTTTTGACATAGTTTTTAAATTAATGAAATACGGTACCAAATAGCTATGATACATAAACTTGATTACATTTTAAATAATATAATAATTTTTGTTTAGAATCACCCTATATACAATATATTGGAAATTAGTTACTTATAACTGCTGAGTTTTGTGAAGAAAAATTTGACAAATTATATGTGCAAGGGATTTGACAGTTTGTAAAGTTCTTTAAGGGGTAGTTATATAAAATATTCAAAGCTACTGCTGTACATAATATAAGAGCAAGGATCTAGATCTGGTGAGAAGAGATCGGTGAGACGGGGGACATAAGATGAGCACTGAGGGAGAGGTGTCATCAGTCTTAGAGACATGCAAGTGATGGGGGTAAGTATCTGGATAGATAGGAGTGTAGACATTATAAGGAGATCCAGCCATAAAATAGTGTGTCAGAACTATGTGATGGGATTGAAATGCTGGTGTCCTGCAAAATTATGGAAATCCTTAAAAATTAAACAATTTTGGGTTTGATTTATGAGCAAGTTAATATCTTTTGAAAGTTTTTGAGCTTGAGAGTTCAAGCATTATATTAACAATTGTATTTATAATTTTACTTACATATTGATTGATAAATGATTTATATAGTATACATATAATAACCACTATATTGTCACAATTTCTCTTAGTAATTATAATAAGTATTATTTTTAGCTATGACATAAATTTCTATCCAATCATTTAAGGAAAATAAAAATCACTGTGTCACACAGTGTTGCTGAGAGTGTCAGGAAGATTCAGGTAAAAGAGTAGAACAAGCCTGAAAGCTGTCTCAGAGAAGAACTGTTAAGGGGCATTTATACAATCCCAGGGATATTTAGAAAATATGGTATCACTTACGTTGCTTTCAACAATATAACATGGGGCTTCCCTGGTGGTGCAGCGGTTGGGAGTCTGCCTGCCAATGCAGGGGACACGGGTTCGAGCCCTGGTCCACGAAGATTCCACATGCCGCAGAGCAAACTAAGCCCGTGTGCTGCAACTACTGAGCCTGCTCTCTAGAGCCTGTGAGCCACAACTACTGAGCCTGCGAGCCACAACTACTGAAGCCCGCACGCCTAGAGCCTGTGCTCCGCAACATGAGAGGCCACTGCAGTGAGAAGCCCGCGCACCCCAACGAAGAGTAGCCCCCGCTTGCCGCAACTAGAGAGAAGCCCATGAGCAGCAACAAAAGACCCAGCACAGCCAAAAATAAATTAAAAAAAACAACAACAGTATAACATAACATTCCTTTCCAAGAAGTTAGATGTCTTCACTAGGTAGCCAGAAGCTTCGCATTCCTCTTCCTCGCATTCCTCACATTCAGGTTAGCACCTGACATACGGTCCTGCTCAGTAGTCTAGGTATATTGTTAAGGAATTGTTAAGTAAAAACTGATGCAGTACAAATAGTGGTTATCCTTATAGTTAGTACCATATAGGCTGTGGTTATTGCTTGCAAAATTAATTTTCACTTATATCAAAATGCCTGCACTTAAACCCAGCACCATAAAACAAACGAAAGGAGGGCCAGAGGGGAAACAAAGATTTTGAAGACTTTACTTCAGGACTGAAAATAGGGAAAAGAAACAAGACTACACGTGATCTCTTCGGACACAGTGCATAAAAACACAGAAGACAAAGGCCAACCCTTGGAAAATTCCCAGGGGTAAGACAGAGCAAAACTAGCCAAGGGATAAAACAAATCAATCATTAGAGTCATGTTGAAAGGCATTCAGAATACTGTACTGATAGTACAGGCAGGGCAAAACAAAAAAACAAAACAAAACCTACATTTAAAGAAGACCATGATTAGCAGTGACAAAAGAGAAAAACACAGAGCGATGGTTTTGAGTGAAAAACCATCTGAGGATTCTGGTGTGAAAAAAGAAAAAGATACATATCAAACTTTATTGACCCAAATCCGTAACTGCGCCATAATTGTGTGGCTTTCCAAATAAGAAGACCCGTCTAAGCACTGAGATAAAGGAGTTCCACTTAGGACACAGCCTGTGGTTCTCAACACCAGGGAATATATAATCTGGAATTTCAGGCTAAGAGTGCCGAAAATATTGATGCATACCTGTGTTTGAAAAAACTTGCCTTCAACTTTTTAAAAAACTAGGTTGACATTAACCTGGTGTTGTGAGAATACGGACTTCAGGTGCAGATCAATGCATTCTTAAAATAGTGTCTGATAATTTAGAATGGTTATTTAGCTGCCCTTTACATTGATTCCAGAAGAGCATATTGTACTAAAAAATATTTGATCTTGTTTTTTCCCAAAGATACAACCATAATGTAAGAAGAGAACTGGGTAGATACTGAAAAATTATGGGATATTTCAGTAAAAATCAACATCTTTTAGATAGAAAAGCAGCATTCAATGCCACTAAACATAATTGAAATATTCAAAACTTGTGTATCTATTTGAACAAGATTGCTTTTATTCTGCCTCCTATCAGTAACTTATATGATGCTTAACATGGTATGAGGACTCTTCTAGATGCTTAAAGGAGTAAATAATATAATTACTATAATTACCACATGAAATAGATGATAAAATTCCTAGCTGTTTGCTTTTTCTTTAAAAATTAGCATGCAAAATAAAAACAGGATTGTGAGTATGTATAAAAACTGCAATATATATCTGTTTTAAAGTCATTAGGAAATAGTGATAAGTCAGTCTGAGGTAAAGGCAAAATTTTTTTCACAAGGGAAATACTTCTACATCTTTATCTTACTAGTAGTAAAGCTGAGACAGATTTATTTTACATGTATAAAAAGAAAAGATTGCATTTTTGTTGTCAAGTGCTAACAATTTCACTGTAACCTTCAAGACTATCTTGTGTTACTTTTAGACAAGATGGATGTGTTACTAAAATAAAATGATGGATAAGCTGAGATACTGTGGAAATACAGATCATGGAAAAAGGGAAGTTCGAGGGAAGTGAAAGTATTAAAAGTGAGATTGATTGCTCTGGCAGTAAGTAATAGTGGATTTCAAACATTTTAAGTAGATCCTCAAGACCTCCAACATTTACATATGGAAGTTCAGGATCACATATTGTTTAAACTTTGAAACTGCACATGTATCCAGTATCGTATTCGTTATGGCATTTCCATCATGATGTTTATACGAAGTAGGGAGGCTAAGAATGAATGTATTCAATCTAGCACTTAATCAAAGGCAAATGAACTAACTATATTGTAACATAAAAGATCGTATATTACTGTAATTCACTGCGACGTCTTCTGCCCAAGAACCCACAAGCAGTAGGTCACTGAAATGGAAAATGAATTACTGCAGTGTGCTGTATGAGGTGTGGAATAAGGGTAGTCAAAGAGGCATTCCCATAATGATCCTTCTATAGCATTACCTCTTACATCTTCAGTACAGATAACTTTTTACCATATAACTTCTTTGGACTAAACCCCTTTCTGGCATAAATGCTTTTTTTTTAACCTCAAACATACTAGAGTATATACCTTATAAAAAGTCATATGTTGGGCCTCCCTGGTGGCGCAGTGGTTGAGAGTCCACCTGCCGATGCAGGGGACGCGGGTTCGTGCCCCGGTCCGGGAAGGTCCCACGTGCCACGGAGCGGCTGGGCCCGTGAGCCGTGGCCGCTGGGCCTGCGCGTCGGGAGCCTGTGCTCCGCAACGGGAGAGGCCACAGCAGTGAGAGGCCCGCGTACGGCAAAAAAATAAAGTCATATGTTGACATTTGGTCTTAGGTGAAAACCCACTCATCAATTTACTTGACACGCCAGTGTTCTGTTGAGCAAGATACTTGAAGCACAGCTATCGAGTGAGGCTATCAAGGCAGTGCGGTAAGAAGCTTCAGGCCCTTGTTGCCCACAGCAACACCGAAGACGCAACTGGAGACGAGCTGAAACTCTGGAAAATGGTCAGTCAAGAAAATGACGCACTCAAAATGGACGGCATTTTACTAGCCCCTGCTCCGACCCCCCAAAATGCAGCACGGTGGGGTGCATGAGACGACCCTCTGGCCCATTTCTCTCCTTTTTAGTTGCAGGGAACAGAGTAAACCTTATTTGCCCTGTTCTAACCTGCTTGGGGGCTACCTGAGGGATTGGTTTCTGTTCCACCTAACTGAAAACTCTGATGGGGAAATCTGCATAGCTGGGATCTCAGGCTCTGAAAAGCTATGGGAAGCAGTGGGCACAGCCTGTGAAAGCCGAAAGGGGCTACAGACCCGCAATCAGCGGGGACAAAAGATTATGGGTAGAGTAATAATAGAACATCTAAGGTACTGAGAAGAAGCTTGGGAGAGAAAAGTCATTTTAAAACATATTTGTATATGGGGAATGGGCAAAAGAACACACAGAAATGTGGAGTGAGGCATGGCCAGAAAAGATGTTAGAAGATTTTACACCTTGGAACCAGGTTGATCCCAAGGCTCAGAACATGCCCTGCTAACTAATGAAATTCTTCCCTAGCACAAAGCAAGTTTGTAAAGACTGGGAGAGGTGACTGTTTTTCGTTTTACAGAATGCCAATTTTCAACAAAAATCACAAGGCTTACAAAGAAATGGGAAAACGTGACACATTCATAGGAAGAAATAAAGTGGTAGATATTGTTCTTGAAGAAACACAGACGGGGACATTACTACTGATCTTAAAGAAAAACGTCCAGAATATATAAAGAAAACCCAATACTCAACAACAAATAAATGAACAGTCTAATTCAGAATTGGGCAAAGGACTTGTAAAGAACTTCATCAGTGATGGAAGAACATTAAATCATTGCTATAATCACTAAAATATTTTTCTCCAAGTGTAACTCTTGGTATTCTGTCACTTGCCAAAATTTGAGCATTTCAACATAAATTTTTCAAATAAGAAATGATAGTAGTTAAGAGTTGCCATTGTTTAAGATACTCATGTAATTCAGTGACTAGACTGAAATCTTTGAATAAATTGACTTTCTCAAGGCAGAAACCCCAATATGAGCCAGTCTTGTCATTTGCATATTAGAGGTAAGAAAACTCTAATTTAGAAGTTTGAATAACTTGTTCAAACCACACGACTAAATTGGTTAAGTGAAGACTTGAATTATTTACTTTTCTCCCTTAACACTGGTTTAAATTCAGATACACTAGCAATAACCAATATTAACGATAGCATTCTGCCATTAACAACAGGATGTCTATATATTATGCTTCCGTTTCCTAAGTTTGTAGTAGTCCTATCACATGACCTTTAAAGAAGCATTTTTTTTTTTTTAACATCTTTATTGGGGTATAATTGCTTTACAGTGGTGTGTTAGTTTCTGCTTTGTAACAAAGTGAATCAGGTATACATATACATAGGTTCCCATATGTCTTCCCTCTTGCGTCTCCCTCCCTCCCAATCTCCCTATCCCACCCCTCCAGGCTGTCACAAAGCACCGAGCTAATATCCTTGTGCCATGCGGCTGCTTCCCACTAGCTATCTACCTTAGTGTGTATATGTCCATGACTCTCAAAGAAGCATTTATTTTTTAAAAGTAAATTAGATTTTCTGTACAAACAAAAAATGGAAACTAAGACATTTTACTTGTTACTTCAAACATGAGACAATATTTATCGTCACTTCCATAATTTATTAGCAAGAGAATAAAATGTAGTAAGTTTAAGTTAATTATAGCTCATATGTTAGGATTTTTTATTGTCTGCTGCTTTTAGACAAATGTGTGATCTTTCCCATGATTCTTAGTTCAGGCTATCATAAGACCAATACTATTAGCAGGAATAGTCATGTGGGCTTAGTTGGCATTCTTCATAGAAATTTCAGTACACCACAGGCTAGAGAAGACATTATTTGCAGAGTAATTACATATTCTGTTTCCTGGGACAATGTCTTCTATATATAGAACTGAATATTGTTAGATGACTTGTGTCATTTTAGAAGACTTATAACAGGTTTTTTAAAAAAAATTTTATTGGGGTATAGTTGATTTACAATGTTGTGTTAGTTTTAGGTGTACAGCAAAGTGAATCTGTTATACATATACATATATACATTCTTTTTTAGATTCTTTTCCCACATAGGCCATTACAGAATACTGAGGAGAGTTCCCTGTGCTCTACAGTAGGCCCTTATTATCTATTTTATATATAGTAGTGTGTATGTGTCAATCCCAATCTTCCAATGTATCCCTCTCCCACTTACCCCCTAGTAACTGTAAGTTTATTTTCTACATCTGTGACTCTGTTTCTGTTTTGTATAATAGATAAGTTCACTTGTAGCCTTCTTTTACATTCCACATATAAGTGATATCATATGATGTTTGCTTTACTCTGGCTGACTTACTTCACTCAGTATGACAATCTCTAGGTCCCTCCATGTTGCTGCAAATGGTATTATTTCATTATTTTTTATGGCTGAGTAATATTCCATTGTATGTATGTATGACATCTTCTTTATCCATTTCTCTGTTGATGGACATTTAGGTTGCTTCCACGTCTTGGCTATTGTAAATAGTGTTGCAATGAACACAGGGGTGCATGTATCATTTCAAATTATGGTTTTCTCCATATATATGCCCAGGAGTGGGATTGCTGGAGCATTTGGTAGTTATATTTTTAGTTTTTTAAGGAATCTCCATACTGTTCTCCATAGTGGCTGAACCAATTTACATTCCCACCAACAATGTAGGGGGGTTCCCCTTTCTCCACACCCTCTTTCAGCGTTTATTTTTTGTAGGTTTTTGATGATGGCCATCCTGACTAGTGTGAGGTGATAACCTCCTTGTAGTTTTGATTTGCATTTCTTTAATAAGTAGTAAAGTTGAACATCTTTTCATGTGTTTGTTGGCCATCTGTATTTCTTCTTTGGAGAAATGTCTATTTAGGTCTTCTGTCCATTTTTTGATTGGGTTTTTTGTTTTTCTTATACTGAGCTGCATGAGCTGTTTGTATATTTTGGAGATTAATCCCTTGTCAGTTGCTTCGTTTGCAAATATTTTCTAACATTCTGAGGGTTGTTTTTTCTTCTTGTTTATGGTTTCCTTTGCTGTGCAAAAGCTTTTAAGTTTCATTAGGTCCCATTTGCTTATGCTCGTTTTTATTTTCATTACTCAAGGAGGTAGATCAAAAAAGATCTTGCTGCAATTTACGTCAGAGAGTGTTCTCCCTGTGTTTTCCTCTAAGAGTTTTATAGTGTCTGGCCTTACATTTAGGTCTTCAATCCATTTTGAGTTCATTTTTGTGTGTGGTGTTTCTTTCCAATCTTTCGTTGTCAGTGTATAGAAATGCAGGAGATTGCTGTGCATTAGTTTTGTATCCTGCAACTTTACCAAATTCATTGATGAGCTCTAATAGTTTTCTGGTAGAATCTTTTTTTTTCTTTTAATATCTTTATTGGAGTATAATTACTTTACATTTTTGTGTTAGTTTCTGCTGTATAACAAAGTGAATCAGCTATACATATACATACATACTCATATCCCCTCCCTCTTGTGTCTCCCTCCACCCTCCCTATCACACCCCTCTAGGTGGTCACAAAGCACTGAGCTGATCTCCCTGTGCTATGTGGCTGCTTCCCACTAGCTATCTATTTTACATTTGGTAGTGTATATATGTCCATGCCACTCTCTCACTTCGTCCCAGCTTATCCTTCCCCCTCCCCATGTCCTCAAGTCCATTCTCTATGTCTGTGTCTTGATTCCTGTCCTGCCCCTAGGTTCTTCAGAACCTTTTTTTTTTTTGATTCCATATATATGTGTTAGCATATGGTATTTGTTTTTCTTTCTGACTTACTTCACTCTGTATGACAGACTCTAGGTCCATCCACCTCACTACAACTAACTCAATTTCATTCCTTTTTATGGCTGAGTAATATTCCATTGTATATATGTGCCACATCTTCTTTATCCATTCATCTGTCGATGGACACTTAGGTTGCTTCCATGACCTGGCTATTGTAAACAGTGCTGCAATGAACATTGTGGTACATGACTCTTTTTGAGTTATGGTTTACTCAGGGTATATGCCTAGTAGTAGGATTGCTGGGTCATATGGTAGTTCTATTTTTAGTTTTTAAGGACCCTCCATACTGTTCTCCATAGTGGCTGTATCAACTTACATTCCCACCAGCAGTGCAAGAGGGTTCCTTATTCTCCACACACTCTCCAGCATTTATTGTTTGTAGATACTTTGATGATGGCCATTCTGGCTGGTGTGAGGTGATATTGTGGTTTTGATTTGCATTTCTCTAATGATTAGTGATGTTGAGCATCCTTTTGTGTGTTTGTTGGCACTCTGTATATCTTCCTTGGAGAAATGTCTATTTAGATCTTCTGCCCATTTTTGGATTGGGTTGTTTGTTTCTTTGATATTGAGCTGCATGAGCTGCTTGTATATTTTGGAGGTTAATCCTTTGTCAGTTGCTTCATTTGCAAATATTTTCTCCCACACTGAGGGCTGTCCGTTTGTCTTGTTTATGGTTTCCTCTGCTGTGCAAAAGCTTTAAAGTTTCATTAGGTCCCATTTGTTTATTTTTGGTTTTGTTTCCATTTCTCTAGGAGGTGGGTCAAAAAGGATCTTGCTCTGGTAGAATCTTTATGGTTTTGTATGTATAGTATGTCATCTGCAAACAGTGACGGTTTTATTTCCTTTCCAATCTGGATTCCTTTTATTTCTTTTTCTTCTCTGATTGCTGTAGCTAGAACTTCCAAAACTATGTTGATTAATAGTGGTGAGAGTGGGCATCCTTGTCTTGTTCCTGATCTTAGAAGAAATACTTCCAGTTTTTCACCTTTGAGAATGATGTTTGCTGTGGGTTTGTTGTATATGGCCTTTATTATGTTGCTGTCATTTGTCATAAATGGCCTTTTTTATGTTGATATAGGTTCCCTGTATTCCCACTTTCTGGAGGGTTTTTATCATAAATGGGTGTGGAATTTTGTCAAAAGTTTTTTCTGAGTATACTGAAAGGATCATACAGTTTTTATTCTTCAATTTGTTGATGTGGTGTATCACACTGATTGATTTGCGAATACTGAAAAATCCTTGCATCCCTGGGATAAATCCCACTTGATCATGGTGATCCTTTTACTGTGCTGTTGGATTCGGTTTGCTACCATTCTGTTGAGAATTTTTGTGTCTGTGTTCATCTGTGATATTGGCCTGTAATTTCCTTTTTCTGTGGTATCTTTGTCTGGTTTTGGTATCAGGCCTGATAGTGGCCTTGTAGAATGAGCTTTGGAGTGTTCCTTCCTCTGAACTTTTTTGGAGGAGTTTCAGAAGGGTAGGTGTTAACTCTTTAAATGTTTGATAGAATCCACCTAACGCAGGCTTATTTTTAACAAACTGACAATTTTAGGGAAAACAAAATCTAGTAAATCTTTGTTAGTCTGAGACCCTTGAAATAGTTACATTGCTTTGCATATGAATAAATATAGGGATAAAATAAGGCATATAAATGAGAAAATAGATGTAGGTATTGCTGTAGATGTAGATACAGACATAAATAGTGATAGAGAAAGGGGACACTAGAAGTGAATTTTGGATTTTAAAATCCTTATAATTAAGCGGTTTTAGATTTTCAATAGAGTCTAAACATAATTCAAAAATAAAAGATACTTCATTCAAACCTTATTTCTTTAGGACTAATATTCAGCTTTTGCCTTAGTTTCACTTTAACCTTGGTGAGATTCTGTATAGGCTACCTGAAAGCAGAGAAATTATAAATAGATGACATGTTGAGAATATTATCAGAATTAATGTTATATTTATATAATTATAGTATTGAACTAAACATCTAGAAAGTAATTTTGTTTTTCCACTTTCAGTGTTTTTTCCAGAGTTATCTACTTTGAGTACACTTTCAGGTGCAGCTGCTGCTGGAAATTCAGGTGAAGGCCATGTCGAGGGCATGTGTTTAAACATCTATCTTTAGTACCGAAATGATGCCCTCTTCACAGGGCTTTACCCTCACCATTTTTACTTTTCATTTATTTGCAGTGGCCTTGTTAATAAGAACCCTAAAAGAAATCTGTGGCCTCAACTTTGATTCATCTTATTACATTTCAAAAGTTACTAAGCTTAGTTTTATATTTCTTATATTGAAGATAAACATACTATCCATCAAGTTATGTTTCTTGTAGGAAGCGAAAAAGTTCAGTTAATTCAATTCAAACTGCAGTTTCAATGTGATCAGTATCTAAAAACTCCCTGAACATCAGGGTGATTTTACACACGTGGGTAGGACTGTAAAAATACTTCTGGCTTTGTAACACTTTGTAAAAGAGAAACACTATTTTGAAAACCGTGTAGTTATTTAAAGAGGGATGCTCTGGTTCATTTTCTTTAAAACACTTCAATATGTCTATTTCGGAAAAGACCTGTGTTTTAGTCCTTCTCCCAGATGCTAAAATATCTGTTAGGCCTACTCAGTGTTTTGAAAAGAAATGTTTATTTCTTTACTGCATCAAAATATTTTCTTTCTCTATGTATTTTAAACAATTTGAACATATAAATCATATCCTTGGTATTTATATGTCCTGATGTATTTGCATCTAAACGACATTCAGCGAAAATGAAACACTGCTGAGGATGACTTGCAACCACAGAATATCAAGTGCTAATGATCTTTCTTCTTTCAATAATATGAACAAGATGACAGAATTATCTGTAGGTTTTCATGCGTTCAAATTTTGTTTTTCCTTTCCTTCCTGCTGTAAGGCCCATCTGTGGATACAGGCTTCTGCCTAATAAATAGGGGAAAGGGGCAGGTGTGAATTCGTAGACTGGAAACTCGGGAGGAAAAGACTGATATGCTGATTTGCTTTGGATACCTGCCCGAAAGCTGAGGGATGAGTGTAATCTAATAGACACCCTCATCAGCTGGGGTGGGAAAGGAAATGGCGGCAGTCTGCATCACAGGGAGGAGGACCAGCTGTTGCTGCTACCGATGAATTAGAGGAAAGCTTTCCCCAAAACAGCCGAAAGCAGCTGGGAAGGACAGTGCAGACCTGCCTCTTCAGTCAAACAAAAACTTCTTTCCTTCAACAACGTAGAAATTTGAGAGTACTTTTATTGTCCAATGAAAAATTGGATGCAGAGACATTCATCAGTACTTCTCCCACTCTTTTAAGAGGTTTAGTGATCCTGTTATATTTCCCCCTTTTCCAGTGGGAAAGAAACCAAGCTTCCTTCTCTTCCAGGACAAATTATTTAGTGGCAAATTATTTAGTCATGAAAAGTCATTAAGTGAATAATGATGAGATTCTCTTTTAATTACTTGGTTATTGTTACCAATGTCATCATGGCTATCAAATAATAAAAATACCTCCCTGGTGGGGCAGTGGTTGAGAGTCCGCCTGCCGATGCAGGGGACATGGGTTCGTGCCTCGGTCCGGGAAGATCCCACATGCCGCCGAGCGGCGGGGCCCGTGAGCCATGGCTGCTGAGCCTGCACGTCCAGAGCCTGTGCTCCACAACGGGAGAGGCCACAAGAGTGAGAGGCCCGTGTACTGCCAAAAAAAAAAAAACCTCCAGAATTTGAAATGAAATGAAAATGATATATTCAAGGGGTGTTTTTTAAAGCTCTAAAAATGACTTCCATATATATTTTCCATTTCATTATAAAAAATATTGGAAGGAGATAAGGCATGTATTATAACCAGTTAATAGCTAATCAAGAGAAAATAGTAGTCATACAGGTAGGTAGTGAGTCTGACCTGCATGTAATTTATTCCTCTGGAGTCCTCCACTCTTTCCATATCCTATTTCACTCTCTTTAATAATATATTGTTAAAATACATCCTTAGCATTCCTTCTTTTTATTACAGGCTGTCATTTTTCCTTACAAATGACAATGTCTCATGCTTCTTTCAGGTAATTAAATATCTCTCAGAAAAGATGGTCATACTATGATTTAGCCTCACATTTCCATATTCATAAACTCTTCATTTAGAAGAGGTAACTTCTTTCTGCTTGCAGATGAAATTCAATTTCCATATTGACCGCACAGGAACACTTGAAATACATTACCATTACAAGTTAACAACAATATGTTAACTTGTATTGGAATGCATATTTACATATAGCTCAGAGTAGCCACTGAAATTGGCCACTCTGGGAAAGAAAGGAAGAAAACTCTGTTCCACTCCAAAAGTCCTTGTTCTAAAACTTCACCAAGTGAACTCATCATGTTAAGGTAATGTCATTAGCTGTGAGGCTGGGCTTCAACTCAGTAGCAAAATGTCAAGAGTTTGAATGGAAAAAGATAATCTAATATATATTTGGATCAAAAGGAAAGTATAACTTTGAAAGTCATACGTCAAAAGGAAATTTGGTTCTATCTCTATGGTCTGTCTTGCTGTTAAATGATATTCTTGAAAGTCAGAAACCATTTACAAAATAATAGAATGGCCAGGAAATATTTATTAGGAACAGAAATTTCCTGTCTTCCTTTCTAAACATCTCAAGCATGGCAATATACATCAGTCGTTCAAAGATTCTTCAAGCTGTTTGTTATAACTGACTGTTTTTCATTTATTTTTGAGCCCAGAGCATATTCTTACTGTGTAGTGCTTTGATTTCGTGAAACTTACAGAAACCACTCAAAATCATTTTCTGTTACTAATACATGTTTTGATTTGGTGTGTTTTCAAAGCACAATTATTTTAAAATTCAAGTAGAATGGAACAACACTTTCTTTAGATCTAAACTAAGTTTCAGTTTCAAATAGGTTAACTAAGTTCACATGTTATAAATACATTTTAAATTGTTAGGAATTTATTGAATAGATAATATTTGCAAAGGTAAAATAAAATTCAAACAGTGAAGGCATATATATATGTATATGCACATATCTCTATACATATATATGTGTATATAGATGTATGTGTGTATGTGGATAAACCAAAATGAAAGTTAATCTTCCAGTGACCTTTTGTCCTCTGGGACTCAGATTTCCACAAATGCCACCATAGAAGAAGCAACTGTCAAGTGTTGCTTGTGTAGTAATCCAGTAATTGTCATTCACCTTTTCCATTACTTCTTCCATCCTAGATGCTACACACCATAGACACTGTTCTACAAACTCTTTCCATATAGCATTTTGCTCTGGGGGTGGGGTTCATATCAGTGATGGCTGTGACACATTGTTTTTGTTTGTTTTTTCGGTTTCATAGTACTTCATTGCAAGGGGATATTATACTTCATTAGTTTTGTGTTGTTGGACACTAAATTGGTTTGTATATTTTGTGACTACAAACATACCCCAATGAATAGCATTGTATTGTACGTACCTATCTTTACGTATATACCCATGGGCTCATAGTTGGATGTAAAATCTTAAACATTGAGTTGCTAAATCAAATTATGTGACGTGATAATTCTGATAGATATTAGCTAGTTAACTGGACCAAAACTGGGAGTGGTTCTTGTTATGGGAGTGTTCCTCACTCCACACTCTGAGCAGCAAGTTATTATCACACTAGCTTTCTTAATTTGTAGTTATATATATATATATATCATGATTTTAATTTTCAAATTATTATTTACAGTGAGAATATTTGTGTAAATTTTATTTGTATTTATGTTTCAGTATTTTTTTCCTAATGACCTGTCAGTTAAATCCCTGTTTGTCTTGTATCCGTATCAACTGGTGTTAAGGAAACATACCCTATTCCATGTGTATAGGTTGCAAATATTTTCTCAGTTTGAATTTTTTATGCTTTAAGTTTTTTACATTAGCATTTTTCATTCAAAAATGGTACTTTGATGTATGGCAGAAATATGACTTCAAGATTATATTTTTAATATGCTGATTTCAAAAATATAATTGCTTAATATCCCATGATTTCTTCAAATAATTTTGTGGTGCATCTTTAGTATTTAAATCTATTGGATGATTAACTTGCAGTTAAATTGTTATAAAGAGTGAAGGAGGGAAGGAACGATTTTGTTTAGATGACCATCCAGCAATCCCAATGTCATTTACTGAATACTCTATTGATTATCCACTTATTTTGAATGCCACTTTTATCATATGTTAAAATATTTTTCTATTTCCGGTCTTTATTGTGTTGAGCTGTGTGTGTGCAATTACTATGATACCGTAAATTCTGTAGCTCTGCAATATGTTTCAGTATCCAATAGGACTGGCCTCCTCAATATTAGTAAATTTTAGAATATCTCTGCCCAGTTTTCATTTCACTTTTTCATATTTAAAGTTTACATAGTTGACAAAGCTGTTAGTATTTTTATGGAGATCATATTTGTTCAGGAAGGGTTGACATATTTATAATACATGGTTTCTTTATCCAACCTTAGTGTTTACCAGTGCAGTTTATATTATTTTGATCAGCAATGACATAGAGATACAGACAGAGATGGTGAGAGGGAGAGATCTGAAGAACTTATGATGTCTAGCTCTGTGAATTTTTGTTGTCATTGAGACATTGGTTGTTTCCATAGGTATTTACTGTCTAATAATTCTTAATATCGTGTGTATTGCTCCTTTGAAGTGTTAACTAGCTTACCTGAGGATTTCTATCTATAAACTTGTAAGATGTGCACACACAGTCACTTTGCTACTGCTGTTTATTTCTTACCAATTTTATACTTTTTTCTTTCTCTTGTTTTTACATCATCTACTCAAAGAGAACAATGTTAATGATAATAGTAAGCAGCCTTGATTTTTTTCTGATATCAGAGAAGACTATCTTGGATTTTGGCTTTAAACATGACTCCAGCTTAGCACGCACGCCTCACCTTGCATACTGAACACCAGGAGGGACAGCATAGTGTAGAGATTCTGGGCACTGGATCCAGAGCCCTTTCCAGCTCAGCCCCCCTTCTTTCATGTCCTTGAATGTTACAAATTTCTAATGTTGGAGAAAGGATCTGACATTCTTCAAAAAAACAGTATCAATGCGGAATTATTAAAAGTGGCTTAAATATTACCCTGTAAATGGGAACAGGCTCATAACTGTACAAAAATCTTTTTAAAACCATACGTCAAAGAATAATTTCCTTGTTATATAAACCCTTACAGAGTATACAACATTTAAAAATATCCTCAGTGCATTTTGAGAGGCTTGGATAATTTTCACACCAAAAAATAATGATGGATCAACATCAAAGTACAAACACTTCACAGGTTAAAAAAAAAAAGTGCTCTTATGAACAAGTAAAAATGCCAAGGACTACATTTCAAAAGTTACTAGTTATATTATGAAATTTTTGTCATTTATCATAATGACCTTTAAAGCAGATTATATAACCTATGGTTCTATTTTATATCACAGTACTGTTATATGTATGACTGCTTTAATGATTAAATATTGAATGTATAGTAAAAGTAAAATCTCCATTTTCAACATTATTCACATGCTTACTTTCAACCTCTATGTTAAGCACCTTAACTTTCAATTAAATTCAATTTGTAATAAAACTAACTTAATACCATGTCAAATGAAACACCTGATATTCTGCATCATTCTAAGAGCAGCCTCTCTTGTGGTGAATTTAGACTTCTGCATTTGAGTGATAAAAGCAGGACAAGAAGAGGGAAGAAAGAAAAAAAAGAAAAAATAGCAGTATGAATGTTTGTATTCTTATCACAGAAATTCTATTTTTGTTTGATTCCACCAATTTAAGTTTTATTATACGATTTGGTCACTGTACAAAAAAATGATAAACACTTTTTACTACAGATTACAAATCACACAAAATATGGAAAACTCTAGGAGGGAAGTTTCCCTTGTTATAGCAATTATTCATAGGTTGGCATCTGTTGAAATGATTTCTGAACAAATTTTTTTTTGATTATTTACGGAAAAGAATTTGCAGACAGTTTTTGTTTGCTGGGGAAGAGTTTGCCTTATATTATCTCTTACAAATAGCTACAGTGGCAATACCAACTTCTCTTACTCTAAAAAATAAAGTTGCCTGAATATTAGTAAAATTCGTTAAGTTCTTTTATGGTGACAACTCCTAAAATGAGTATTAGAGGAAAGTAATCTCTATAAAAGTTACAATTGTATTAAAATTTCAATGGAAATATTATTTCCCAAATCTTCTTCAAATCCTAAACCAATGGACAAAAAAGATATTAAAATCTGTATACTAGTTATTAAATTTTTAATCTCAGGCTGAACTGACATGTTCTTTATGAATAAAATTCTCAAGATACTTCCTGTGCTACTGTCCACATAACATGGAGAAAAAGCTCATGGATGACATTACTTTTTATGAATATTAATGTAAAATTAGAGTTCTTATTACTCATTTGATGCCAAACAAAATGTTTCTTATTAGAGGAAAAGCATTGTGGATGGCATTAATTCAATATGCGAATATTTTACTCAACAAAACTCATCAAGGATTTGTTACAATATTCACCTATTCCTGAAAAGGAGTATAGACCTTCTTAAAGATACATTTATAAAATATAAAAATAGGTGGAACAAGTGAAGGAAAATTGAGTGAATAAATATGGTGATAATAGATCAACCACCTGACTCCAATTATGTTATTAATATAAATGATCATTTTACAGAATTATCTTGATGGCTGAGAGGTGAAAACAATCCAGTCTTGCTGACAGGAACCCAGTCAGTGGGGATTCTGAGGCTGACTTTCACTGTGGAGCTCCATTCTTCTCTGGAATCGCTGCTGTTTTGGAGGGACCCCAGTGTCTTCCTTGCTAAGTATGTTACCAAAGATTTCTCTACTTAATCCTTGTAACACTGTGTGAATCAACCTGAGTGGAATACTTCCCCAAGGTCAAACCTAACAAATAACAAATCTTGAATGAATCCAAGCCTAGTTCACTCTTGATTTTAGTTTATTTTTGCTTACTTAAAAAAAAAAAAAAAGCTTTGCTAGTTTGTCTGACACTAGTTAGTAGCGGAAGCAAATGAGAGTAAACCGTTTTCTGTCATGCTAAATTGGTCTGCTGCAGAAAACACAGAGCTGTAATTTCTCCTGTTGAAATTCAGGCGGTAGAACCAGAGGTGATGAATAAGTCAAATCTGTGTCACAGACCGAAGAAAGCAAATAGATTCCTTTGCAAGTTGCCACTGTCCTTCCTATGCTCAATCCCCTTCTACTGGGGCCAAATGTGAATAAATAATTGTGGATTGTGAAGAGGTTGGATATAAAAAGTAGATAGCCCACATATTCTTGACTTGAATTTAGGTTCAATTTGGATTTTAGTTGGAATCAGGTAAAAAGAAAAAACAATTCTGTTGCTTTTCAGTATCTACACTTGGTGAGTTTGAACGTGATGACAATCACTTGGCAAGGAGATAGAGGACCAAGGTGATCATGGAAAGAGGGAGGATGAGAATAAGTGTTTTATTGCCTGGGTGATAGATCAGGATAAACTAATGGAGACAATCGATGTGTTCAGACAGTAGAACTGAAAATAAGTTTTTGTTTTTAATTTCTAAGTCCTTTAGTCTTCCTGAAAGTAGATAGGAAACTATGCTTTATTACAGATGTATAGCTTGTTTTCTAAATGGCTCGGATTTTATTTTTTTCTGCAGCTCCAGCTGAGAAATCCCGATTTCTCACTTTTCTGGGCTAACACCAAGGTTGAAAAAAAGAAACTTGATCAGTACGGTAAGTCAGAACTCTGATACATCTCAGATGCCTCCATTCATTTACGTGCCCAAGCTGGTGTCGATCTAAATAATATTTCCAGAGTACCTGTTGTAAACAGGCACTAAATATAAAGCAGTGACAAAGAAAATCAGAGTACTCTGTCACAGAACCTACAGCCGTGAATAATAAAAAATAAAGTTTAATGCATAAGTTATGTCTTAGAGGAAAAGAAACAAGATTTGAAAATGTAGAATAGGAAAGTAAAAGTCTATTTTAGAATTTTGTATCGGAAAGCCTGAATTTTATAGTATAGACCTAGAATCTAAATGCAGGGAGGGAGAGAAGTATGTGAAGACTGTAAGAAGAGTGTCCAGAGCAGAAAGAACTACAGCCTTGAAGACAGTGCACTGGGCAGGTGGACCCCTGCTACCTCCGTGGGGTATCACCTGAGGCGAGCCATGAAATGTGAGTACAAGCTCCTTAGACAGGAGAAAAATGCTCTGAATTCTAATTTTGTTAGAACTACTATATATACACTATAATATATATACTGCATTTAGACTGAAAGGCTCTTTGCTGAAATCTGACACATTCTAACAATAATCAGAGGTAACTGTTGTACTCTTATGCAGAACAAATTTAGCTCAAATAGGTAAAATGACAAATTATACAAATTTCACCTTTTTAAAAGGATATGAAATCATTTGTGTACATATGAATTGAATAGGGCTGGATTTCACCTTTTTAAATGGATATTAAATCCAATAAGTTTGTGTATACATGAATTGAATATGGCTGGATTTTTAGCAATTCGTATGTAGACCAGTGCTTTCCTTTTTACACTGTTTTTTGAATTCTGAAAGAGTAGATCATAACCTTAATTGTAGATTTGACTCTGAATTTCAGCTCCACAAAAATAAAAGGTATTACGTTTTTGCAGGAATTCATATTGTAGTATCTTATGAAATGTTATGTCAATATTTTAAGATTCAGCTTCTTACAAATGGGGTACTTCAATGTTGTTTAAATCAACTATAATTTACACTCAATAAAAAGTGCCAATGTTAGGTGTACAACTTGATGAATTTTGACAAATGTGTGTAACCACCAATAAAATGTCCATCCCTTAAAATTTTTGTTATTAAAAATCTCCTTTACAGTCAATCTTGATATGCTTTCCATCACTGAAACACTTAGTTCTGCCTGTTCTAGAATTTACTAGAAATGGAATCATTCATGTAAATTTTTGAGTGGATTATTTCATGCCCTATAACTTACAACGTATATCAGTGTTGTTGCATGCAGGATTCATTGCTGAATAGTATA
Organism: Neophocaena asiaeorientalis asiaeorientalis; assembly: GCF_003031525.2. Taxonomy (NCBI): domain Eukaryota; kingdom Metazoa; phylum Chordata; class Mammalia; order Artiodactyla; family Phocoenidae; genus Neophocaena; species Neophocaena asiaeorientalis. Next base: position 1,957,791 of record NW_020173204.1, on the reverse strand, counting down.
TGGCTGACCCTTGAACAACACAGGGACTTTTCTCATTTCTGATTTCCTAAGGTAGGCTTGCATTGCGATATACTTCCCTGTTAGAACTGCATTTGCTGTGTCCCATAGATTTTAGATTGTTTTCATTATCATTCATCTCCAGGTGTTTTTTATTTCCTCTTTGATTTCTTTAATTATCCACTTTTTTTTAGTAGCATATTGTTTTAACCTCTGCATGATTGTATTATTTTGCAGTATTCTTTTATTTTTTTCTAGTCTCAACCATTGTGGTCAGAAAAGATGCTTGATATGATTTCAGTCTTCTTAAATTGACTGAGACTTGTTTTGTGTCCTAGCATGTGATCTATCCTGGCAAATAATCCATGTGCACTTAAAAAGAATGTGTATTCTGCTGTTTTGGAATGAAATGTTCTTTATATATTTATTAAGTCACTGATGTAATGTGTTGTTTGAGGCTAAATTTTTCTTATTGATTTTCTGATTTATCCATTGATATAAGTGGGGTATTAACATATCCTTCTATTACTGTATTACCCTTGTATTACTGTCACTATCTCCCTTCATGTCTGTTATATTTGCTGTATATATTCAGGTGATCCTATGTTGGGTGTAAAAATATTAACAAGGTTATATCTTGTTGGATTGATCCTTTGATTATTATGGAATGTCCTTCTTTGTCTCTTGTTGCAGTCTGTTTTAAAGTCTTTTATTTGATGAAAGTATTGCTACCCCAGCTTTCTTTTTTGTTTCCATTCTTTCACTTTCAGTCTGTGTGTGCTTTAGATCTGAAGTGAGTGTCTTATAGGTAGTGTGTGTGTGTATATGTCTTTTCTTATCTATTCAGCCACCCTATTTTTTCTGATTGGAGCATTTAGTCCATTTACATTTAAAGTAATTATTGATAGGTAGTTCTTTTTTGTTCCTTCTTTTGCTCTCTGACCTTATGGTTTGATAACTAACTTTGGTTTTTTGTTTGGATCCCTTTATAATTTTTGGTTGTGGTTACCATGAAAATCATATATATATGCATACACATATATAATTATTTTAGGTGATCTCTTAAGTTTAAACATGTCCTAACAACTCTGTATTCTTATTCTCTCCCCACATTTAATGTCGTTAACATCATATTTTACATATTTTTGTTTCGTGTGTTCCTTAACTACTTATTGTGGTTATAGACGATTTTACTACTATTCTGTTTTAACCTTCCTACTAGCTTTATAAGTTGTGAATCCACTAACTTTACTAAATGTTTGCCCTTACCAATGAGATTTTTTTATATTTGTAATTGTAGTCTTTTCTCCTTAGAGAAATGCCTTGAACATTTTTTTTTTTTTTGGCAAAGGCAAAAAGAGCATTCTTGGTTGCAGTTTTATTTTTTCTTTCACTGCTTTGAGTACATCTTGCCACCCTCTTATGTCCTACAAAGTTTCTGGTGAAAAGTCAGTTCATTGTCTTATGGGAGTCTCTTGTACATGGTTGTTTTTCTCTTGATGCTTTTAATATACGTTCTTAATTTTTTGCTATTTTTTAAATTTAATTTTTATTTTATATTATAGTTGATGTACAATGTGTTAGTTTCAGGTGTACAGAAAAGTGATTCAGTTATACATATATTCATTCTTTTTCAGATTCTTTTCCCATATAGGTTGTTACAGAATACTGAGTAGCATTCTCTATGCTATATAGTAGGTCCTTGTTGATTATCTATTTTATACATAGTAGTGTTTATATGTTAATCCCAAGCTCCTAATTTATCCCTCCTCCCACATTTCCCCTTTGAAAACAAACTTACGGTTACCAAAGTCTGTGAATCTGTTTCTGTTAGGTAAATAAGTTACTTTGTATCATTTTTTTAGATTCCATAAATAAGTGATACCATATTTGTCTTTCTGACTTACTTCACTTAGTATGATATTCTTTTTAAAGGCTGATTAGTATTCCATTGTATATGTGTACCATGTCTTTTTTATCCGTTCCTCTGTCGATGGACATTTAGGTTGCATGCATCTTTTCAAATTATGGTTTTCTCTGGATATATGCCTAGTTGTGGAGATTGCTGGATCCTATGGTAATTCTATTTTTAGTTTTTTTAGGAACCTGCATCCTGTTCTCCATAATGTTTGTACCAATTTACATTCCCAGCACCAATGTAGGAGGTTTCCCTTTTCTCCACGCCTCTCCAGCATTTATTGTTTATAGACATTTTAATGATGGTCATTCTGACTGGTGTGAGGTGATACCTCACTGTAGTTTGGATGTGCATTTCTCTAATAATAAGTGATGTTGAACATCATTTCATGTGCTTCTTGGCCCTCAGACATTTCTCCAAAGATGACATACAATTTAGACCTTCTGCCCATTTTTTGATTGGGTTGTTTGTTGTTGTTTTTTGATAATGAGCTGCATGAGTTATTTGTATATTTGGGAGATTAATCCCTTGTTGGTCACTTTGTTTGCAAATATCTTCTCCCATTCTGTGGATGGTCTTTTCATTTTGTTTATGGTTTCCTTTGTTGTGCAAAAGCTTTTAAGTTTCATTAGGTCCCATTTGTTTTTATTTTCATTACTGTAGGAGGTGGATCAAAAATATATTGCTGTGATTTATGTCAAAGAGTGTTCTGTGTTTTCCTCTAAGAGTTTTATAGTACCTGGTCTTACAAGTTAGGTCTTTAATCCATTTTGAGTTTATGTGTGTGTCATGTTAGATTGTTCTGGTTTCCTTCTTTTACATGTAGCTGTCCAGTTTTCCTAGCATGACTTATTGAAGAGACTGTCTTTTCTCCATTGTATATTCTTGCCTTTTTTGTTGTAGATTAATTGACCACAGTTGTGTGGGTTTATTTCTGGGCTTGCTGTCCTGTTCCACTGATCTGTATTTGTTTTTGTGCCAGTACCATACTGCTGTGATGAATGTAGCTTTGTAGTATAGTCTGAAATCAGGGAGCCTGATTCCTCCAGCTCTGTTTTTCTTTCTCAAGATTGTTCTGGCTATTCAGGGTCGTGTTTACATACAAATGTAAACATTTTTTGTTCTAGTTCTGTGAAAAATGCCAGTGATAGTTTGACAGGGATTGCATTAAATCTGTAGATTGCTTTGGGTAGTAGAGTCATTTTCACAATATTCATTCTTCCAATCCAAGAACATGGTATATCTCTCCATCTGTGTCATCTTCAATTTCTTTCATCAGTGTCCTAGAGGTTTCAGAGTACAGGTCATTTGTATCCTTAGGTACATTTATACCTAGGTATTTTATTCTTTTTGATGCAGTGGTAAATGGGATTGGTTCCTTAATTTCTCTTTCTTATTAGTGTATAGGAATGCAAGAGATTTCTGTGTATTAATTTTGTATCCTGAAACTTTACAGAATTCACTGATGAGCTGTAGTAATTTTCTGGTAGCATCTTTAGGATTTTCTGTGTATAGTATCATGTCATCTGCAACAGTGACAGTTTTACTTCTTCTTTTCCAATTTGGATTCTTTTATTTCCTTTTCCTCTCTGACTGTCCTGACTAGAACTTCCCAATCTACATTGAATAAAAGTGGCAAGAATGGACATCCTAGTCTCATTCCTGATTTTGGAGGAAGTGCTTTCAGCTTTTCACTGTTGCATATGATGTTACCTGTGGGTTGTCATACATGGCATGGCCTTTATTATGTTGAGGTTGTTGAGGTAGGTTCTCTCTGTGCTCACTTTCTGGAGCGTTTTTTATCATAAATGGGTGTGGAATTTTGTCAAAAGCTTTTTCTGCATCTATTGAGATGATCCTATAGTATTCATTCTTCAATTTGTTAATGTGTATATCACACTGATTAGCAGATATTGAAGAATCCTTGCATTCCCACTTGGTCATGGTTTTAATGTGTTGTTGGATTCAGTTTGCTAGGATTTTGTTCAATATTTTTGCATCTATGTTCATCTGTAATATTGGCCTGTAATTTTTGTGGTGTCTTTGGTTCTGGTATCAGGGTTGATATTGGCCTCATAGAATGAGCTTGGGACTGTCCCTTCCTCTGCAATTTTTTGGAATAGTTTCAGAAGGGTAGGTGTTAACTCTTCACTAAATGTTTGATTGATAGAATTAGCCTGTGAAGCCGTCTGGTCCTAGACTTTTGTTTCTTGGAAGATTTTTAATCACGCTTTCAATTTCAGTACTTGTGACTGGTCTGTTCATGTTTTCTGTTTCTTCCTGGTTCAGTCTCGGAATATTCTAAGAATTTGTCCATTTCTTCCAGGTTGTCCATTTTATTGGCATAGAGTTGCTTGTCGTAGTATCTCTGCAGTGTCAGTTGTAACTTTTTCATTACTAATTTTATTGATTGGAGTCCTCTCCGTTTTTTCTCTTGATGAGTCTGGCTAAAGGTTTGTCAATTTTATCTTCTCAAAGAACGAGCTTTTTTAGTGACACTGACTTTTGTGTATTCCCTGGGGTGTCTGCCACCAGTGTCCTTGCCCCTACAGTCAGCCACAGCTGACCTCTGCCTCCCCAGGAGACCCTCCAAGACCTGCAGGTAGGTCTCACCCAGGCTTTTCCTGAGTCACTGCTTTGTCCTGGGTCCCAGTCCATGTAAAGCGTTGTGTGTGCCCTTGTTTGCCCCAGTACTGTGGAGCTCTGGGGGCTCCTCTGACTGCCAGACTCCCAGGCTGGGGAGCCTTGCGTGGGGCAGAACTCTCACTCCTGTGGGTGACCTCTGTAATATAATTATTTTCTTGTTTGTGGGTCGCCCAACCTGGCAGGTATGAGATTTGATGATATCATGAAAGTGCCCCTCCTGTCACTGCTGCTTTGGCTTTGGGCATAGGATATCTTTTATTTAGTAGGTCTGAGTCTTTTTTGTTGATGGTTGTTTAGCAGTTAGTTGTGATTTTGGTGTTTTTGTGAGAGGAGGTGAAGTTCAAGTCCTTCTACTCCACCATCTCATCTCTCTCCATTCTAAATTTTGCTCTTTTACCTTCTTTTACCTACAGTGCGTCTTGGTGTGGCTCTCCTCGGGTTCACCTTGTTTGGGACCCTCTATCCTTCCTGGACCTGGATTTTTGTTTCTTTTCCAATGATTTCTTCAGTTAAGTCATATGCCTCTTTTTCTCTTCTCCTTCTAGGACCCATATGTTAGTACAGTTGACATTGTTCCAGAGGTCACTTAAATTGTCCTAATTAAAACTTTTTCAGTTCATCTTGGTTGATTTCTACTATTTTGTATTCCAGTTCTCTGATGATCCATTCCTCTAATCCACTATAGATTCCTTCTAGTGCATTTTTTTTTTTTCTTTTTGTGGTGCATGGGCCTCTCACTGTTGCAGAGCACAGGCTCAGCGGCCATGGCTCATGGGCCCAGTGGCATGGACCATGTCTCTCAACCACTGCACCACCAGGGAAGCCCTAGTGCATTTTTTATTGTATCATCAGTTTTTATATCCTTTAGCTGTGTTAAATTTGTCTTCATTCTTTCTGCTCCAGAGTTTGTTGAGCATACTCCACTTTGCTCAGTTCTTCTGGGGTTTTGCCTTATTCTTTCATTTGGAAAATACTCCTCTGTTTTAGGTAGCTCCTTGTATTTCTCAATCTGGCCTTATGTAGGAGGTCCTTGGAGCCCAGTAGCACATTCTCCTCTGGTCACCAGAGCTCTAGGGGCAGCTGCATGTTTCCTCCTACTTGGGCAGGTTTGACTACTGTGGGTTCATGGGTAGGTGAGGCTGTACCCTGATCCAGCTGGCTGCCAGGCCCTGTGGCTGGTGCCACAGGGCCAGGTCCTGAGGCAGCTGACTCTTCCATCTGGGGTACTGGGCTGGTAGCAGTTTTATATTTGTATTAAACTTTTCAAAGAAGTAATTTTTGTATTGGCCTATATTTCTAATGTTCATAATTTTCAGTCATTTCTCTCTAATTTCCTTTTATTCTGAACTTAAATACTGTTTATGTTTCTTTTGCTTTTGAGTCTTATACTGGTGGAAAAGTTAACATATGATGTGCCAAAATTATCATCTTTTTGCTTTTACGTAGAACTAGCCTTATGGTACTTGTAGTGTTTAAAAGCTTTAATGATCATCACAATTCTTTTCTTTATAAATGCAAATATTCATTTCACTTGGTAATAAAGTTAAAACAACTTACAAAGGATAAGATGCTATGACTGAGTTGCTTGTATTGTTAAATGCCTAAGAAGTTTAGAGAAGCTAAAACCTACTAAACAAAAAATTTTGTAAATATTTAAAATTTTACAAATATTGACATACATCCATCAATCAACTAGTATTTGTCTATGTTTATCTAGTGAATTACTTGTTTCCCTCATTTGCTAAATGGAATTTCTTGAAGTGTTATGAAAATTGGCACAGTAGATGTGAAATTATGAGCCAAAATCATTTATGGGTCACACTTTCCTTTATAACTACTTTGAAATGAACTTATAGACAGTCTCTAAATCCAGCTTAAAATATTATCTATATAACTTTCTTCAAAGATTTCAAGAAATGATTATATTTTAAGGGTGATGTTACAGAGACCAGAAAAGTGATCTAAAACAATTGTTTGATAGCAGGACGATGCTGGGCTGACCTGCTCTCACAAACACATCAAAACTACAACTATGTATAGAACAACTCTTGCTGAAATCAACCTGGGGAACTAGCAGGATGGCTTTTCCACCACAAAGCCTGTGAAAAAAGATCCACACTGAGTCTGGTAGGAAGGGAGGAGGAGTGACCTGGTTGGGACCTGCATCCCTAGTGGGGTACACAGAAGTGCAGGGGGATGTCACAGCCTCAGGATCCTCCCTGAGATGTCAGGGTTTTGAGCTACACGTTGGGCAACCCAACCCTGGGAAGACAAGCCCCCTTAGCTGGTTTGAAAACCAGTGGGGCTTACGAGACAGACAGAGGTCTGTAAGAAACCTAGACACTGCTCTTAAAGAGTACACACACAGACTTGCTTACCTACAATCACAACATAGACACGTGCGTGAGTGAATCTAACTCCAGGGCAGAGATTGCCACCACAGGAACTCTCGTCCCCATGCACACTGGGTGAGGGAGTGAAGCCAGCTCAGCAATATAGCACCAACCCCACCTCTAACCAAGGTAAACACACCAAGGAAAAAGGAAAACCACAGAAGTGCAGCCCCTGCCATGCCCCAAACCAAAGACTGCCAGCCCACGCAGGATAAATCCCACCAAGTCTGTGGCTGCCAGCACACTCTGGAGGAAGACACAGCCCCTGTTCACCTCAGATCCAGCTCTTGCATCAAAGCCACTGGTCACATGCTGCCTGAAGAGAGAAGTTCCCACACAAGGACCAGAATAGGTAACTGTTCCACTTAATTCACAGAGGTAGAGAAAGTTAAACCAATTGAGAACACTGAAGAATTTGTTTCCAATGAAAGAGCCCCTAATGAAACAGAGATAAACAGTCAAAGCAATAGTACTAAGAGTGCTGACTGAACTGGGGAAAAGAATAGATGAACTAGAAAATGTAAGAACCAGAGTTGAGAATACAATAACTGAGGTGAAAAGTACTCTAGAGGGAATTAACAGCAGATTAGGTGATACAGAAGAACGTGTAAGTAATGGAAATCACTCAATAGTTTAGTTTGTGACCTCTGGGACAGCATCAAACATGTGCATTATAGGGGTCCCAGAAGAAGAAGAACAAATATTGAAAATGTATTTGATGAAGTTATGGTTGAAAGCTTCCCAAACCTGAGGGAAACAAATCCCCAGGTATAGGAAGAATAGAAAGAGGTAAATAAAGACCAAAAAGCAATAGAAAAAAATAAAACCAAGAGCAGGTGTTTTGGAAAAGATAAAGTTGATAAGCCTTTAGGCAGACTCAGTAAGGAAAAGATGGAGGACCAGGTAAACAAACTAGGAAATGAAAGAGGAGAAATTATAACTGTTATCACAGAAATACAAATGATAATAAGAGAAGAGTATGAACAGTTATATACCAACAGCTTGGACAACCTAGGAAAAATTCCAGGAAATATACTATCCTTCAGGAAGAAATAATTTGAAGTGACCAATTACTCATATAGAAATTGAATCAGTAATCAAAAACCTTCCCATAAACAAAAGTCCAGGACCAGGTGACTTCACAGGGGAATTTTACCAAACATTTAAAGAAAAGTCTATCTTTCTCAAACTAGTCCTAGAAATCGAAGAGAACAGTCTGAAATGCATTCACCCTGATGAAAACCAGACAAACTACAAAAAAAATTACAGGCCAATATCTCTGGTGAACATAGATGTAAAAATCCTCAACAAAATATTAGCAAACTGAATTCAACAATATTTAGAAATGACACACCATGATCAAGGGGGATTTATTTCAGGGATGCAAGGATGATCTGCAAATCAATCAATGTGTTATACCATGAAGGATAAAGATTACACGATCATCTCAATAGATGCTGGAAAAGCATTTGAAAAAATTACACATCAATTCATGATTTAAAAAAGCCTCTCAAAACAAAAGCCAAAATATACAAATTGGACCTAATTAAATGTCAAGGCTTGTGCACAGTAAAGGAAACCATCAACAACACGAAAAGACAACCTAATGCACGGGAGAAGGTACTTGCAAATATTATGATCAATAAGGGGTTAATACCCAAAATAAAGAGCTCATACAACTCCATATAAAAAAAAACCTGATTAAAAAATGAGAAGACCTTAATAGACACTTTTCCAAAGAAAACATACAGATGGCCAACAGGTACATGAAAAGATGCTCAATGTCGCTAACCGCAAATCAAAACCACAATGAGATGTCACCTCACACCTGTCAGAATTGCTGTTGTTAAAACAGCAACGAATGATCAGTGTTGGCAAGATGTGGAGAAAAAGGAACTCCAGTCCACTGTTGGTGGGAACGTAAAATTAAAAAAATTAAAACATACCATATGATTCAGCAATTCCATTTCTGGGTATATATTCCAAGAAAATGCTAACTTGAAAAGATACAAGCACCCCAGTGATCACAGAAGCATTATTTACAATAGCCAAGGTTGGAAGCAACCTAAGTGTCCATGAACAGATGAGTGGATAAAGAAGATGTGAAAGATGTACACAATGGAATATTACTCAGCCATAAAAAAGAATGAAATTTTATCATTTGCAGCATGGATGCACAGGAGGGGGGTATTATGCCTGGTGAAGTAAGTTAGAGAAAGACAGACACTGTATGTTAGCACTTACACGTGGAAGCTAAAAGATAAACAAAAGAATATAACATAACAGACTCATAGGTACAGAGAACGAACTAGTGGTTACCAGTGAGAGAGGGGTAGGGATAGGGGCAAGACAGAAGAAGGGGATTAAGGTCTACAAACTGCTAGTGTAACACACATAACATACAAGGATGTGCAGCACAGGGAATATAGCCAATAATTTATAACAATCTTAAGTGGAATAAAAATCTGTGTTGTACACCTAAAACTAAAATAACATCATAAATCAACCATACTTTGATAAAAAACCAATTATGCCTTAAATTTTATTAGTAGAGTCATCTAAAATGAGAGAATCCAGGCCTCTAAAGAGGATTTCATTAGCTCCTAAGCTAAGTTTTCTTGTTTACCTCTCTACATAATTAAGTGAATCACCTAATTTTAAGTTCTTCACTTTTTAAAACCTTTGTTCTATGGCTAAAGAATTTTGTGTACATTTTACATGAGTTAAAACATTAAATTGAGAAAATTAAGGCCACAGCATTTTAAGACTTATGAAAAGCATAAGCATTTAAGAAAATAGATTCAAGTATTGCATTTCTTTGAAGCAACAGTAATGACGACCTAAAAAGAAACAAGGGAAAACCTCAACACTACTTTTAGAAATAGCTTAATTTCGTTGTTATTATTATAAAGGCCACTTTAAAGTATGAATGAGGTTACCTAGATATTCAAACCTATTTGCACGTTTCATTGTTTTGTCTTTGCTTATTTGCACAGATCGTTTGGTTGTAACCATTAGAATTTCTGACTAAAAAAAATCAATTCATATCATTATTTTGAAATATTCTTGTGTAATAAAATAGACTAAATAGGACATACCATAAAACACAATGAAATAAGTTTGGGGTTGCACATATTTTATCTGAAATATTTAATGGGTTATTACCAGTGTTATGTAGCATTCTTCCTGCAGTGATGAAATCAATTGATCTTTGATTAGTTGCATAGCTGCAGTCATTTTTGAGAGTATTTTTTCCTCACCCTCACATTACTAGATTGTAAACATACATTGAATATTCTCAAAACAATTTTATTAAGACACATATTAATGCTAAACTGAGCAAAACTAGAGGAAATAGTCAATAGGAACTCAGATTCTGAACTTTGATGTCAACAGGCTTCTCTTTGCACTCCAGCTCTAACAATACCCAGCTTAAGGAAATTGAAATACAAAGTAAATGACTCATTTGTAAACGCGGATAAGAATACCTGCCTCGGGCTTCCCTGGTGGCGCAGTGGTTGAGAGTCCGCCTGCCGATGCAGGGGACACGGGTTCGCTCCCCAGTCCGGGAAGATCCCACATGCCGCAGAGTGGCTGGGCCTGTGAGCCATGGCCGCTGAGCCTGCGCGTCCGGAGCCTGTGCTCTGCAACAGGAGAGGCCACAACAGTGAGAGGCCCGCGTACCACAAAAAAAAAAAAAAAAAAAAGAATATCTGCCTCACAGAGTTATTATGAGAATTAAATGAAATAGTTTTTGTTACAATATTTTGTATATTACAGATAGGTGTCAGAAAATATTGTTAAGTAATTATTAATGGAAAATAAATCAAGTCTAGAGCTGCACAATGCTGGGAGAAGGTTGGGATGATTTTGTGATGCTATCAGAGAATCATCTGCGATCTTTCAACACCCTCAGTCACGATTCTGATACACACCCTCACCGGTGGGGCAGCCTCCCTCTTCCTTCTAAATGATATTGAAAATCACCGAAGAAATGAATGATTGACCCCTCAGAGGTGTTGAAGAAAATAGTCTAACGAACTCTGCTAGTAAATCCCTGTATCATCAATGGACACAAAACATTTCAAAAAGCAGTTTCAAATGCTTTAAATATGGATCTTCACGCACTGATAGGGTGCTGTTCTAGCCTGTTACAGCAAGCTTAAAACTGAGCCATTATCATATGCAAACGTTATCTTCAAATTAAAGTTGAAGTAGACTAGAATGGATCATGCATATGGTGAAAAATATGCATAAAATATAGCATTCATTGTATTAACAGGAAAAATCTAATGTCAAAATTGCAAGAGGAGTGTCGCTGAATTAAGCATATCAGAGAAATTCAATGTATAACAGCGTTATGTAAAGTATTTCAACTGAAATTAAAATCCTCGTTGCCTTGTTTTGTGATTACCTGAGAAAAGATAAAAAGCATTTACTCTGTTGTATAAATAATATGTATGATACCTGCAGTGACCCAAAAGCCTAGGTGTAAAATCACTTTTACACAGCTTTCATCTTAGCAGTGTTTCATTTTACTCATTTCTAAAAAACCACTTTGGCTTTCCAGTGTCCTCCAAAAAGCAGAAAGAATAAAACCCCTTATATTTACGGAGTAAAGGTTTTGAGAAGTAACAAGGCTCTCCAAGATAGGTTTCCGCGTTTAGGCACTGAAACTGATTTTAGTTTTGAATATACTGTCCCATAAGGAGGCTTGTCATATAAATCAGTGGAAGCATCAAACAATGATTCTTCATACCATCCAATTAACTTGAACTGACTACAAATATTCAACAGCACACTACAAACAAGTTGATAGCTAGTTGTCTTCTTTATAATCAGTACTAAGTTATACGCATTTTAGCAAAGAACCACTATATCACATTTTTGCTACGACTAGAGACCCTATCCGTTTTATGATAGCACACAAGCAAGAGATAGCAGACATTGACGTAGTGGGTATTTATTCTTCACGTAACACAGTTGTAGCCATCCTGATCAGCTGGATTAATGCAGGAACATTCCTATAGAACATATTACCAATATTCCTGAAATGTGTCTACTCAGCTCAGAAGCGATTTCTTTTTTGATGTGTTCACTTTATTCTTTAAACTACTGGAGCCCATTACAATTTTGACCTCACTGTAAAATAGGAAACAACATCACTTTGGTACCTGGTGGGTAGGACCAAAAGTTTATAAACGATGATAGACTGTTTGAAACTTCAATAAAAGCTTTTGAAAGTCATATTTTAAAAATAGAAACATCCTTCAAGATAACTTGAAATACCCTTAAACAGAGGAGGATTTTTCTCTACATATAGGTGGAGAATCAGAGAGAATGGTAACAGAGTGATGGCTACTTATTCTAGCCCTGGGGTGGGGAAGTGCTCTCTTGATTCAGGGAGTGGAGGAATTATAACAGGAAAGTATTGCAATATTTTGATGCTATAGTAGGACCATCTGTATAGAACGTATTTAGATTTGCAATGAAAAACAAAATTTATATTTTTCAACACAGCTGACTTGTAAGGAGTATGGATACTCTTAATCTGGTAAGCGTGCTGATGAATTTGGATGTGCAAATGTAAAATGGGTATTGAAAAAAAAGCGGTGACTTGATCTACCTAACAATAAGGAAAAGAGTTTTAAGGGCAATCAAGGATGGATTAAAGAGTTTTAAGGGCAAACAAGGACGGATTAATGTGAGAGATGAGTACGAAGGGGAATGGAATTAGTGACGTGGGAAATGTCTGAGAAGCTCACGAAGGAATCGTGGGAACATTTTAGGGAGTGAGGGTGGGTGAGGTTACCATCATTCAATGTAAGCTGTTTTCCCTCAATTTTTTTCATTACACTATAATAACTAGTACTCTCATAAATGCTTTGTGCAAGAAGGTTTTTAATTTTAATAACTATTTCCACTTTTGGAAGAGAAATTTTCAATGAAACTTAATTTTGTTTGGGGCTTAAAAATGTGAAATAAATTCAGTAATTATAGAAGGTATAACCAAAGTCCAGGGAAGACCATGATATTATTGTTCCCAAACTGACTATTAGGTATTTAACTAGGACTTCATGTTTCCACAAGTATATAATAGGCTTGAACCAAGCAGACCTAGATTTCAAGGGACCGAGATATGGCCATTGCTAATGAGTTTCATAATAAGTGGTTTTCTTTGGTGGTTATTTTGAAACATAGTATTCAGGGATCAAGTAACAATGTGGAATAATAAAATATGGTAGATGTCATGTGGAGGTATCTATATGAAACCATGGATAAGAGAAGATTACAGAAAGTCTATTAATGTCATGTGGAAAATGGCATAAAATCCTGAATGATGATCTGGTATAATTAGATCAGCCTCTCAGTTGGGGAAGAGAAAACTGAACAGGGTGATGTACAGTTGGGTCAAAAGGGAGTGACTTACACATTTAAAGAACACAGTATTTTTAAAATCTAAGACTGAGATATACTTGACATACAGAACATACTATTGATTACTTCATACTCTGTCTGCTCTGGGATAATTTCCAAGAATACAGATCTTTCATGATCTCTGAAATTCTGTAGTATTTACCTAAATATCAAACTGGGATTTGAATATAGGTATAGTCTTCCGAGTCGCCGCTGTTATGCGGTTACTAATTCTATCCCATACTAGATAGGAAGCACCCCCTATATTTTAAAAAGTACCATAGCCTGGCAAATGAAATTACTATAAATACAATTACATATAATATTAGAATTTCCTTAACAAACATTCAAGTTCTGGTTGTTTCATATATTTTTACCTGTCTTCAATTTTTTGAGCTGGGTCATCGGTTTTATATGCCTGCCTGGCTTTATCTTCTAAAATGTTGCTTTTGGTTTCATCTCTAGCCAAGAATATGAATGGTTTGTTACCATGGGAAACTTATACTTTTTTCACCCTAGATGCCTACCATTTTCTCCCTTTACACAAATGGTTCCTTCTGGTTTGGGCTACTATTGTGATCTGCATCTGAATCTCATTTGCTAGAAACATCTCTGTATGTGTCTGTAAGAGACCACAAAAATGGAAGGGAACCTAGGACTCAAATAGTGCTATTTATTTGTTTTATAAATGAGGAATGTGAACCAGCGGTATTAAATGTTTATCCAAGATCAAACTACATGTGTTTGCCTAAGTCTGATCCTAGATTCCATGTTTCTGCCTATTAGTTATGTGCTCTCTCCATCTAAATAAACTTGTTTGTCTACTTCAAACAAAGAGTGGATTACTAAACATTTATATACATGCCTAACATTATCTAATAAGAAAAATAATTAAGGTAATGAATATCAAATTTAAGTGGCCCCAATAAATTTATGTCCATCTGACCTTTCCCAAATACCACTTTCTTCTAGTAACTCTTTCAGAGGCTATTAAAATTACCAGGAAAGGCTCCTTTCAAATTAGGTACTCATTCTACAAGTTTCAAAAATCTCGGCCCTCAGTTTGAGTCCCAGCACTTACAAAACCAATGCCATCATTTGAAGGAATTAAATTTGAAGGAATGTTTCCTGGTATCATTCTTAGGACCAAGTTTCATATTTTTCTGACTCAGAGGATCAAAAGCCGTACTAAGTATTTCAAACACAGAGGACTTAATTTGGTAGCATAGTGCTGTAAAGCTGGCAGAGGACAGATGGGATGCTGAGATGACACGCCGATTACCGTCTGCAAGCAGCAGCTAATCTCCGTCTGTCGGGGCAGAGGAAAGAGGTGGGGTTGAGGAGATGGGGGAGTACAGAGGAGGGGGCTGTGATGCTGGGGCTTAAAGTGTGGGAGCTGGTGATTCTTAAAGGACGAGTTGCTTTATGTGGGTGTTGGGAATACCAGCAGCAGCTGGAGTGAGTCAACCATTTGTTGCTACTGACTGATTCTGACAGGAATAAAAGACATCCTACCCGTCTTCCTCCAACTTGCCATTCCCCTCCAGTATCTTCAAGTTGGACATAATCGGAAAACCCTGCTGGCAGAGGAGTCAGAGCCTCAGCATCACGGAGGAGGGAAGGGAGGAGGGGAAGATGGGCATCAAAGTGAGAGAGAAAAGATTTATAACTGCCGACCAGGATACTAACTTCTCGAGACAGTGCAGAGTAGCAGTGGTTGCAGAAGCCTCACTTGGGAAGATGTCAGAATGGGAGGAGAGAAAATAGAAGCGACTCGTACTGAAGTGTTTAGGGGCATGATTTACCAAGAAATAGAGCAGTAGCTGGAAGAAGATGTGTTTTAAATCACCTTTATCGAAGTGTAATTTATTATGATAAAATTCACCCAGTCAAGATATAGAACATTTTCCACCTCAAAGTCTTCTCAAGCTCCTCTTCAGTCAACACTCCCAGCCCTACCCCAAGCTCCACAGCTGGCCCCCGTCAACCAGGCTAAGCTAATTCGCATTGATGGAACACTATGGCCAATGACAGCAGCATACATACTCTTCAAATGCTCAAGAACAGTCACACAGACCGTATTCTGTGCCATAATACCGAAGCGAATCATTGTAAAAGGAATGAAATCATACACAGTGTGTTTTCTGACCACAAGGGAAATGAATTAGAAATCAATTATAGAAAGTAATCCAGGAAATGCCCACATGTGGGAAAAATTAAACAACACGGTTCAGATGGAATATGCGTCAAAGAATAAACCACAAGAGAAATCAGAAAACATTTCAAGTGAACAAATAAAAAATCTCTGGGACACAGCTAGAGTTTAGAAGGAAATTTAAAACTGAATACACACACACACACACACTGAGTAAAGAACTCAAATCAATGACTTGAACTTCCACCTTAAGTTGTTGAAGTTTGAAAATACAAAATAAAGTTTTAAAAACAATATTATCAATTATCAATAAATACCAATAAGTTCTTGGTGTGAACCTAATTTTAAGCAGAATAATATTTTTAAAAATATTCTTATATTAATTTTTAATATAAAAAGGCAAAAATAAGGCAGTAGTAAGGCAGTTAGCTAAAATCGGCCTGTTTTCCAGTGTAACCTTCTACATTTATAAGGAAGATATGCTTAAAACTGAGGTTTAGAATATAACTGTGAGGCATTACAACATCCAGAAATGCATGAAATATCAAAAAAGGACTGTGGACCGTCTGTGGGAAACTCGTATTTATGTACAGCAGATGACAGTACTTATTACATTGATGCCATTCCCAAGTAATGCAAAGTAATGGAATTGACTATTGGTGATTACTTTATAGATCTGTAGACTAGTTCTGAATTCATACACTGAAGTGTTGTAATATTTCTGGCCGGTAATGACAAATAGCAAACAGTGAATTTATTATACAACTTTTACTTCGTTTCGTTAGTTCTAGAAGTCACCCTCTTTCGATTGGGTCGACATCGGGTACTTTTCACTTGCTTCATTCATGTATGCTCCTTGGCCACACTCTTTGATTCAGTATACACACAAATACATATCTACACATACACATGCAGAAGCCTATGGGCCTGTGTAGAGTTCAGCAGTGTAGAGTTCAGCAATTAGGTATCTATGTGACCTACTTGTTTTTGTTCTTTTTCCTTGTGCATGTGATTTATTCCACCTATTTGCCTTCATAATCTATGACACCTAGAGGTCACTTTATTAAGCAGCAAAATAATTCATGTCGCTCAACTTCAGCTGAAACCAAGGCACGAGACTGCTCTAGGCAACAGGGAGGCAGTGGGCAAGCCCACCGCTTTTAAACCTGTCCTGCTCTTCCTCCGGGGGTGCCAGGCTCCTCTGTTCCTGTAACTCAGGCCACTGTCACTTGAAACAAGCTTGATCTAAAGGTTGCCAGGTCCCCAGGCTTCCTTCGTCAATGAGAGTTACAGCTTTCCTTGCCAAACAGAAGCCACGTTCAAGAGGCAAAACCCTCCACCACACATGCCAGTGCAACCCGGGTCTGACACCACAGCGTGGTTATTTGTCAGAAGAAAATCTGCAATTTAAGCTGGGTGTCCTAAATCCATATTATTCCCATCCCTCTGTTTCTTAAAGATAACAAGAGGAGAACTGAACAGATCGAAAAGATTCAACTCTTAGGTGTGTTGAAAGCATGGTGCCCTGACACCAGATGTCACAGCAGAGCGCTGCTGTAACACTAACGCTGGTTTGGGCTGCTCCAAGGGACTCAAACTTAGTTCGGGTTGAGAAAAGCTAACTACGCATGGGTCAAAAAGACTAACCTGGCAACAAACTGAGAACCATGGCAGGAAGAGCTCTCTTGTGTGATGTGAAAGAGTAAAATTAATGGTAATAATCAGCAAGGGATCTAAAAGCCACCTGCCTTTATGTTCTTCCCCTCTGCAAAGGAAAGGGGATGAAAATGGAGATATCAGAAACCTAACCGCATATAAATAGAATGATGTAGAGAATACTGTTTCTGAGTGAAAACTGAAACGGTGCCCCTAAGGAGGACACGGGGAGGGGAGCCAGGCTGACTTCGCTGCACTGAGGGACACAGATGTCCTGCTCTTTTCGTGACAGCCAGTGTGCCTCCCTCACCCTGTCGTTACCGACACTGGCTTATCTGTCAGTCCTGGCTCTTTCTAGATCCCCTCCCACACCTGCCTAACAAACTTCTTTGAGAACTTTCACTGTATCAAGCTAAAGACCATAACTACATTAATGAACAAGACACAGGCTCTGTTTTCAAAGAGAAGTGGACAGCAGACAGTGGAGACCGTGACAGAAGGAGAAGAAGGGTGAGAAGTGCAACAATCAAAGTGTGTAGAGGGTTCCGTTATAGCACAGAGGAGACTGAAGGGATCTGAGTGAGGTGGGAAGGGTTATGTTTGAGCTGTTGGTTTCTCTTCTCCTTTTTCTAAGAACAGTGACCCCCAGTCGTGGGCTACACGCACACTCTAAAGAGGTTCTCAGGAAAGCCACCATTGAGTAGGTGCATTCCTCTTAGGAATCGAATTGTTCCTAATCATTCAGTTGTGGAAAAACATCAGAGAGCAACTCAGCCAACATAGTTTCAAGAAGAGTATTGTAGCATGGTTTCGGGGAAAGGTGCATCCCGTGATAGCCTCTACCAGAAAAAGAGTCCAACTTAAATACATCCCAGTATAATCCACCGTCACAGGGCTCCCAATTCCTACAGAGAGGAAATAATTTGTCCTTTGGTCTCTACTTCAACATTTATGCCAATGCTAGTTTCTCAGTAGGGATTCAGTATTTTCCTGTTGATATAATTTACTTTTCAATTACTTTTGTTGTAATTAATATTTTGTTTTTACAGCCAGTATAAGAACCTCTAACTCTTAATTTTCACATAACTCGCTTAAATCACTCACTTTCCTGTCAGTGACAACATTTCTGAAAATCCCCACCACTCTTCTCAGTGATAGCGGCCACCCGCTTTAGGCCCTCGGAGTTCTAAAGAGGCTGAGGCCATTTTTAACTTTGAAGCCTCAACAATAATAAAAACGAATGTGTAAATATATATATGAAAACAGGGTAAGAAAATGCTTTCCATTTTTTTTCCTCTGTAATTTTCTCATTTGAGAAAAAAAATGTCTCTCCAAAACCAATACTCACAGCACTTTTGTGGTTATTTGTGGACATGTACTGAGTGGTAAAATATTTGAGTCACCCAATGAGCCTGTTCCCAAGTGACATCAGGCAAGGGGACACTCAGCCTTCTCATTTCAGAGCTCGCGCTATAAACAAGTGTCCTTTTTGTAGTACATGTAGGGCCACGTTTTTCAAATTTTTGTGCCTTATATTGGTGATTTTATATTTCAAATGGCCCCCAGGTATAGTACTAAGGTGCTGGCTAGTGTTTGTAAAGAGGAGAAGGCTGTGATGTGCCTTATGGAGAGAATGCATGGGCTAGACAGGCTTCCTTTAGGTATGAATTAACAAATTGACAATACGTTTTATAAAACAAGGCCATGTCTGGATAGGTTGACGAGAATGTAACCCGAGTCTCGCAGGAACCTAACTCTGCATCCCCCCCAGGAGCGATGGTTCAGTATTCGCTCGTCCAGTGTCCACAGCCACTTTACAGAACTACCTTGAATAACAAGAGCTGACTGTCTACATTCAAGAAAAGACTTTTTAAAGCTTTGTGAAATTACTCACAATTAAAGAGGTAAACGAGAATCCACGTTTTATAAGTACCTAATAGTCACTAAGCTCTGTCCAAAGTACAAAGCAAGGGCAAATTCACTTGATCTTCACAACATGATTATGTAAACAAAGGATCAGAAACATCAGATAACTTTCAAAGACCATATAGCTTGTAGGTGACCGAGCAGGGACTGGAAGTTGCCTTTGTCTTCAGAGTTTATATACTTTTTATTACCAATTTCTGAATTTAGATACTTTTACATTCCTAAATGTGAGAAACATTTTGAGTCTGAACTTCAAGCTCAATGTTTTTCCTACCTCTCCCCTAATTGGCCCTGTACATTTCTCCATAATAATTTTTAAAAATGTATATCTGGCTGTGTTTCACCCTATTATCTTTGGATTCAAATCCCAGTTAAAACCCTCTTCTTCTCATTCTATATTCTGTTCTGTTCTCTAACTTCTCAATTCTTTTTTTTTTTTCAATTCTTAATACCAGTCTTTTATTTTTTCTATTTTTTGTTGTTGTTGTTCAAAAATCAAATTCTGCAGCTGCTATAATTCCTCTGCAGGTGCCACTGACAGATAATTATAATTATTCCCTGGGGGTTTCTAGTACAATTCCACCAGGCTCATTTATCACATACAATTATATCTATTCTACTTTTTAAGTGTTTTTTGTTTTGTTTCTGGTAGACTTATAAGAAACATCATTATATCAATTTTCAACTAACATCTGTGGATAAAAAGCATTATAATACAAAAGAAGTGTCTTCAGGGTGCAGCTCAACATTGTTTCTTTCTTCACTGCCTAAATAGCACTACAGTCATTTTATTGTCTTGAAATCTTGGAGGAAAAAACGAAACAAAGTTTATTTTACCGCGATACAACTTGATAGAGTAAGGTTTGCTATTAAGGCCTTAAGGTTGGCAAGAGAGGAAAAAGAACAGTGATTTCTTGTATAAAGTTCTCACAATAAAAAGCAGCTAAACATAAAAACAAGCAGTAGAAGAAACATAAAACATGAAAATAAACAGTAAACCTAAAAATAAGCAGTAGAAGAAACACCCCCATGAACTCACTTCCAGTAACTCCCAGGCATGCTACATTTATGTACTCCGAGTGTACATATATGAGAGTGATGGATAATGACCAGCTGGAACAGATCATATTTTTTTATCAGGTATTTATGTCAGTCCTAATGTTAAGCCTTTAAGGAGGAAGTGGAAAGCATTTCAGACTGATGTGTGAATATGAAATCTTTCTTTTAAAATTGGTTGACAAGTATTGTGTGCTTTTCTCCCTTTAGCATCACAAGCTAGCCTATACTATCTTAACTTGTTCAAAGCAGAATGTTGCTCGAGAATGGAAATGATTGTAAGAGCTCTTTCTGATAACAAAGTAACCGTGTGGTTTTATGGATTGCTTAGCTGAATCAGCAAGAGAAATTCTCCATCAAAATAACTTGAGAGTCAAGGTTAGGAACAGAACTCCCGTGTAAAAATTGGGAGATGTTGCCGTAAAAGCATAATCAAATTGGTCTGAATGCGTAAATTCAGAATCAAAGAGAGAACATGAGAAGTTCTGTTGTGGTGTTGGGAGGAATATTTGTAGAGAAATTCCAAGAATCCACAAGGAAAAACTGGGTTTGGGACTTTCAAGACTGAGGAAGTTCTATCCTTCCGGGTTATTCTGGAGAGACTTTTAGCTGATCCACGTATTTCTAATTACCTGAAGATGGAGGGATTGAAGAATCAAGTTGTATCAGTGGTTTTTAACAGACTTGTTGAGTTTTGGCTGGAAGAAATGAGAGAATCTTTGAGAAGATTCTGGAGGTGAAGGGCAGAGAGAGAAAAAGACTAGTGAACAACAACTACAGCAACAACACGTGATCCTCCCCACACCCCACACGATGCTCCAGAGTTTGAGAGCCTATAGAGAGAAGTGGAATAAATCCTTAACGTGAAGTTCTCTGGGAGGGGACAAAATATAAATCAGAGGCATTCTTTCCAATTATGGACAAGTTGGAGGATGGATCTATCACCCGAAATGTTGGGAGAACATGGAGATTCCATCCTTGTGAAATAATTCGTAGTCTCATCTTAATCACTCTGTCAGTAACAGAGATGAGACCCCCTGGAGCATCAGTGAGGGTGACAAGCATGAAGGAAAAGACCCTGGTTGACACTCCGTTTCAAGAGCTCAGGGAAACATCTCCCGTGGACAGTCTAAGCTTGCCTGGCGAGGTCTGGGTAAGAAAGCCGACATTTAGGAGGCTTCCTTCTCTAGGCAGTTGCCCAGTATTTGAGGAATTATTGAAGCCTCTCTCAGAGACGACTATAATAAGAGTAACTGATCAGACACCAGTTCTTGGGAACTTAATGGGAGATTAAGGAAAAACCCTGTGGCTGGGAGGGACAATTTTAAAAATCACCTGTCTTCACAGGAAACATCTGAAGTTCCAGGAATTAAAACAATTTCCTGATTATGATGTAATCTAAATGCATAACTTCTGCCACGCTAATTACAAGTAAAACCCTTGCTGACACAGTGAAACACTAGACAGCCCAGAGTTCCACTTATTTGCCATATTACAACATGAGTATAGCAGCTCATTTTATATTGTGATTTAACTTTGTCTATCTGATTTACTTTTCTCTGAATTCCCGTCTAATTATTTCTATCATCTTAATCAACCACATGTATTTTTCTGTCTCCTTAAATAATTTTATCACACAGGATAATGTATAAATATATTCTAATTCTTCTTTGGCATTTTCAAGTTCACACTCCTCTAATAGAAGACAATTTACTAATAATGCTTGGTTATTTTTATCAAGGCATATATTGTCTTGGAGCCCTAATGATTTTCTACACCGTGACATTGAAGGGCTGTAATTAGGTACTATAGATGTTTACACGTGAGCATTGCCACCTGGTAGCATCTTCCATAGATGTTAGTACATGTCCATAAGCTGATTTATATATTCATTATTAATAAGGTGTGCAAAATTTACACCCACTATTTTGCACATTGTAGCTATTTTGATATGTAAATGGAATACACAAAGCAAAATGGGCTAAACACCGGAAAAGGTGACATTAAATTTATCAAATTTAACAGTAAACAGTGTCATTTTGGAAATAAAAGCAGTGAACCATTGCTGTATTTCCAGCTACTAATGTACACAGAATAGAATAGAATATGAAGGAGAATTAGACCTATTTTTAATTTTAATAGCAATAACATTTTTTTCAAAACTGCTCTGATAAGTCAACGAAGACAAAATGAAAATTTTACCAAAGGGCGTTTTTGCTTTCAGTTAAAATGTAAACACCCCCAATAGAACATAATTCCCAAACTAACCACAAGAATATTCAGGAAAAGCTGTAAGATCAGAGTTTTCAAAACCATCAGAGATTCTGGATGTCAAGAAATTGAAATGCAGAAATAAACAAGACACAAGGCTGGCCTTAGTCCTTGAGGAATGGTGGGAGAAAGAACAAATCTGACTTAGATTTTGGGGTAAGGAGAAGCCAGACGCACTTTTAATGACCTGTTAGTGGCTGCATGTGGCTCGTATGATGAATTCAAACTCAAAATAGAAATAGAGTCTGTCCCTAGCCACCAATTCGTTCCCACAGAACCTTCGCTGTAGGCATGGGGTAAGGTGAGGGAAGGGAAGAACTGAAAGCCAGTACTGTAACCCCTCCCCAAAGGCACAAAGGGTCTTCCTGAGCGCACATCAACAGCCTACTAACGGTGATGGGAGAGATCAAAGCTGAGCCACATCACCTACAGGTGGACAAGGTGTCTGTCTTGCGTGGAGGTGGAATAAGGGCTTCCACCACGTACACTGCAATTCCTAATGCCTGGGGGTAGGTAGAACAGAGACTCAGGTTAAAGAGCAAAGAGAAATACCTAGTGATCCGAAACCTAGCAACTGCTCTCTAGAGCAGAGAGAAATCAACCTGGTTTGGAAAACTTGTGACTGGCCTCTAAAGCACAGACATCTAAAGTTGTGCCAATAACTCAGATCCCAAGCCCTGCTGAAGAAAAAGTCCAAACCCTGCCCTGAAAATAGTGAAATCCAGCGGCAAACTGAGCCTAACTAAAGCTCTGACAAAGTCCAGAAATACTTCAGCTACCGACTGGACTGGCTGAGCTGCTACACCAGCAAGCTGTGTGGTGTAGAAAACACCTGTGGTGTAGATGAGGCATGCCCCCTTTCTCGGGTGAATATTATTTCCTTTCGTTCTTACTGTTATTTTACATATACAGTGGCAGGAATGCAATTGGTAATTATGAGACAAGCAGAAAAATGATTCATAATCAAGGGGGAAGATAACAAGGGGAGCAGACCCACAGATGCCCCAGAAGCAGGAACTAGCAGATAAGGACTCTAAGAGAATTAGAATAACTATGTTAGAGGAGCTAGGAAAAAAGCCAGGGAATATCAACAGAAAATTTCTATATAAAATTATATATAAAAAAGAAAAATGCAAATACTACAAATAAAGATTTCATTGGATTTCATCATAATCTCACAGAATGTCAGCAAAAAATACATAAACTGAAAGCACACACATACAAACAGGTTAAATAAGCCGAGCTTCAAAGATTTGTGGAATTAACATGTATAATTGGAGAACCAGATGAAGAGGAGAGAGAACATGGAGAATATATATATATATATATTTTTTTTTTTGTGGTACACGGGCCTCTCACTGCTGGGGCCTCTCCCGTTGTGAAGCACAGGCTCCGGACGCGCAGGCTCAGAGGCCATGGCTCACGGGCCCAGCCGCTCGGCGGCACGTGGGATCTTCCCGGACCAGGGCATGAACCCACGTCCCCTGCATCGGCAGGCAGACTCTCAACCACTACGCCACCAGGGAAGCCCTCTATTCTCTACTTTTAATGTTTTAAACATTTTTTCGGAAATTTCAATTAAGTGGCTCCTAAGTATGATTTTCTTTTGCCTTTTTACAATTCTGGGGCTTCCATGACCTTTCAGATTTGTGGCTTGATGCTTTTCATCAGTTTTCGGTATCTCTGACATTAGCTCTTCAAAAATGGTCTCTGGGCTTCCCTGGTGGCTCAGTGGTTGAGAGTCCGCCTGCCGATGCAGGGGACATGGGTTCACACCCCGGTCCGGGAAGATCCCACGTGCCGCCGAGCGGCTGGGCCCGTGAGCCATGGCCGCTGAGCCTGCGCGTCCGGAGCCTGTGCTCCGCAACGGGAGAGGCCACAACAGTGAGAGGCCCGCGTACCGCAAAAAAAAAAAAAAAAAAGTAGAGAATAGAGCCACTGCATACAGGGGATAGGTGATATAAATGATGGACGATCTCCTTCAGAAACAATGGAGGCCAGAAGATGGAAGAATGTCATTTTTAAGTGATGCGAGAAAGAACAAATAAACTAGCAAGCACTTGCCAATTTAGAATTCTATAACCA
Source organism: Neophocaena asiaeorientalis asiaeorientalis (assembly GCF_003031525.2). NCBI lineage: Eukaryota > Metazoa > Chordata > Mammalia > Artiodactyla > Phocoenidae > Neophocaena > Neophocaena asiaeorientalis. The sequence continues at coordinate 1,933,271 of NW_020173204.1, read as the reverse complement.
ATAAAAATATCCTTCAAAAATAAATGTAAAATAAATGTATCTTCATAACCTCAAAAATCCGAGGGAGTCGTATTCCAGGAGACTAGCAATACGAGCAATGTTCAAAGACCTCTCAGTACTAAAGGACAGTGGTACTAGAAGGAAGCCCTGCTCTACATGGAGGAATAAAAAGCAGCTTAAATTATACATGATTATTTAAATAAAACAGAAAACATATTTTCTTATTTTAATGTATATTATGGAAGGCAGAATAATGGCTTCCTAAAGATATCAAAGTTCTAATCCCCCAAATTTGTGAATATGTTTAATTATACGGCGAGTCAGATTAAGGCAGTTGATGAACGTCCATCTGCTAAATCAGCTGACCTTTAAATAGGACAGTCACCTGGATTATCCAGGTGAAGCAAGGTAATCACAACAGTTCTTAAACGTACATGAGGCAGACAGAAGAGTCAGTAGCAAAGCAATGTGATGTGTGCGAGATTAATAAATGTTTTTATAATTATTACTGAATATAGTTGTTAAATGACTTAAAAAATGAAGGTGGAAACTTATGTGAAAATAAATGAATACTCAGTGTTCTAATCTAGCAATATGGAATAATTCCTCTTTGGTGGACATTTTTTCGTACTTAAGATCAATTAGCCTAAGAGTAATTGTGGTTCTTGGGGTAACTGTGATGCCCCAAGGTCTGGGTGTCACGAGTGACAATGAAACATCTGACTACTTTTGTCCGGAATTGGTATCACAAAAATCTTCTGTATGGTAAGAAAACTGTCCTTTTTCAATGTGTGATTCTTATACCGTTATTCATTTTTCAACGAACTGTCCTGGCTTATAACCACTGCCTTCATTTATGTGGCATTGTGCTAGGCTGAGGATACAACAATGAATAAATACAGGTCACGCGCTTCCTCTCCTTTTCACTTTCACCTAATTATCTGTACTGAGATGCTGTAGTTCTATAGTTTAGCATTAAGGTTTTTTTTTTATGTGCAACTGTCTTTTCATTATTGAAGCATATTTAAAATTTCAGAGTAGAACCCAAGAAATAGGTAAAACTCATTAGCATATATCACAAAATGATTACAATCAAAATCTGCAATGGGATGAGTACAATTGTACGTTTATATTCTGCTACGTGGGACTAACGGCATATGGAAATAGTTTTTGTCATCAGGCTGCACTAGTCAGTAGATATCAAAATCTGCCACTCACACAGGTTTGGGTTCTTGTATCTCCCCGGTCATATTTCAATACATCAGTAGGATGACATCACAGTATTCTTGGTGAATTGAACCAGTATTTCAGGGTATGCTTATCTCATTTTCTTCTTTGAATACTAGACTGTGTGATAATACTTGTCTTGGATGACTTTTTTTTTTTTTTTTTTCGGATGGCAATGTAGCATGCTGGTTGGTTGAGAACATTCCTATATATTCAGACTGCCTGGGTTTGAATCCATTTACCAATTAGATGACCTTTCATAAATAATCTTTCAATGCCTCAGTTTACTTATGGAGAAGATAATGGCATCCGTTTCAGAGAGTTGTTGAGAATTAAATCAGTAGATGCAAAGTACTTAGAGTCAAGGCTGGCACTTACGTTTTATATAAGTAGGCAAAATATACGTAAGGCTGAAAATCAAAGCAATAAATATATGTTTCTGGCCCCTTTGAATTTCCTAGCTTGCAGCTAGTGGTGGAACCCCCTGACTGAGAGTCGTTACCTAGGCACTTGCCAGTCATCACAGAAAAGTTTGGGATCTGGAAAGACAAAGATTCCACTGAAAGACAAAAACAAAGGTTCTACTGACTTTTGCTCTAGAGGCTCTAGGGACCTCTCAGGACAGTACTAGGTGGACATGGTTATATTTCCCTTCTTAAAAACAAACAAAAGAAAAAAACCCAAACTTCCACATAGAATCATTTGGGAGAGACTACTGTAGCTACACATTTTACTTTAGTGTCCATATTTATATCACTTTACCTATTGATAAAACTATGACATATGCTAAGTGGGGAACAAGACAGTCAACTTATCAAGTCTGTCCTGCATCTCAAAAGAGAAAGAGTAACAATAATGTTTTCTGTTGTGTTCATCTGTTTAAGCCACTTATTGTAGTACTTTGGAATCTCAAAGTCACAGATACTTCAGAGAAGGGTCAAACTGGGTAGAATTATCAGAGACATGATGAATATTTGTTACCATACTCCTGCCAATTTAATAAATAAGGATTGATAGAAAAGCTTATATCAAATCTAGAATGAATGAACCATGAAAGTAATAATAAAATGTTCATTTCATTGGTCTAGTAAAGCCAACTGACAAGATTGTATGCCGGTAAGATATTCACTGGATGGAGTTAAAGCAAGAAGAGACAGAAGACTTGCAAAATAGCTCCAAATCTGTTACAAGCCCACTGTGGTAGGAGTATGTTTAAAACATTTAAGATCAGTATCAGAATAAGCTAGATTATGTGGTAAGTAAAAAATAATCCCCAAATCTCAGGGGCTTAACATCACAGGTTTATCTTTATTCATGAAGAAGTTGACTCTATATTTGTGTTTGTACGATTGCAGAGGCAGAAAGAAGGCATTATGGGGAGCCATGCACTGAATGTTAAGGTTCCACACAAATTTAATGTCACTTCCACTCATGTCGTTCACCAAAATAAGGAGCAAATTCACACTTAATTCAGCGACTGGAGGGAAGTGCACTGTTACCGATTGCACCAAAATATTTGACGAATGCCATTAATGACTCCTCATGACTCTCATTCCCAAACTTTGAAAATATATCTTTAGTTTTCATTGGAAAAAACAAGAATGACCATGATACCTCTACCAAAGTAAAGCTGATATATCAAGATTAACTTTCTAAGATGTTTCATCTATATCTCGCTTACATTGTTTTAATTGTGGTAGAGCACTTAATGTGAGATCTGCCCCCTCAACAAAACTTAAGTGTACAATACAGTATAGGCACAGTGTTGTATAGCAGATTTCTAGAGTTTTTTCTTCTTGCAGAACTGAAATTTTACACCCATTACACAGCAACTCCCCATAAGGAGTTGCTCATCTGTATCTCTGATTCTTTCAGTGGATGGATGCAATTTCAGTGTATGAACTAAACAGATTTTTCTTCGCATGATGGATATTTAAGTTTTTTCTGCAGTTGTGCTATTAACGATAATATTGCATGTACATTTTTACCTACCTATCATTTCTATAGAGATTCCTAGAAAACAGATTGCTGAATCATAGTGGTTGTTCATTTTTATTGTAAATTGGCACAGAAAATTGCCTTCCAAAAGCTTGTCGAATTCGCTTGCCCATAAACAGTAAAATAGCCACATATTTCTATTTGTTTAAATTATTAAAATTTTATGCAGTTGTCATTTACCTTGGTGCTTTGAAAATTTGAAACAATGGTCTTATTGTGTTAAGGTTAAAAACCAGCTTTTTACCCTTTTTTGCTCTGCTAGAAAACCCAGGGTAAATAATAAATTCCACAAACAAAACAACTAAGTCAAATGTATCTTTTGGTAACACTGAAATCTGCAAATTTGAGACCTGGAAAAAACTAGATCTGGCCCAACTGATAAAATTAATGCCCAAAAAGAAGTGGCTGAAAATACACACATTAAAATGTTTATTGACTAAAAATTAATGAAAGGATTTAACCCAGATGTAACTTGGATTGTGAAATTTTAACCCACAGAAACTCTACATGGTTGAAATAATGGTACCAAGGAAACTTTCAATGGCAAGGGTAATAGTTTCTAAACATTGATATACCCTGAAGAAACATTCAGCAAATCAAATATTTGAAATTTCCAGAAAAGCAATTATCCTGATGAAAATTATTTTAATGACATCAATATGGAATAAACTAGAAACATATAAAGGCTGCTATTAAAAAAACATAAAACAAAAGTGAAATTGGCTTAATTTCATTGGGGGAATATGTGTTCAGTGAAAATGCAGTACATAAATTTTGGCATAAATCTGATTGAAATGGTTGTATGCATAAATCTGATTGAAATGGTTGTATCCAAAATCAACACTGCCCAGTTGTTTGGAATCAAAATGGAAAGGCAAATAGATATGAGGTATTTAAAATTTCTGACTCAAAACTTGGGAAAAGAAAACAGTGCTTACTGAGCTCCCTTACTAAACAAACATTATGCTCTACTCCCTGCAGCCTTCTGTGCCAGGAAGTGAGGGTCTTAGGGTTAGACATCGTAGAGTGGACACAAAACTCAAGACATCAAAACTGGATTGCATTTATTCTATTTTCCCTCAACTTACTATTTGTTATGGACTGAATTATGTCTCTCCAAAATTCACATGTTGAGACACTTACCCCCGATGTGACTGTATTTGGTAGTCAAGGGCTTTTAGGGAGGTAATAAAAGGGTAGGGCCCTAATCCAATAGGAGTGGTGTTATTTTAGAAGAAAGAGACACCAGAAATTGATCTCTTTCTTGTTCTCTGCCTCATTTTTTGTGCATGCCCAGTGGAAAAGCCATATGAGGATACCACAAGAACTCTGCCATCTACAATCCAGGAAGAGAAGCCTCACTAGAAGCCAACCCTGACAGTACCTTGATCTGGCACTTACAGCCTCTAGAACAGTGAGGAAATAAATTTATTTGTTTAAGGCACCCTCTCTGTGATATTTTGTATGGCAGCTGTAGCAGACTAAACACCATCCTAAGATCTCTTTTCTTCCTTGCTAAAACTTACAGACATTTGCATTCTCTCTTCATAAATGGAAGTCTTCTATGTAATTGCTTCCTCTTTGATTTTAGTGCCATAGTTCATAGAACAAGCTCTGACTCCCGAATATTCTTGCTTAGCATTTTTCTATAATGTACGGCCCAAAAGTAAGCCTTTCCAAAGCACCTGGAAGAGTTAGGCATATTGAGATATTACCACAAATCTGAACTACAAACACCCAATTACTCCAAGTTTCATAGGCAAATGAAAAAAATTAGAACTGCATGGCAAAGGTGAAAGCACAAACCTGGGTGTAGTCTAAAAAGAAATGTAATGGAAACAAAAAATAATGTATGGTAGTCTTGTTTGTAGGTATATCTAGGCAATATAAAAATCTATGATATAGAAAAACTTGCACAAGCCTCTTAGATAGTCTCATCCACCAGAGGGCAGACAGCAGAAGCAAGAAGAACTACAATCCTGCAGCCTGTGGAACAAAAACCACATTCATAGAAAGATAGAAAGGATGAAAAGGCAGACTGCTATGTAACAGATGAAGGAACAAGATAAAACCCCAAAAGTAGGGATCAATCCAAGAAGAAGATATAACCATTATAAATATATATGCACCCAACATAGGAGCACCTCAATACATAAGGCAATAGCTAACAGCTATAAAAGAGGAAATTGACAGTGACACAATAATAGTGGGGGACTTTAATACCTCACTTACACCAATGCACAGATCATCCAAAATGAAAATAAATAAGGAAACAGAAGCTTTAAATGACACAATAGACAATGACAGAGATAGATTTAATTGATATCTATAGGGCATTCCATCCAAAAACAGATTACACTTTCTTCTCAGGTGTGCATGGAACATTCTCCAGGATATATCACATCTTGGGTCACAAATCAAGCCTCAGTAAATTTAAGAAAATGGAAATCATATCAAGCATCTTTTCTGACCACAACGCTACGAGAGTAGAAATCAATTACAGGGAAAAAAATGGTAAAAAACACAAACACATGGAGGCTAAACAATACGTTACTAAATAATCAAGCTATCACTGAAGAAATCAAAGAGGAAATCAAAAAATACCTAGAGACAAATGATAATGAAAACAGGATGATCCAAAACCTATGGGATGCAGCAAAAGCAGTTCTAAGAGGGAAGTTTATAGCTGTACAAGCCTACCTCAAGAAACAAGAAAAATCTCAAACAATCTAACGTTACACCTAAAGGAACTAGAGAAAGAAGAACCAACAAAACCCAAAGTTAGCAGAAGGAAACAAATCACAAAGATCAGAGCAGAAATAAATGAAAAAAAATCTATGATATCATTTAGAACTTTAAAAAAAGATATTGTATCTCCTTTTATTATAGAAAATCTGATGAAAGCAAAGCATGATCCTAATGGAAAGATATCTGTTGTAATAAAGAAACAATTAAAATCAAAATTGTCCCAGTATCAAAATTCTGAGGGGGAATGGTTTCAATATATTTACAAATTGAGTCATTTCTTTCCTGAAGGATGAAGTAGAAATGAGTGAACTAAAAATATAAGTATGTTCACGTCTAAGCAAATATACAATTGTTGAATTTTTGATGATTTATTCATCTATTATTTAGAACCCACATACTTTCCAGAAATTTCAAACTTTTTATTATAAAGAAAACATGTACCTTAGAATGATTTTGTAAGTTGGAATAATGAGAACTATATAAAATAGGTGTGTATGGGTTTGGGGCATTTTGCTAAGTGTAACTTTAAATATGGTTATTACCTTTGCTCACAAATTCTAAGTCTGAGAATTCAGGCAAAAACAAATTGAGTTACATACTTTCCATCCTCTGATCAAAATATCAAACCTGCTTTGTAAGAGAATCAAAGTCTTCCAGCTCTAAATTCCAGGAGTAATGTGTTCCTAGCTTAGAAGCATTCTTCGTCTGTCCACTTATTGAATCTATCCTTAATAAAGCCAAGGGCTTAACATTAAAAATAGCGCAACGAAGGCATTTCTGCAGAAGTTTGAGCCAGTCAGGTAAGCATTTTGGCAACCAACCTAATAAAAGTGATAAAGTTTATACTAATTTGAGGTGTAATGGACAGTAGAAAGATAACTTGGGTTTATCTTTCTTGAGTATGAGTCTTATCCTTTGCACGAAGAAAAACAACTTCAACTTTAAACCACTTGTTATGAGCCAAGAACAGGAGAATTCTGGATTCCGGAAATAGCAGCGCAAATATTTTACAATAGAGATTGAGAAGTCTAATGTGTATTCTGTACAATGTAAGTGCTACAGAGAAGAGAACCAGAATTTTCCCAATCAAGTTGAGGTCATTTTAAAGTGTGCCCAACTGAGATCACATATTGTAGACAAATATCTCAATCACACACAAACTTCAGCGACACTCCCACAAAGCTTTTCTTCTACCTATAAAACTGCACATTTTTTCTCCAAATTCTATATAACTTTTGCTGGAGCCATTATCCAATTAGATCCTCAAGATAGAAACATGATAAATATAACTTAATTTTCTAAATCCCCTCCCCCTGCATTCTCTAATTCTAATCAATATCTAAGCTCCACCAATTTTCTCTCTTAATATATTTATGATATTTCTTCCTCCCCCCCCCCCCCACTCATACAGTCCTCCTTGGACCTTCAGTTATAGTTACTGTAGACCAACCATCCTGGCTTTTCACCTCACTTCTTTTCAAGCTATGCTTCCAACTTGCCATTAGAGACCTTTTCACAGCATAACTGTGGATCCGCACTCATGGAAAATCTTTTGATTATCTTCCCCAGCCATCAGGCAAATGTCTAAGGTGTGTGGGAGAGAGAGAGACACACACACACATTTTCTGAACATCTCACACACAGTCATTGCTGTGTGGTTAGAGTACCACACAAGTTGAGATAAATGAAACATAGCTGGTCTGATGACTGCTTTGGTACAAAAGATTAGAAACTTTCAATAGGTGATCAGGTGAGGAAGGAGAAACTCAAGACTGAAGGAGGGCAATATGATGGAGAAAGTGGGGTTGGACTTCGGCGTGGTAACAGAGATAAGATTTGGGAACAAAAGCCATTGTAGGTAATACTTATCAGTAATGTAAAGGGAACTAAACAGATTCTACAAGTGGGGAAGAATTTTCAATACAATAGACTCTGGACCTCGAGGAAGATTCTAAATAAAGCTGATGCTCTATCAGCTCTAGTGCCAAGGCTCCATCCAAAGCCCTAGTTTTTAATCTGCAGTTTTGTGCTTTTTCTACATAAAAACAGCTCATAAAATTACACAAGCTTCTGGCCCTGAAAAACCTTGATTAAAAATAGCATTAAACCAGGAAAATAGGAAATATTTTCAGGCAGGACACCAGGCAGGAAAATATTGAGGCCCTTATTTCCATATGTTCGCCAGTTTCCATGGAGTGGCTGTAATTTGACCATCATAGTTTTCTGTTCCCGTCTCGAGGTGAATAGTACAGGGAAAATTCCTGATTTAATGGTTTATGATCTAAAAATTTCTTTGAGGACAGCTGGAGTGAAACATAATAGGGAGAATCTGAACATCTGTAGTCTACAGGCTTCTGTTCAACTATATAGAATATCTATATATAGGATATATAGAATATATATATAAAAATATATAGAATATATATATGTTCCTACATGTATTCCTAGATATGTGTATATATTTATTGAAAATCTCTTAAAAATTATTCAACCTCTTGTCAATTTCCACTTAAATTCTATAAAGAGTGGAGTGAGGAAATCCCCCTCCCAGAGACTTCTTAATTAGAAAGTAAATAACAGTAACTATCAATTATTGAACACCTATTCTGTGCTTTTCTTTATAAATGTGAAAGATAAATGTTATTTTATCTTATAAATGTCTAAATCCATCAAAGAAATTAACCTGCCACAGGCCAGTAAGAGCCCGTGCAGGTTAAAACCCATTTTGCATTGATTGTAAACCTAACCGTTTTAGTATCCACTGGACCACTCAGTTTGAAAACAAGTCAGTTGCAGCACACTGGTAACAAAGGAATCCAGGATCCTGATTTTGAGTGTACTCTCGTTTCCTCTCCAAGGAGGAATTGGCAGACTGAGAACTACGTTACCTACAAAAGTTGGATGCCATCATTTACAATGAAGTTTTCCTCCCTGAATGGGACTTCCTTCCCATTTCTTTATTTTGTGTTTTTACGGCCTGATCATAACAAAAGTAGATGTTATGTGTTTTCATAATGAGACTGGACTGTTCGTGGGTAAGGAGATAACAGTTTTCCAGTGGCTAAAAGCTGGACAGTTGATGTCAGATAAGAGTTGGATTTTAATACTGGTATTATCGTTTGCTAACACTGTATAACTCTGGGCAATTTCTAAGCCTCATTTTTACCATCTGTTAAATGAGAATAATTGTATTATACACACATAATATTGTTATAACAATCAGGTGTGATCATGCATATTAAATGCTTAGAATTTCCTTTTCTTCCTTATCTTCTCCTTGCTGACTTTCAGGGGACATTTTTCAGTCACAGGGCATTATACTGAGTAACAGATTCCTAATATATCACTGAGGCTGATTTAAAGTTGAAAAATTCCCCTAGGGTGACAGAAGGAGAGGTAGGTGCTTCTTAAAGGGCCAAGTGATTCCGCTGATCTCTAGTCATTCTGAGAATTAAGTACTTATTTTTCAATATTTATAAATGAGATCAAATAATAAAGTACATTAGCTAAATAGACAAATGGAAAAATGTATAAAATGGTAAGATTTCAAAGGCAAACAGCATACACCCAAGGGCTAAACTCTACGCAGAGGAGCAAACAGTGCTCTCAGAGTTACAGGTACCCTAACCAACTCAGGTATTCTCTGAAGCTGCACCCTCAGCCTGGGGGGCACTGCATGAGGTCTCTCTTTGAAGACCCTGAAGAAAAACCAGGTAGAGAGCCAGAGTCCAAAACAACCCGAAGGTTCAAGCCTTTTCGTGTAGCAGTAAAGTCCCTACTGGAAGGTAGTGCATTCCTAACTTAAGAAGACTCCGCTGAGCTCTCTGCTGGGGCATATCTTGAATAGTCCAAGAAACAGCTTCAGCATTTAGCCATATAACTTTCCTGATTCTTGGAGGCATATCCAAACAGTCCTTACTGCTCTATTTTAATCCTCCAAAGAACTGTATCTGGACCAACATCAAAGAGTCACATAATAAGCTTCAACGTATTTTTCTCTTAAAATTTGAACTGAAAAAAAGGGAGGATGCAGAACTACGTGGAAAGTAGGGTTTACTTGTATTATGTAGGATGTGACATTATACATGTGCACGATCGAATATCTCTCTGAATAATACTGTGGGTAGATTTTATTTTCTAATCTATTAAAAATATTTAACACAAAGAATTTACGGTCATTATAATCAGAAAATAATAGCATTATTCTATCACTGCTATTATAGGCACATGTAGAGTGCTGACATTTATCCAAATAATTTTCTTGGCTTTTTTCAACTTGCATCACTATGTGAAACAAAGGGCGCTTAAAATTCCATTTTAAAACTCAAATTAATAATGTCTGATGTTTTATTGATATTACTTACTTTTAAAAATTTACAGTAGACCTGGGACTTCCCGGGTGGCACAGTGGTTAGGAGCCCCCCTGCCAATGCAGGGAACACAGGTTCAAGCCCTGGTCCGGGAGGATCTCACATGCCACAGAGCAACTAAGACCGTGCACTGCAACTACTAAGCCTGTGCTCTAGACCCCGCGAGCCACAACTACCGAGCCCACATGCCACAACTACTGAAGCCCGCACGCCTAGAGCCCGTGCTCTGCAACAAGAGATGTCACCACCATGTGAAGCCTGCACGCAGCAATGAAGACCCAACACAGCCAAAAATTAATTAATTTTAAAAAATTTACAGTAGACCTATAAAGCACACATATGCCTTAATAGGCATCTATTATTTCTTCTGATATGAAATAGCACTAATCAGAAATGTCTTCTCTTATTAAGGGTATAAATCTTGTGAGAATTTTATCCTGTTGTCATATAAAGCCATCAAATGCAATGTTTGATGAATACTAATAGCCATATTCTAGTTGGAATTGATAAAAACGTGAAACTTATTTCATAAAGATGAGCTAAATAGTACTAATGCATTCTCCAACATGTTTTCACTCTATGACTTTTGAGATATTTGATGGCCAGGTAACAGAAAAAGTGGTCTTCATGCTAAACAGTAACTGCCCAGTTGAAGACATAAAAATTCAGCCACAGGCTAAAGAACAATGAATTTACAAACCCCTTCTACTTAGTTCAGATGTGTATACATATTTTTTATTATGGGTAGTGCAACAAGATTAATTTAACTTAATATAGAATTCTACTGTCTTAATAAAAGGAAGTTTCTATGTTAATTTTTCCCCCCAAGACAGTGTAAAAATTATGCCTTCTCATGAACCTAAGAAGGAGCATGTACTGGATTCACCCAAACCCCCTAGAGCACATCCTCATATTTTTGATTATAAACAAAATAAAGCAGATCCTTCGTGGACTGAGGTATCTAAGGTTATAATGAGGAAAGCACTATGGTACCTGCCATAGCAGGACAGGGCCCATTCTCAACTCCAGGTTACCCAGTATGAATAGCCAATTGAACTGGGGTAAAAAAAAAAAAAAAAAAAAAATTTGAAACCATTGGCCTAAGTTGAATTTAATTCTCTGGTTTTCATATAATCAATCTCATATCAGAAGAAGGGGTTAATGACCATCTATGTCTGCTACCGACCTTAAGAATTTCTTATATTTAAGCTAACAAACACTGTATAATTGATTCTGCCAATGTGTACAGTACAAAAATATATCCCTCCCTTTCAGAATGAAGTGAAAAATATATGTAACCATTTTTGTTAATTTAAGGATTTTCTACAGACTATGTAGTAAAGTTGAACAGTAAATGAATAATTTATATGCCAACGTGGTATTTTGTATCGAAATTCTTTAATTTGACATCTTCACGACTATAAAAATAGTTTTATAATATTTCTATACATGTAGTTTTATGGGTTTTCTGTAAATTTACCTCTAACTGATTAATGGAAACTCAAGGTCAATCTACTCGTACATAATAACGAGTGCTGGTTTCATTCCTGGTTAAATGTTCATGTTTGATCTTTCAGATCTCAGGACAGAAAGATCTCAAGACCTATATTTCCTTCTAGTGTTAGCACCATCTGAGGTTTTTAGGAGAGCTGTCAATCTCTTCTTAATACGTTCAAGTCCTTTGGAGGAAAGCCCACGCCAAAGGGAAAAACCACAGGGGAAAATTTCTGGAGCTGATTATAGAGAAGGCATAGTAGTCAAAGGTAAATTTCCAAAGGGATCTGATTAACATTGCTCTATCAAATAAGAACAGAATAAGCCATTAATTTTATGACATTTTTTCCTTCTATCTGGGTTTTCATAAGTTGGACTTCCTGCCAGGCTAATTAACCACTAAACATTTTACAAGCAATCCACGTGCGGAAGCAGTAAAATATGAATTGCACTTATGAAGTAATTGACAAAGAGTATATTGGGCACTTTAAGTAATGACGGTGCCCATCCTAATACCAGAAAAAGGCTTATGTGCTGGCATTTGACAGGTCATTAGTTAATCTCAGACCTCAGCATCAGATAATGAAGACTCAAGGCTAAAATGAACTCACACATACTAGTTGAGGGTATCCGAATGCAAAGAGCTTCTGAGAAAACACTTAGTTTTCTTGCCTTAGCATTATATCAAGATATCCCTGGTGTTATCTCAGATGAATTCTCTAGTTATTTTATTTTCTTCTGACAGTGAAGTCAAAGCCGACAAGCCAAGGCAGTCCTCAAAGAAATTCAATTACTGAAATGTCTGACAGCTTGCTTTGCTTCTTACTAAAGTTTCCCAAGTTCCTTGCAGCCTGGATAATATAATAGTTTGCTTTGCAAGACATGCATTATATTTTATAAATAAAATTTAAAATACTATCAAAAGAAACAAAATTTTCAGAAACAAAAATTTTGGCTAAGAAAAGGCAAAGTAATGATAATAGATTTGGAAGTACTCACTTTTTTTTTTGAGAGCCTACTAGCTTTTTAGTATCGTTCATGGCAGTTGGTAGATAGAATATGAAATTTTGTCTTTAAGACCGAAACCTATCAAACATTTATGGCTATGAAATCTGAAGTCACTAAAACAGTTTGAATTCAACTGGTGCATTCCTAAATTTTAAACTGTTTTATTTCTGAAGAACAATATCCCCGTGTGTTGAATAACTGCAGTGAATGACCGTCAGAGTGAGTTTAATTCACAAAGAAATACTAGGGCGAAGGAACAACATTGTATCTCTATTCCAGGGCCATCCCACCCAGGCCTAACTTCAGGGGAGTGGGCAATAGAGAATTCTGTTCAGGAGTAGTATTCTTTCTGTAGCCTGCCTTCAAGTACAAGAGAACAATTTGCACTGACTGCCAAGTTAGTCATTTCCCTTTTCTGCTCTCTCCGCGGCTTTCAACATTTTTAGGAAAAAAAAAATTGAATTATGTGTACAGGACAATTTCTTTTCTGAGTTGTTAGCACTTAAAGATTTTTATCCTCCCACCCCAAAGATGGGCCTTTCTAAAACTAGAGGCTGGCAGAAATGTGACCTGTCTGGCATTTACAGATCATCTGGTCCCAGTGTCTTCATTGACAATATGAGGAACTCAAAGTTAAATAAATTCCTTAGGTCAAGTTTTTGTTTGTTAGAAAAAAATGCATTTGGGTTCTACACTGATTCATACCCTCAAACACCAGATGTAGTTTTTATCATATATGTAAAACCTACTCCCATACATCAGTTTTCAAATACCTACTGTTCTTTGAACAAATTTTAAAATCAAAATTAGATAATGTGTTTCTTCATTTTACTTGATGCATATTTTCTAGAGAATATGTTATGCAACGTACTTTCAGTACGTTGCATAACAAAAAATCTTATTTTTCCTGGTAATATTAAACCAACATGCATTCTTTCATCAATTTCTAGTACTTGGCTCCAAGCGGAGTTAACAATAATAGATAAATAGTTATTCGAAATACTGTAACGCCCTTTCAACAAAGTGAGTCAGAAACCATTGAATGTGACAGAAGATTCTGACTTCCCATGACTTCTGCCCAATTCACCCCTTTTATCACTGTTCTCCCTGAAGAAAACCTCAGCGGTGTTTAAAAATCCCAGCTATCTGCTTATACTGTGATGGACACTGTGTGTGGGGAAACACAGCTTAGCATATGCAAAGACAGCCTGGGAGTGAGCATTACAACTGCTTTGTAGAGCGATGCGTTTTCTTAGTAAACTGTCTTCCGCTTTTGTAGACGACTGTGTCCTACCTTCTCTTTTCTCCTCCAACTGCCTAAACATTGTCACCCTTTCTTATTCTCAGGTGATGACCTTGACCCTTTCACTAAGAAAAAAGAAACGATAAGAACAGAAACATCTGTATCCTCCCAGGACACGCAGATACTAACCTACATGCAACTGGACGTTGACGCTTTGCTTTGTTCTTCTGTCACATACGTGACACAGCTGACACCATCTCCTTTCCCCTCTGCAAAGCCCTGTCTCTGTTGTTGTCTATGCCTCCTGCAACATAAACTTTCCACTGCCCTGTAACTAATTCCCATACTATGTGTAAATACAGTGTATACCTGTGGGGGGAGGTGTGTGGTATCTGCCATCTTTAAAATAAGAACTGAAGCCTTCTGTCTCAGATTTGCATGCTGGCCAGACACTGCCCTCTTCTGCTTTTCCTCGTCAGAGTAAGACTTCTCAAGAGTCTCTGAACTCACCGGCTCTACTTTCTCTCCTCCAATTCTCCCTTTAAAGTTACTCCCATCAGTTTTATCCTCAGCATTTCTTGGAGTCATTCTTAAAAGCTACCACTGACATATAATTTTCCCAAACCAATGGTCATCTCTATCTTCACGTTACTCAACTCTTAGCATTATTTGAGACAACTGATCGCTTCCTGCCTCTTGAAACACATTTCTCACCCATATTCCAGGATTTTACTCACCCTCCCTTTTCCCCTTGGTTCTCCTTCCATTGCACTGGAAGCTTCATACCCATTTCCTTTTTGTGTTGTCTTAATCTTCCTGACTTTCCTTAAGTTCTGTTTTCCCTCACCCTACACTTAGTCCACGGGTATGTTCATCCCACTCTGTAACCTTAAATATAATATGTAGGTGGTTGATGATTTCTGTCTTGGTCCATTCAGGCTAAAGCACTGCACACTAGGTAGCTTATAAACAACCAAAATTTACTTCTCACAGTTTGGGGGGCTGGAAGACTGAGATCGGGGTGTATGGTTGGGTGAGGGCCCTCTTCAGGGTTCACAGTTGGTGCCTTTTTGCTGTGTCCTCACATGGGGCAAGGGATGGAAGAGCTCTGTGGAGTTTCTTTTATAAGAGAATTAATCCCATTCATGAGAGCTCTACCTCATGACCCAAGGACTTCCTTACTGGCCCACCATCACCTTTGGGGGTTTCCACATATGAATTTGAAGGAGGGCACAAACATTCAGACCATAGCATTCTCTAAATAGTATTTCTGGCTGAAACGTTTCCTGAATTCAGATTTATATATCCAGGTGTCTATTCAAAATTTCCACTTGTATGTAATAACAACTCTTACAGAATCTTCATTGCGTACCAGGCCCTCTACAAAGTATTTTCTGTGTTTTTACGCACATAGACTCCCAATAACGCTGTTGGGTAGGTGCTATGATTTTTACCTTTCTGAATATGAGGAAACTAGAGCAAGAAAGAGGAAGAAACTTTCCCAACGCATCACCCGGCAAACGGCAGGGCTTGACTTCTAACCTGGATGTTCTGGCTAGACAGCCCTAGTCTTCATCATGGTGCTTTCTCACATTTCATATATCCAGAATGGAACCCTCATAATCACCTCTCTACTAAGTATGTTCCTACTTCAGTTCCCCCAACTCAGTCAATTTTATCTCTATTCTTTCAATAGCTTTGGAAAAAACACCAGGAATAATTTCAATCCTGACGTTCATTTAAACCAGAAAATCCTGGCATATGTACCTTCAAATACATCCAGCACTGGCCATTCCTCAGATCTCCACTACTAGCATACTAGTCCAAATCACCATCTTCTCTGATTGAATTATTATTATACTCTCATCCTAAGATGTTTTTCTGAGTCAGCATTTTCCTTCATGAAGTCTGTTCTAAACAATGTAGAGTGAAGCTAAATCTCATCTAGTAAGGTTGAATATTGCTTCTCTACTGCTAACATCCCCAAAGACTTCCTCTTACTCAACGAGGTGTAAAGTCCTCACTAGAGGTTATGGTGCCTAAAGGACCTCTCTGACCTCATCTCCTTCCATTCACCTCTTTGTTTATTGTCTTCTGTCTCTGATTCCCTAAGATGCTGTGGTTTCAGGACCTTGAACTTGTTACTTCTGCCTGAAAATCTCTCACCATAGATAGCCTCATTAACTCGCTTTCTTGCCCCAGGCATTAGAGGCTTGAATTGCACCCTTTCGGAGAGCACATCCTAAAAGAGCACGCCCCATCGTTCTCCTTGTCTGATTTATAGTACTTTTAAACATTTATCACCATAATGTGGACATTATATTGGCTCATTTGTATGTTTATTTTTGGTCCTCACCTCCCCAATTAAACTAGAAGCTCATTAGAGAAGAGCTTTGCTCACTGTTGTATCCCCAGCATCGAACACAATGCCTGCCACATGGTAGATGCTCAATTAATATGCGGTAGATGAATAAATGTGAACCATAATACATCCACTTAAAGATTCAAAAATCTAAAGTTTGAGAGAAGAAAGAAGGTTTTACCATTTGGCTTTGAATTTTACATGGATCTGCTTTTCCAACCCGGAAAAGGAGGCGTATCTTATTTACCATATATTTCAGTTTCTCATTTACCAGAAACCAATTTGGAGCCCTTTGGTTGCAAAATATAAGGGAAAAAAATCTATTAAATGATGAGACATAAACATAAAATTATATAAATCTACAGAAAGACTAAAGTAAATTGTACGGTTTTATCTCTGTACAAATAAAACAGTTAAGATGAAAGGAAAGGAATGATCCTGGGTCCTCAATATTTATAACAGAGGAAGTAATTTTTTCCTGTAACACTGCATAACTCGAAATTTAAAACCTGAACAATAAATTAGTGAAGGGACATTGGGAATACCTCCTCATACAGGAATCTTAGGTGATCATCCAATTTCTATGAGAAATGTTTTACAAGTGGAGTAATCACTACATTAAAGATGAAACCAGTCCCACTCTTGGACAGTTATAGTTATCAGAAATATTTTTCTTTTATCAAAATTAAATCTGCCTCGTGGTCACTTTCTTCCCTTGGTCTTAATTTTACTGCATTAAGTCTAATTTTTTTAAAAAAGAAATGTTTCAGATATATAAATATATTTAATATTTTCTTTTTAGCTCTTTTGAGCAGAACTAAATCCTTCCATTTGTTTTTTTCACATTAGGTATGGGTTTACGTTCTTTTTAACTGCCTAAGTTACCCTCTTTGGAATCTACTAGAATTTGTTAACATCTGTCTTATACCAGGTTTCCCAGCATTCACTGCAATACATCTTAGCAATAAGCATCTAAATTCACAAATCCAAACTGGCACTGAAATGACCACACAACTATAAAAATAGCAAACAGCTGTACTAGCACTGGAAATTAGTGTGTCATACACTCTTCAGAAGCTTGAATAAATTTCTTCTGAATTTAAAATAGGTGATACTAGATAAAAAGATGTTTTCACTCCCTGACTTGGAAATTCTACTTACTGAAAAAGACTGCACAGTGTCAGGGAAACAGGGTCAGAATCACATCCTTCTGTAGGAGTGGAGCTGAGATAAATGCAAGATACAAAAAAGTTGGAGAGGTCTTTATTCACGACTCTGACTGCTAATTTGATTAAATACCATTGGAGCTGATATACCCGAAGACCTCACATACACATGACTGCAGATGTTTGGAAGGGATACAACAATGCAGGACAGAAACTTTCTAAGGATCAACTGGGTTGTCAGGCCAAACTGGACTTACTTCATCAATACAGAGAACAAAACATGTTGAGCAAATGCTCACTTCTATAGACTAACCGTAAACCACTGTGTTCCACTGCCTTATGTCAGGCTATTCACTCACTGAACTTATGTCATAAACTTATACCAACTATCCTCAGATAAGCAAAGAAAAAAGTGAAGGGATTCAAAACAATCATCCATCTTTACTACCGGGACAATGGTTGAAAAATGATGACAGAAACAAAAGAGCCAATCTAAGAAACCCTTATAAATACTTGGGGAACAGTTGCTCAACAGTTATATATAATAATTATACTGGTTTTATAGACGAAATGTATCAATAGGTCAAAAGACCCCTGATTCCCTAGCTATTTAAACCATGTTAAAAGAATCATTGTCATAAAATAGTCCTAATAATTTGATCCATTTGAAATAAGTTTATCCTCAAATCCTTCAAATATAGCTCGCAAAAAGCAAATTAAAAATTAACCTTATTTGTGCATATATGTGAAAAATCGTAAATTGAACATTACTAAAATCAAACCTGTCGAGGTACTAAAAAAGAGACCATGAACAAGTTGGGATTTTTCCAGAGGTCTAAAGATCATTCAACATTAAGATATCAACTTATTTAAGTCCATTAACATGGCAAAGAAGAGCAAACTTAGTCTGCATGACTCTAAGTATTGAAGATGGCACTTAAAATTTTTAATACCCATTAGTATTAAAAAATTTTAACTATGATGGGAATAAAGATAATTCCTTAACTTTATAAGAATATTTATATGAAACGTAAAGCCAAAATACCACTTAAGAATGTGACACTAAATATATTCATATTAAAGTCAGGAAAATACACATGGTTATAATTCACTATTTCAGTTTGTAATGTTTTACATAATTGTTCCCAAAAGTAATAAAATGATATAATAACTGAGAGGAAGAAACAAAATATTATTTTCAGATGACATTATTGTTTACCTGGAAAACCTGAACAAATCATCTGTTTTTTAAAATTATTAAGACTACTTAGTAAGAGTTCTGCATATATATACAGGCAGCAATCAATAATTTGCAGTCAGAAAGTATATATAAAAAAAAGAATCCATTAACATTGGCAAAGATCAATATAACGTGAAAAATCATGTGAAATATTCCAGAACAGCATTTTTCAAAAAAGACTACAGATATTTACTAAGTCAATGAAAATTTGGGATGAATAAATTCAGTATTATGCAAATATCAATTCTCTCCAAACGGAATTATTAACATGATGTATTTTCAATGAAACTACCTGTGATTTTTGGATAGAATTCTATCAAAAATACAGATACCAAAATACAGATATATGGTTGATTGAGGTTTTGTTATTTTTTTGATATTGAGCTGCATGAGCTCTTTATATATTTTGGAGATTAATCCCTTGTCAGTTGCTTCATTTGCAAATATTTTCTCCCATTCTGTGGCTTGTCTTTTCGTTTTGGTTATGATCTCCTTTGCTATGCAAAAGCTTTTAAGTTTAATTAGGTCCCCTTTATTTTTGTTTTTATTTTGATTACTCTAGGAGGTGGATCCAAAAAAAAAAAAACCCAATCAAAAAAATGGGAGGAAGATCTAAATAGACATTCCTCCAAAGAAGACATACAGATGGTCAAGAGGCATATGAAAAGATGCTCAACATCACTAATTATTAGAGAAATGCAAATCAAAACTACAATGAGGTATCACCTCACACCAGTCAGAATGGCCATCATCAAAATCTACAAAGAGTAAATGCTGGAGAGGGTATGGAGAAAAGGGAGCCCTCCTAAACTGTTGGTGGGACTGTAAATTGGTGCAGCCACTATGGAGAACATATGGAGATTTCTTAAAAAACTAAAAATAGAACTACCATAGGACCCAGCAATCCCACTCCTGGGCATATACCCTGAGAAAACCATCATTCAAAAAGAGTCATGTACCACAATGTTCACTGCAGCTCTATTTACAATAGCCACAGCATGGAAGCAACCTAAACGTCCATCAACAGAGGAATGGATAAAGAAGATGTGGCACATATATACAACGGAATATTACTCAGCCATAAAAAGAATGAAATTATGCTTTTTGCAGTGACACGGATGGACCTAGAGACTCATACTGAGTGAAGTCTGACAAAGAGAAATATCATATGATATTGCTTATATGTGGAATCTAAAAAAAATGGTATGAATGAACCTATTTACAAAACAGAAATAGAGTCACAGATTTAGAAAACAAACTTATGGTTACCAAGGGGGAAAGTGGGGGTGGGGAGGGATAAATTGGAAGATTAGAACTGACACATACACACTCCTATATATAAACTAGATAACTAATAATAACCTACTGTATAGCACAGGGAACTCTACTCAATACTCTGTAATGACCTATATGGGAATAGAATCTAAAAAAGAGCGGATATATGTATATAAATATAAATATATATACACACAACCGATTCGCTTTGCTGTACAGCAGAAACTAACACAACACTGTAAATCAACTATACTCCAATAAAGATTAATTTAAAAATACAGATATATAGTCAATATACTCTTTTAGCTAAGCAAAGTGAGATAATATACTTGAAAGAGGGATTGCCTCCCAAATTTTTAAGAATTACATAGATAGATCACTGAAAATTAAGTATCAACACATTTCAAGAATTTTAAATTGTGATGAATATAGCATCATAATAAAAAAAGAAAGTAAGAATTACTGAATGAGTAGTATTGAATTACATGTCAACCATCAAGGAAAAAACTGTTAATGATGGGTAAAGTGTCATATAACACATATTTCAAAAGTACTAAGAAAAAAAAAGAACAATGAAATAATTAGAAGAAAATTGAAAGTATTAATATAGTTTATGATGATGAATAATATTCATTCAGGTATGAAAACAAAGGTAAATGTAAACACTAAACTAAAAACTCATAGAATTTCCTAACATTAAATCTGTATAAGAAAATAATTACAAAAAATTAAATACAAATGTCAAATTAAGAAAAATATTTCCAGCCTCTTTGGCCACATGTTCTGTTATAGCTGTGTAAAAAGTTAATCAAATTGTTACTTTAAAAAAACAAACAAGGGACATGAAGAGGAAATTCACCAAAAATGTAAAAAGGAATGTATAATATATATATGAAATATTTAAATTCAGTTGCAAAGTAATGCAAAATAATCCAAGTTGACTAAAATTTTAAGAAAATTATTAAAAACAAAATAAAAGTAGCCAGTGATAATGAGAGTAAGTGGAAATTGATATTTGCATTTATGGTGGTGTGGTTGTACGTATACAATCTGTAAGATAGTATGGTCAGATTTGCAATAATCTGAATACTATGCAGTTAGATTTGGCAGACATAATATTTAAAAAATTGAATATTGATGTAAAGATATATTTTTATAGTATATTTAGAGCAGTAAAATTTTAGACAGTCATAATAACACTTGATTTGCAGATTAAAATGGAGTATATGTTATGGAATGCATTGATTCAGGACATTTTGAAGAGATGATATTAATGGGTAAAGACAGAGTGAAACTGTATTATTCAGTCTCCTTTCAATATCTTACAAAATAGCAAAATAGTAACAACCATATGTACAAACACACAGAGGCAGCAGAAACCAGACAATAAAGATCCCACAATTTCATTTGATAACCATTGTAAAGGGGTGACTAAGAAAGGAAATAGGAACTCTGCACCACTCTCCACAAGCAGTTTGGGAGAATACAGATAAATGAATATTATAATTATTTACAAACACAAATGGTCTCTAACGTTTCACAGCTGGTGTGAAAACCTCCCTAACTTGTGTTCTTGTCCTACTGCAGAAGGAAATATTTGAGATCATGGATGCCCCACTAGAGTGGACCCATGAATCGTTATAATGAGCAAATTACTCCCTCCTAATTCTTGATAGATTTACAGTAGAAACAAGACACATATTGTTGGTCCTCATTCTAAGCCATTGTTATTTTGGTGTTGTTTATTACAACTTGATATCCCAGCTTCTTTGTTTTGGTACATGGATGATTCAGGAAGCCAATGATATCATTGTCTCCAAGATCACCTCACATCTGCTGATAACTATACATCTGTATCAACAATATAGATCTCTTCTGCATTGTACATACACGTTCAAAAAAATCCAGAGAGCAGGCACTGGGAGGGGGTCCATCGTATCTGGCCATGTTTTTCAACTGTGGCCAGAGAATCAGTAGAAACATTACTAGTAAACAAGGTGGTGTCCTGTGCCCCTAGAATTAACATGACTTCAGAGCCTGGGTTCACTCGTCCACAAAAGATGTAGACTTTTCTTTTCCCAGGGCACAACAGCTCTAACAAATGGCCCTAGATCACTCTGAAGAAGGCTGGGAAGAATTTACACAGTACACACTTGTGGTGGAAGGGAACTTCAGCAGGCTACTTTATTTGAGAGGTGTGTGTTTCGTTAAAGGCTCTGGTCCGGAAATGAGGGGAACAGCTAAGATTATCTTGATGACTCAAGGTAGACCTCTGTGCCCCAACCTTGACCTTCATTACTTAGATCAAGAAGGGCCTTAGTTAGCTACCTATTTCTTTCGGGGGATCAACATACTTGTTTTTCACTCCAGTCTTGCTGCCGTTATGGCAATAATACCTATCTTGTCTATGTCAGATAAATTTTGTAATTGCTTCCATCACCCAAGATTTTATCATTTACTTTGAAGTCGGGCACCCCGTTTCAAGGCAGAATTTTCTATTTAACGCCTAGGCTACTGAGGACAGCCACTAGGAAGTCTGTGAGGTTTCCCCACTCCATCATCAATCAGTTTCTCAACACTACGATAAAGGACAGTCCTCTTCAAGGGACACAGAATGTAGGTGAGCCAGTAGCACACTTTTCAGTGTCACTCCAACATTTCTATCTCCCTCTATCTTTGGATTCGTTCTTTTATATCATGCCAAGGGATTTCTTAAACTCAGCTTCATTTAGGTTACAGTTCTGTTCAGATGTCAGCCAAGCAACCCTGCCACCTGTTTGAGTGGCTGCCAGCTGCTTGAGCCAACACTTTGAAACTAGAACCTCTGGTCATTCTACTCTTGTATTGCGAACTGCGTTCCTTGCTCTCTGCACCACCATATTTAATTTCTTTCCAAAACACAGTCTCCATATTTTTGCTGATATTCATTAGTAAAAAGCTTGCAGTTCTACTGGTATGTCAGCATTCTCATCTGGGTCTGACCCCCCTTGGCTAACTTATTCTACCCTTCCGATCTGTAGTTCCAGTTTTCCATAATAATGTAGTTTCACTGAGCACATAGCTGCCCAATAAGGCAATGTATCTCACAGCATCTCTTGGAGCTGGCTGCGCCATGTCCTAACTTAACAACTGAAACAGTCAGAAGCAATGCGTGCAAATTTTGTGTCATTTGCTTTAAAAATTCCTTTCCTCCCAGTTCTACTTCTTTGAAGCAGGGTCCAAAATACAGAACTGACTTAGATGCTACCACACGGAAGATATGTCTCATGAGTTTATAGACAAATAAGATAAGAAAGATCTGAGGATCTCCCTTTAAAAACATGTTGGAGCAGAATCACCCTGCCGGCAAGTATCACACGTTTTGACCTTATCTGAGAAAGAAGTACACTCCAATTTGATTTTTGTGTCTCTTTATTGCAGCAGGAAAGCTTATATCCTGAATACTGCAACCCTCTGTGGCTTGTAGGGATTAGCGACAACTCAGTAGGAGTAGGTCATGAGGGGATCTGTTATCGGAGAGGAGGGTGCCTACCTCAGGCGTGGTTATTACAGAGCCTTTAAACAAGGCAAGAATCAGTATCAAGAGACAATTTCTCTTGCTCTTACGTTCCTTTTCCAAAACTCCCACGTGGATATATTTGTTGAGTGGCAGATAGGGATTTTTAAAGAGTGCAATGTTTAGCTGCTTCGCTTTTAGAATGTAATAAGACATCTTTCAAGGGAGTGAAAATGAAGTAGACTCTGCCCACATATACTTCTGGCTCCCCTACCAAACTCTAAGATGAAAGTGTCTTTAGTCACCCTTGCAGGAGAAAATGTGACATGGAAGGGGGAAATTAAGAGTGACCTAATACTTCTCCAGAGAAACATTAAACAACAAGAAATAGTTAAAAATGTGTAGAACGTTCTGAGAGAAAAATGGAGCCCAAGGATATTACACTCAGAAAAGATGGTGATCAAATATCAAGAAGGCAAGAAGTGACAAATGTGTGAATTTCAAGAAACGCAATAAAATGAGCCTACAAAGAGGTGACTCAACGTAACTCAGGAATGGAAGCTGTGTTAAAGGAATTTGTGGTAAACCCTGAATACAATTAAGTACAAAACTAAAACTAACATTTGTGGGATTTATGGATTAGTGTAGGGAAGGGCTTTAACTCTAATGATGAGTATTTAACATTTGTGGAGGTTTCTAGTGTAGAAACCTTCTTTGTAGTATTTGATTATTTAAAATAATAATGTTTCTTTTTAATAAATATAATGAAGTCAATATTCCAAGATTAAAGAAGAAGTATAGTTATTTCACAAGAATTATTAATAGCAAAATAATCCTTTTTGGTTTTGAATAATTATGGACTCCCTATTAAAATACCAAGTCTCATGTCATCTATTTAAAAGTTTGATCAAACTGACAAATTCTCTAAACAGTTGCTTATAAGTAAAATCAAACTCAACATTTCTTAACGTTTATCAAAATGGATTTTTCTCACCATTCTTGAAGTTTTATATCACTGTTTTGGATCTATGCTTGCTTAGTATGGTAACGGGGGCAAAAAGTTGCCACATACCTAGGAAAAGAGTAGTTGCTCGGCAGTGATAATAAGTAACCACCAAAAACTGTGAAAACCTTCAGTTGGTCGTCAACAACTTAATGAAAGCCTTTCTGTAAACCAACCAGTGTCAGAACTTTGCTTCTGAGGTCAGCAGTAAAGAACAGGCTTGTCCATAAACACACTTTTGAGTGTCACTCATCAACATCTCACCTGCGTAACCACACTTCTACAGATAATGTCAACACACTTTACCTTCTGAAAGACCATCAATTCCTTTGTCCGTGATTCCCCAGACTCCATGAGATTGCCAGCCTGCTCTGTGCAAAGAGACTGTGTCTAACTTGACTGAAATAAATAACTTCAGAATCATCTTTTTATTTCAGATATTCAGGGGTAGTCTCGTGAGCATTTCTGGAGGTTTACTTTAAAGACACTGTGTTGACAGAATCCACGAGGCTGTCAGACCAACAGGTGTGCTCACCGGATTCCTCATGCCCACACACCATTTTTCCCTTAGATCTGCCGTCGGGTGAGACGGTCTCAACAGTGATCTAAGCTCTGAACAGTTTCATCGTGCAGTGTTGTTAAAACTATTGTGTTGTGCTAGAATTTGTAACCAAGTAAGTTTTTGTGTAAGGTCATTAAACCTAGATCTTCATGCAAAACGTTGACGCCTAGAATTTGAAGCTTACCATTGTTTGCGGTTAACATGCTTATTTTTCTGCTGCTCGCTGTGCCATGGATACAGACAGTGCCCCCCAAAGTGTCCAAGTCAATCCAAGTGGACTCTGAGTGCTAATGACTAGAAACCATCAGACCCGTAACCTGTCCTAAAAAGGCATCAGGCAAACTTTATCCCAGGTCCCTTACAAACTCCTCAGGAGGGCAACCTCTGTCCTGTCCTGTCCAGTTTGTTAAAGACATACAGTTGCCAGGCCGTTGATCACACAACCCCTTCCTAACATCTGCTTGTTTGGGGGAACCAAGACAACATTCAAAGCATACACACTGACCAAATACAGTGGTTCTGCTTTCTTATTTGCCATGAGTTTGTCAAAATCTCAACCTCTTTCTTAAAGCAAATCTGATTTCTATTTAAAGTCTCATTATAATCCCAACTCCGGCACTTTCCTTGATGAACAGCCGAAAACAAGTCAGCATAGACTATCAGTAGCTCTTATGGGGGTACTTATGACTTGTAAAAATTAATGAACTAATAGACTTACGAGGAATTCTATAAAAAATTAGAGAACTAATCACAGAACATTCAAAAGTCAGTGTTTAATTGGAATACTGAAGCCTCAAAATAAAGTTCAAGAAAGTCTCTCTTAGAAATTTGTACCCTTTGAAATTTACCCTCCTCTGTCTTTCACTCTCTTTTTTCAGCTTTACCTGATGTTCTAAATGAACTATCCTTTCTCTAGACCTTCTTTGGGGAAAGAAATATCACATTGTAAAACTGCTAAATCACAGAGTATTGTGAGATTACCGGACCCTGGTTTACCACCAAGTTAAGAACTGTAGGGCTTCCCTGGTGGCGCAGTGGTTGAGAGTCCGCCTGCCGATGCAGGGGACACGGGTTCGTGCCCCGGTCCGGGAAGATCCCACATGCCGCAGAGCGGCTGGGCCCGTGAGCCATGGCTGCTGAGCCTGCGCGTCCGGAGCCTGTGCTCCGCAACAGGAGAGGTCACAACAGTGAGAGGCCCGCGTACAGCAAAAAAAAAAAAAAAAGAACTGTAATTAAGGATTTTCTCAACTTTTAATAATACTGGCAAAACATTTGTTCCTGGATGACTGACCTGTAGCAATTAATTCTATTAATTATTAGCTGCACAGATGGGGGAAAATGTCTAATACAGAAGGAGAGAGAAGCATTAAA
Source organism: Neophocaena asiaeorientalis asiaeorientalis (assembly GCF_003031525.2). Taxonomy (NCBI): domain Eukaryota; kingdom Metazoa; phylum Chordata; class Mammalia; order Artiodactyla; family Phocoenidae; genus Neophocaena; species Neophocaena asiaeorientalis. The sequence continues at coordinate 1,906,708 of NW_020173204.1, read as the reverse complement.
TAAGCTCGCTGAATAATATTTTTTAAATTCCCTTGAGAAGGTAAGAAAAAACTATGTATTAAATAAGGCAATTCAAAATTTATAGGTAGGGTAGATTATAGAAAGTCTCACAATTACAAATTAAATTAAATCTAAATGGAGAAGCCACTACAGAAAGACCTGGTGCAAGAGCAAGGTAATCAGGGCTGTGTGTACCTGCAGGACAGGTTCTCGCTGCCTCCAAACACCCGCTTTCTGTAAATCTACATGTAAGGCAGTGTCCTGCACACTGCTTTCTGTGTTTATGTCTCTAAGAACCCCAGAAATGTTACCTGCCTAGGACAAGTCTTCACGATATTTTTGGCTCAAAAATTCCCACACCAATTAGTATTAATTTGGATTGCTAACATATGACGGAGGGAAACAAGTTTTAATTTACATGAGAAATCCTTTTAAAGGGAGCATCTTTGCTTTCTCCCTGAGCTCGGTGAAATTTCCTGGCCCATAGTCTGAAGGGCAATGTAGCCCTTTAAAGGCTTTCACATTCTGCAGGTGATCCCTGGGCTAGATTCCTGCCGTTTGTGGAGTCCAACACCTGATTCTCTTCCTGTGTGGTACTGAACCCAAGTCCTTTGCAAAACCATAAACTATTCAGATACGTTCCCCCGCTCTTCATTGTGTCAAACGCCCCTTAGGTACTCACCACCGTGTTCCAGGGAAAAATCAAGGGAAAGGAATGCTTATCCTGCTATGTTTCATGCACCAATAATCACTACAGATTCCACTTTGTCCTTTCCTTAAATTGATTTTTCCCTCCCATAAGAAACATAAAAACTCACATCATAAATTTGCATCACAGTAACTTTTGTAGAGAAGAAAGTTGTGGTAACTAAAAATTAGGTGACTGACTAAAAATTAAAACCATCGTCTACATACTTTGTAGAGCTGCTTGACCATTTGGACATAAAAAGCAAGATCATTAGAGTTTGAAAAGGTAAGAAACTCATACTGAGATACTGATCTCAATTTCAGTCTGAGAAGGCAAACTTGGCACAGATGCATATATAATAGTGCATCGGAGTATTTTAAGGTGAAGCTAAAGATGTATCACAAAATGAGAGCAGGGAATATTTTTCCTTAAATTTTGAAACAGCTTGAAGTTCTAAAGAAACATATTTCAACGGAAGCCTTTATTTTATTATAATCATTGTTTTCTCTCAAACAACAGGGAGGGAAAAAGAGCCCAATCCCCATGCCAGGGCCTATGACACTACACACTGTAGAAAATCGTTAATATTTGAGGGATCAAAAGTAAAACTTACAATTCTGTTCTTGCATGTATACTCTGTATCTATTCTTCTGTTAAAATTGGGGTTTGTCGGGGCTTCCCTGGTGGCGCAGTGGTTGAGAGTCCGCCTGCCGATGCAGGCGACATGGGTTGCCGCAAAAAAAAAAAAAAAAAAGAGTCCTCTGTCAGACCATCTAGTTTATTTCTCTTCACACAGCTATTTGTTTTATGACAGCTCTTAATCATTTCTAAAATTGGAATAAGTCATAATTCTGCAATTTTCTTTTGCCACTGATTTCCTCTGCTCGTTCAAACGTATACTTGGTGTTACTTTGTTTTAACTTAATGTTGACATGCTTTTATTCTATGTTACTCACCGAGGTAAAAAGAATCCATTTTACCAGACATCTAAAATAATTTGGTTTCTATCATTTGGTACTATTTGTTACCATAAATTTTATACTTTTCACCTAGATGATTTTTCTATATTTTTATTATCTATCACATTCATAACTTGCAACCTTATGACTGTATAGTACTGAAGGAAAGAAGGTTAATATGCATGTGATATACAGCTGAAATAAAATTCTCATGTAATATAATCAGAAGTAATTATTAACAGTTAAAAAACAAATTATTGGGCTTCCCTGGTGGCACAGTGGTTAAGATTCCGCCTTCCAATGCAGGGGACACGGGTTCAAGCCCTGGTCCAGGAAGATCCTAACTGCCACGGAGCAACTAAGCCCGTGCACCACAACTACTGAGCCCACGTGCCACAACTACTGAAGCCCACAAGCCTAGAGCCCATGCTCTGCAGCAAGAGAAGCCACCACAATGAGAAGCCTGCGCACCGCAAAGATTAGCCCCCTCTCGCCGCAACTAGAGAAAGCTCGCATGCATCAACAAAGACCCAATGCAGCCAAAAATAAGCGAATAATAAATTTTAAAAACAAATTATTAAAATACCCAGAAATTGAATATTTATTATAATATAAATTATAGTATTATATCTTACAAGATTTCAAACTAGCTTCCAAATCCAAAGATACTGCTGTAAACATCAGAGAACTAATTATATTTTGGAAATCATGAGAAGAAGCAGTATCATTTTTGAATAAGTAGGCTTAGAGGAAGTGAGAGTGTGTGGAAAGGACAAGATTGATAGAATAAGAAAAATTTAGAAACACAAGTAGAGACTAAAAAAAAAAAAAAAAAGAGTCCTCTGTCAGACCATCTAGTTTATTTCTCTTCACACAGCTATTTGTTTTATGACAGCTCTTAATCATTTCTAAAATTGGAATAAGTCATAATTCTGCAATTTTCTTTTGCCACTGATTTCCTCTGCTCGTTCAAACGTATACTTGGTGTTACTTTGTTTTAACTTAATGTTGACATGCTTTTATTCTATGTTACTCACCGAGGTAAAAAGAATCCATTTTACCAGACATCTAAAATAATTTGGTTTCTATCATTTGGTACTATTTGTTACCATAAATTTTATACTTTTCACCTAGATGATTTTTCTATATTTTTATTATCTATCACATTCATAACTTGCAACCTTATGACTGTATAGTACTGAAGGAAAGAAGGTTAATATGCATGTGATATACAGCTGAAATAAAATTCTCATGTAATATAATCAGAAGTAATTATTAACAGTTAAAAAACAAATTATTGGGCTTCCCTGGTGGCACAGTGGTTAAGATTCCGCCTTCCAATGCAGGGGACACGGGTTCAAGCCCTGGTCCAGGAAGATCCTAACTGCCACGGAGCAACTAAGCCCGTGCACCACAACTACTGAGCCCACGTGCCACAACTACTGAAGCCCACAAGCCTAGAGCCCATGCTCTGCAGCAAGAGAAGCCACCACAATGAGAAGCCTGCGCACCGCAAAGATTAGCCCCCTCTCGCCGCAACTAGAGAAAGCTCGCATGCATCAACAAAGACCCAATGCAGCCAAAAATAAGCGAATAATAAATTTTAAAAACAAATTATTAAAATACCCAGAAATTGAATATTTATTATAATATAAATTATAGTATTATATCTTACAAGATTTCAAACTAGCTTCCAAATCCAAAGATACTGCTGTAAACATCAGAGAACTAATTATATTTTGGAAATCATGAGAAGAAGCAGTATCATTTTTGAATAAGTAGGCTTAGAGGAAGTGAGAGTGTGTGGAAAGGACAAGATTGATAGAATAAGAAAAATTTAGAAACACAAGTAGAGACGGGAGAAGATCGTAAGATAGAGAGGAAAGAAGATTAGTGGGTGATAACACCCCCACTAATTGATAGTGGGGGGAAAGTAAGCAAGAAAAGAGTAAGGAAAAAGGTTCAAGAAATAAGAAAACATTTCCTCAAAAACGCTGATATCCTAAGAGCCTATACAAATAACTTGTTCAATCTCACTCAAAATCAGCGAAACATAAGTTAAAACCAAGATGAAACACCAAGACACACAAACTCAAATAGCTAAAATTAAATGTATTGATAATACCAAGTTTTGTTGAGGATCTGCAGAAATCATAGCTTAAATTGATAATGTCTCTTTAGAAATATGGGTGCCATGATCTACTGAGGTGATCTAAGCCCAAACCAGGACTCAGCAATTTCATATGTAAGAGAAATACACACATATGTGCATCAAAAGATATGGACAAAATATTTTCAGCAGCATTGTTCAAAACAGCCAAACTCGGAAAAAATCCATGTCCATTAACATTAAAATGGTAAAGAAAATCATGATATTGTTACAATAGAATAGTATACAGTAATAATATACAGTAATAGGTAAACATGAAAAGATGAGAGCGCTCTGCAGTTAAACACGTAGCAGAAGGAATTCTGCCAACACCATGTTGAGTGAAAGAAGCCAGACACAAAACCATATAAAAGAACATACTGTATATTTTTATATGAAAGACTTTTAAAAAGAGACCAAGCTAACCTATGATGTTACATATTAGGATAGGGATAACCTCTGAAGAGAAAAGAGAGGTTAATATTTGGAAGGGGTAATTAGGGGAATTTGAGGTTTGTTAATAGTCTGTATTTCTTAATCTGGGTAGAGGTCACATGATATGCTTACTTTATCGTCATTCATTGAGCTGCATTTTATGTTTCTGCACTTTTCTGTATGTGAGTATATTTCAGCAAAATATTATGGAAAGTAAAACAAACAAAAATGTAGATACACCAGGGAGCATATACATCTAAATACATAGACCTCCAAGGAGAAACCACCTGATACAGAATAGATTTAAAGGACAATGAGATCAGGGAAGTTGAAGGATTTTCTTTAAAAAATGCTGAACATACTAGAATCACGTTTTTATAAAAATAAATAACCACACACGCAGGCCCCCCCACACACATAAAATAGGTGAAAACCAGGTAGATTTTTTAAAATAAATGGCTGTATGTTTTAGATAGGACTATTTCTGGTTTTATAAAATGTAGACTTAAAGGACACATTTTATTGATATAAGGTAAGAACCGAAAGGGCTCCCAGGTAGTTCAAATTAAATATGAAGAAAGTAGAAGTCTAAAATGAAGATGAAGTTAAGGTACTGAATGGTTCAGTGTTAAAGAAAAAGACGGAGTTACACAAAATGAGAAGTCAGACCATGTCTCCGAGGCATCTAACATAACTGGAGATGTGTTCTCAGTAGACAAAGTGGGGTGGGGACTGAAAATTTGGGGGGATATCTTTTTTTTAAGATAATGACAGAGGTGAAAGGATTACCGGGAGAGTTGCTCAATGAAGCAAGTGTGTCCACGTAACAGTTGATGTTCTTTCTGTCTTACACTTTCCCCTCTCTGTGTGACAAAGGGGAAAACATGTTGAAAGATCAAGAGGTTTTGTACCTTGAAGACCTAAGAAATATGCTGTTTTTAGGATGTCTGCTTCCCCTGTCTGTGACCTTTTTTCCTCCTTTGAATTCAATCTCATTCAATCACTGAACTAAGGCTTTTTTCTTTTCTTTCTTTTTTCTTTCTTTTGCTTTAATCACAGCAAGGGGTTCTGACTTAATGTGTCACCACTTACTTGACAGTTTGCATTTTTTAACATGACAGTAATTTTGGCAGGCTTGGGAGTTATAAAAATAAATAAGTCATACTCCCTATCCTTGAAAAGCTCATGACCTACTGAGTTCGGAGAACCAAGAGATGATTTTAAACTGTCTAAACTAAGAAAGCGTGATGTACTAAGGAATAGATTCTAAGACCAGAAAAAGAGAGATTTCTGAGCAGGAGATTTCTAAGCTCAAATAACAACACATTCTCTGCCAAAGTACAATTTCATGCCTGGGAGAAACCATTATGTGAAATTTAGGGACGCTTGGATACTGTCTGCAAACCTTGGGAGGAGTTCACAGACAAGGACAATTATGGAGAAATATTTCAGGGAGCGGTGGGTTATTTAGCTTGATGAAAGGGCTATTTAAAGTGGTTCTTGTTTCCTGGTCTGCTTTGGTATCTTTCGTGGGAGCATCATTTACAAAATTTCTCCCCCTGCGTTCTTTCCTTTCTTGGCAGGTAGTTCAGAAAACTGTGCTTGTAGTTACCTCCCACTTGGTGAGAGGCCTCAGTTTACAAACAGACTTCGCATCCAGGCATGTATACCTGTCTCTGCCATGAAGAGCCGCCCTCGAGGCTCACTTATACCTGAGCCCAGTTCTCCAGGGCTCTACACTTGGGCCTGCTGGTAGCGACACAGATTGATTTTGTCCAAATTCTCTTCCCTGTGGGTCTCTAAGAGGTGGCCTGCAGGCACTTCAGACAAGTGGCCAAGAGTTCTCTGCTTTCGGAAAGCATGAACGACTACGTACAATGAACTTTAAAACTTCTCTAGGTAGGCCTGAATTGACTGAAAATTAAATGTGCTCATATATTCCAAAGAAAGCAGCTTCTCTCTTGGTAAAGGAGGCTAATGGGACTCAAAGTGATAGAAATGAGGTGAAATATACATAGAGGCATTTCTACCAATGGCAAAATACTAATTTTAGTCAAAAAATTAGACAAGTATGTGCCTTTGGTAATTAACTGGGATTGAATTAAATTCAACAAACACTTATTCCCTTTCTATTCTGGTTTCATTAAATGCAAGTCAAGGTTAATCTGTGCCCCCAAAATCCTCACTTATAGCCATAGCAAAGGTAAATATTACTTAAGAGAAACACTTACCTTTGATGGATAGCACATCATTCTGCTATCCTAAAATATCACATGCTAATGAAACTTTTCCCTGTTCTACATTAGTGATATATTCAGATAGCATTGAGAAATCACATGCATACTGCTTAATTTACAGTAGGTTTCCCCCCCTAAACTCAAGTTTACAGAAGATAGAGTAAGATTAGCTAAATATATAAAATAAATTAAAATTACGTATTAAATACATAAATTAAAGACATGAGAATGTACCTACAAATAGTTATATTGCCTTTTGTTAATGCTACATAGAAAGTTTCAAATCGGAGAATCACGACTAAATCCTATGTACAATGACATTCAGGTAAACTCCAATATTTGAATAAAGGAGAAACAAAACGTATCTTACCTAATTAATACCTGGTTTATCGTTAGAATCCCTATAGCTACCATGACTGTTAACGTGAAGCAAATACCAACCTTCTCCCAGTTTTGCAGCCGGCAGTTGGCTTTGTGTTACCACTGAAGAAACAAAAGAAAGTCTGATAGTCTCTTAAATCAGGATTTAAAATTGAGAACATTTAACAGAAATGGAAAAACCACAGCTTTCTAAATTTTGCCTTTTGACCCCTGTGTGAGCTACCAAGACTTTAATTACCTCGCTTTCTTCCCAGCATATTCAACAACCAAGTGTACATTTCTACCATATATCTGAAATCCTTGCTTTACTGCCTTTCAAAGAATGAGAGTTATAATAGTAAAATGACACCAAAGGGTTACAATATCTAAATCCATTCCCTTATTTTTATCTTATTGGCAGAAATCCTATCTATGAATGTTTAACAATGACAGGATATCTCACCGCTAGAGAATCCAATAACGTCCCAGAAGACTTCTAGAAAGATGGTGAGAAAGTATTACAGGAAAATTGAAAGGTCCATTGTTAAGACAACTGAGAATTATTCTCAAGGAAAGGAACAAAACTATTAATAAAAGAAGCTAAAAGAGAAATGTATTACAAAGGAAAATTATACGGTCAAAGCTTATTTTAAAAATAAGAGATTTTCTCCCAATCTCTAGTCAATCAATAACCTAAAAGAAAAATTTACAAATTGGCATGATATTCATGAAAATAACAGCAGTTTACAGAAACATAAAACTTTTGAACTAGAGTTCGAATATGACTTGAGTATACTTAGCCCAACAACCCGCTGCTACAGCAAGAATCCTTTATACAGACATCAAAGTGGCGATATCTATCCTCTACCTATCACCACATTTTTGGGGAGTGGAGTCAGTCCTTCCCAAGAAGCAGATACCATGTTAAACAAGTCTCGCTGTTACAGAGATCTTAGCAGTGCATTAAATGTTATATTAAGAGAATTGTTTCCAACCACCTTCCCTTTGCCCTAAAAAGTTCAAGTTCTCTTTAAAATGAATTATGATTTATTGTGCAACATTTTCTCCGGAATTCTGTAATTTCCCAGGTTTAAGACAAACCATCAGCTAAAAGCTTACTTACCAGTCAGTTATTTGTAACTGGGGATTTTGCCATAAAACAATGAAATGTACCATGGCCACGTGCTGACTTTACTACGTAAAGAAATGCACACCTACATACACACATACATGCATATACACATTAATGAATCAATAAATAAAACAATGCCCTGAGTTTCATTCTGTAGAAACTAAACACTCATGTATTCATCCACCAAATAGTTTCATGTTTTATAATGCAAGGCACAATGACAGAAGATAGTATCAACAAAATTTATAAATTTCATATATGGAAGAAAACGCATGTGAAAATTCATTATATTATAGGTATTCCGTATTATATATGTGTTATTATATCATATGCATTATGTCAGATTGGAAATATGTCCTCAACAATTAAATTCTAGATGCTAAAATAATCTACAGAAAAGTGACTGGAATCAAAATTAAATAAGGTGAAAGATTGGAAATTTCATCTTAAGATACAGGAACAGTTGTACCAGGCAACTCCCAGAAGCAGTCACATTTTTATCTATGTGAAGGGCACCCCTGGCAATTGCGCAGCCAGTGTACCTCTGGTGTGGTCGTGGACAGTGGCCCCGAGACGTAAACTAAAAGATCACTAAGAGAAGTGAGAATACCTAAGGATCGCCTCCACCTGAGGAAGCAGCGTAGGCTTTGGAAACAGACATGTCTTTGTTAGAATCTTGGCTACAGTGCTTACTGACTATGAAACCAAACTAATGTTTGTTTGTTTGTTTAAGGTAAGTACACGATACAACGTCCCTAGAAGAGCGGGATGAATTACTCATCTGCACGGTCTTAGTCCTCCTCTAGTGCTGGTGGATGTTGGAGGAGGTCATGGAGAGGATGTGACCATCGAGAGGCCCACTAGCTGGACCTGGACAATCTGAGGCGCCTTACCTTCTCCCCTGTCTTTGGAGTGGACATCCTGCCGAATGGTCCCCCACTAGGAGCCATTTCCAAGGTCACATCCTTGAGAGAGCAGTGTGTCCTTGAGACCATGTGGGTGGTAGACATGACTGAAACCAGTTAAGACCTCTGCACGTGTAAACATTTCACATTCTGGTGGGTGAGTGCAGAGATCTCCTTGTCTTGGGGCCCCTCGTATGTAAGTTCCCTTGCTTATTAAACCTGCCACCTACCTATCTAGAGTGGTCTGCCTCCTTCTTGGATTTCTCCTCGCCCTCTGGGTACGGGGCCAGTTTGCAAACCAACAGTGGATGAGGAAGGTGGATGTCAGCTCTGAGAAGCAGACGGCTGGACATGCACGTTCACGGCAGAAGGGCACCATCAGTAAGTGGACAACTTCCCACACTGTTGGTGGGAATTAAAGTTGGTGCAGCCACTATGGAAAACAGTACGGAGGTTCCTCAGAAAACTGAAAATAGAATTACCATATGATCCAGCAATCCCACTCCTGGGCACATATCCAGACAAAATTATAATTCAGAAAGATACATTCACCCGTAGATTCATAGCAGCACTATTCACGATAGCCAAGACATGGAAACAACCTAAATGTCTATCGACAGATGAATGGATAAAGAGGATGTGGTACATATATACAATGGAATATTACTCAGCCATAAAAAAGAATGAAATATCACCACCTGCAGCAACATGGATGGAACTAGAGATTGTCATATTGAGTGAAGTAAGTCAGAAAGAGAAAGACAAATGCCATATGGTACCACTTACACGTGGAATATAAAATATGACACAAGTGAACCCGTCTACCTACCTATGAAACAGAAACAAACTCACGGACATAGAGAACAGACTTGTGGTTGCCAAGGGGGACGGAGTTGGGGGAGAGATGGAGTGGGAGGCCGGGGTTAGCAGATATAAGGCATTATATTTGGAATAGATAAAAATCAAGGTCCTACTGTAGAGCACAGAGAACTATAATCAATATTCTGTGATAAACCATAATAGGAAAGAATATGAAAATGCATATATATGTATAACTGAATCATTTTGCTGTACAGAAGTAATTAACCACATTGTAAATTAACTATACTTCAATTTAGAAAAAGAAGTGGGGGACTGACCATGCTGGGCGAGTAGGTGAATGTGTACGCCTAAACAACGAATGAGGTCGTGCTGGAAATTCCCTCAGCAGGGATCTTCCATGCTGACATGCAGTTCTATAAATGCACAGTTTTCTCATTATCTTTTCTGTATAGTTTACAGAGGTATTAATATAATTCTAATAAGTAAATATTTTAGTTTACAAAACTGATTTCTCCTCTTTATAGAATTAAAGCACAAAATTCTGAATTTGAGGAAAACACTAAAAAGTTATGTATTGGGTAATTGTATAAAATTAACTATGCACATTCTAAGTAGAGTTGCTTAAGCCAACCTACAGTAGCCGAAGGTGGTGTTCATTTTGACCCTGTAATACTTCAAAAAAAGGAATCCATGGCTATCAGAATTTTAGATGTTTTATTTTCATTAATATCAAGGACTCACAAGATTTCCGTTATCTGTTTCTCTGCTCTCTAAACCTCTTCATAAATTATTTTTAAAATATTTTCCAAATCAGTTAAGTGTATTAATGTAATTCTTTTTTTAAGGATTAAGTAAAAAAACAAAAAAAAGTGTCATTTGTTAATTCAAGTCAGTGCATCTGAACTTAACCTTCTAGTAAATTTGGATCGTTTTATGGATTATTTTACGAAGGGTAGGCTTGTAATTAGTAACAGCTAGGATTCTCCATTTTGTAATTTGGGGAGGATACGTTATCAAATTAATCACATTTGGACAAATCTCAAGTTTTTAAAAGAGGAGAGATTTGTGTAGACCTTTTAGGCAACATTTTGAAAATGCTAAATTAAAAAGGTACAGATATTTTAGCTAACCTTGTTCTAAAGGCAAAATATGAATTATCTTTCCTCCCAACCCCAAGTTAAATAGGCCATTCACCTCTTTACATCCTACCGAGATTCTTCATTCTCTGAACTCTTCTAAACATTCATTTTCTCACCTCTGTACATCTTTAGATGCATACTCACTGTTCCAAGGGAAGCTCTAGCTACATCACCCGTCATCTGCAGAGAGCTGGGATTTCAGACGAGCCCTGGAAAATCATGTCGCCATTAGGCTATAAGCAAATTTGAAAAGGGAAAGTAGAGCGTACATACTACACCTGGCGAGTCTCTAATTACAATGGTCTATATTCATACACATTTGTCATTTTAATTAATTACTCAGGGCTCAATTCAATCCCTTTGCGGCATTCTAAAATTCCTATTGATTTAAAATGGTACGATTGTTGCCATGGAGTAATAGACTTTTTGGAATCAGTGTTTTTTATCCAATCAAGAACTATTCTAACTAGTTTGTCCTCTATGTGAAGTTCAGGTTCCTGCCACTTACCATCATTTTGCCTTTCTTTTTCCTATGACTATGAGTACAAAGAATCTCTTTTGGGCGTTTTAGAAAGTCACTTAAGAAATTGTCTTCAGTCTTAACAAGTCCCATGTTTAACATCATTATAAGTATTCATAAAGGTTATTATATTTTATGTTGTTAATAGTTGCTTTAAATAAATATTAAAGGCTTATTTGGTAGGTAACATGTTTGCCTGTGAACAAATTCATTCATAGGAATCAAGATTAATGTTCAAATGCAACACAAACATTCTTAGTTATTTATATAATACCTTTCATTCTTGAACTTTCCAATTCTGTTATAAGTACATTCTTGGTTTTTAATGTATTCAGTAACTTTAGAGATTTAACCGGTGTCACAAAAAAGGTCATTCACAGCCACACGACAGAATTCCTTAGGTTTTGAGTAATATAAAATTCAGGAGGAAAAACATTCTTTAATGTTCCAAATTAACTAAATCAGAATCTACACTAAAATCCAATTAATTTAAATTGGTTATGTGTGTGTTTCCTTCATGAATTACTTACCAATATTAGCTAGTTAACTAAAGCATGTATGTTGCCATGGGTGACTTCTAATAACTGCATTTATTGTTTACTTAGACTAAGGCACTTGTTCTAAGTGCTGTGTGTGGACAAAGAGACTTAATCACAGCACACTTGTCGCTTACACTCTATTTCCACCTCCATTTTATAGAAGAGAAAACTGAAGCACAGAGGGGCTATGGAATTTCCCAAGTTGACATGGTAGGTGACACATTAGGTTTGACCTCAGATTCTGTACATTCAGAGCCTGCACTCCTAACCATTATACTCCAACGCAACATGTTTTTGTTTATTTTCACTATATTATAAAATGTTAGATGGTTGAGACCTAGTCGTAGCCATCTTGTTTCTCTCCCACAAGGTCATTAAAAAATAAGTACTGAGTATTTTTCGTTGACACAACACATTTTATTAAAAGCCAACACAATTTGTGACCAACTCAACATAGGAACTGGGTCTCTTACTAAGTGCAAGATTTAGTTTGCTGGACAGCTTTATTGAGGAATAAGTTACATTCAATAATTGTCATTTGTTTTATATGAACAATTTGATGAGTTTTAGGGGACTGTTTATGTTCATGTCATAATGACCACAATCAAAATACAATATTTTAGCAATGTCTCAGAAAGTTCCCTCAAGCTCCTTTACAGTCAGTCCTCTTTCCCTGAAGCCTACATATGATGACCTGCCTTCAGTCAGTATTATTTGCTTTTACTAGAATATCATATAAATAAAATCCTGCAATATGTATTCTTTTGTATTTGAACTCCTTCACTTAGCATAATGTTTTGCAGTTGATCTAGATTGTTATATGTGTCAACTGTTTTCTCCTTTTCGCTGCTGCTTAGATTCCACAGCATAGATGTATCCAAATTTGGCTAGAATCAGTCGATGAAAATTTAGATTATTGGGATTATTTCTAATTTGGTGCTATTTTCAGCAAAGCTACTACCAACATGTGTACACAGGTCACTGTGTGGATATATATTTCATTGCACTTAGGTAAATTTCTAGAAGTGGAATTATTGGGTCATGTGTAGTTTTAGATTCAACTACCTCTAAAGCTAATTTGTTTTCCAAAATAACTGTGCAATTTTATATCCCCACCACCAAAATAGGGAGAGTTCCAGTCACTCCACATCCTACCACTGGGGTGTTAATTTGAATTTCTCTGATGACTAGTGATTTTGATTATCTTTCATATGCTTACAGACCATTCATATGTCATCTTTTGTAAAATAATTATTAAAAATGTTTACCCATTTTACTGTTGACTTGAAAATGTCTTCTAGATATTTAAAATACAAATCCTTTAAAGGTTTACGGAATTCAGGGCAGTTGGGGCAGTCATCTCTTTGATAAGTTATTTTTTGCAGGAAAGATACTAATTATGAATTGGATTCCTTTCACTGAGAAAGCTTATTTATGTTAACTGTTTGTTCCCTGGGTAGTTTATGGAAATTTGGGCCCATTAAGGATAATGTTGAACTTAGAATTACATTGCTCAGAATAGCCCCTTGTTATTACTTTATTTTCCTCAGGATCTACAGTAACGTTCCTTCTTTCATTACTGATATTGTTCATCTGTGTATTCTCTACTTGTTTTTAATCCGTTTCAGTAGGGTTTTATCAATTTTAATGACCTTTTCAAAGACTCAGCTTTTGATTTCATTGATTTTTCTCTTTTGTCTAATTTTTCTATTTCATTGATTTCTGCTGTTATCTATGCCATTTCTCCTTCTCCTTACTTTATGGATAATTAGCTTTGCTTTTTCTGTGTTTATTAAGAAGACACAGATCGGGCTTCCCTGGTGGCGCAGTGGTTGAGAGTCCGCCTGCCGATGCAGGGGACACGGGTTCGTGTCCCGGTCCAGGAAGATCCCACATGCCTTGGAGCGGCTGGGCCTGTGAGCCATGGCTGCTGAGCCTGCGCGTCTGGAGCCTGTGCTCCACAACGGGAGGGGCCACAACAGTGAGAGGCCCACGTACCACACAAAAAAAAGACACAGGTCATTGAATTATGATCTTTCATCTTTCCTAATATAATCACTTAAAGTCATAAATTACCTTTAAGAACTGTGTTAGCTGCACCCAAATATTTTGACAAGTTGTATTTACATTTCCATTTAGTTCAAAATATGTTCTCATTTGCTGTGCTTTCTTTCTAGACCTATGGATTATTTGGATATTTCTGTTTAATTTCAAAGTACTTCGATATTTTTAAAATGCTTGTTTTATTGTTTTTCGATGTACTTATGTTGCAGGAATTTCAACATATGTTAATTTATTGATACTTAATTTATGTCCCAGCATGTGATCTGTCCTGGTGAATATATCATGCGCACTTGAAAAGAATGTGTTCCTATTGAGTAGTGTCTGGAAATATCAAGTAGGACAAAGTGACTGATAGTGCTGTTCGGCTTTCTATAGTTTTACTGATTTTTTTTAATCTAGTTATTATATCAGTTGCTGAAATAGCAATGTTAAACTGCTCTAGATATCACTGTGGGCTCATGTAATTTGTCCTTTAATTATGTGAATGTTCCTATATGTATTTTGAAGCTCTACTATTTGTCACATACATATTTACAATTGTTATGATTTCAAGGTGAGTTGCCAATTTTATCGTTAGGCAACGTCCCACTCTCCCTATGGTAATACTTTTTAAATTTTAAATCTATTTTATCTAGTACTAATAGATTAATAAAAGACCTGCTACCCTGCTGTTCACATAGTATATATTTTCCAGCCATTTGTTTTCAAACTATAGCTGTCATTGTACTTAAGACATGTCTTATTTTTCATGAAAATTAATGCCTTTTAATTGGAGAGAGTCTATTACAGTTTAATGTAATTATTAATATTGTAGCATGTTAACGTAATGCATTATTTGTTTCTCTTTGGCAACTCTGTTTATTATGACTGACATTTCCTGACTTTTTTATTGAAATGTTTTCATACATACTTATTTTCATTTTGTTTTTAGTAATTTTTCAAGGGATTCCATCATCTATTTCAAGTTTATATTATGCCACTTTACATAAAATATAGAAAATGTTAGATCATAAAGGTTAACTTATCCTCATCTTTTACACCACAGTAGAAATCTATAACTTTATATCTCTCTTATTCAAAAGAATAAGCCATTATTTTTTCAAGTATTCTGTCTGCTTTCTTTCTGTATTAGTTTGCTGGACTGCCATAGCAAGGGACCACTAACTGAGGGGACATAAATAACAGAAATTTAGAGTCTCCTAGTTTTGGAAGCAAGGAATTTAAGATCATGGTATTAGCAGTGTTGGTTTATTCTGAGGGCTGTGAGAGTATGTTCCATGTTTCTCCCCTAGTTTTTGGTGGTTTGCTGGTCATCTGTGATGTTCCTTAATGGGTAGAAACATCACCTTGAACTTAGTCTTTATCGTTACATGTGTTCTGCCTGTATGCAGCTCAGTGACCAAATTTCTCCTTTGGATAAAGAAACGAGCCATACGGGGCAGGAGTTCACCTTACTCTAGTATGACCTCATTTTAACTTATTACATACAATGACCCTATTTCCAAAAAAGAGTCATATTCTGAGGTACCTGGAGTTAGGACGTCAACGTATACATTTTGGGGAGACAATTCAACCCATAACACTTTCTCTCTGGGAATCAAATTATGTGTATGTTAAACTATTTGGTATGATCTAACAGCTACCTGAGACTCTGCTTTTTTTTTTTTTTATTAATTTTTACTGGAGTATAGTTGCTTTACAATGTTGTTAGTTTCTACAGTACAGCAGAGTGAATCAGCTATATATATGCATATATCTGCTCTTTTTTTGGATTTCCTTCCCATTTAGGTCACCACAAAGCATTGAGTAGAGTTCCCTGTGCTATACAGTAGGTTCTCATTAGTTATCTATTTTCTACATAGTATCAATAGTGTATATATGTCAACCCCAATCTCCCAATTCATCCCACCCGCCGTTTCCCCTTTAGTATCCATACATTTGATCTCTACGTCTGTGTCTCTATTTTTCCAATTTTTTTCTAAGACATAACTAATGGCTGCATCTCCAAGATCACTGTCTTATTTCTCATGACCCTTTCCCTGGATACCAGCTATTTTTTCAAATTTCAGATATTGGATGTTTTCATATCTTTGATTTCCATGTGTTACTTTTATTGTTTTTATCCCCTCTAGTGATGTTTCCTATATTTTCAATATTTGAAAGTATATATACCTACATACTGTATAAGTATATATATATATATATATATTAGCAGTTTTAAAATCATTGTCTGTGAATATCATTTGGTTTATCTTAGGTTTGTTCTCAATTGATTGCTTTTAAAAATGGGTACCTAATTATAGATTCTTTCCATCAGGTATTTTGGAATGTGTCCCAGACAAAATTCATGTTAAGCTGTGGGGACTCTGGATTTATTTGTTGTTCCTGAAAGTGTATTGTTTTAGCAAACATTTGTTTTGTTTCAGAAAATATTAGTTTTAACAAAATATAATTTGTTTAGATGCAAACTGTGCACTCTGTTTTCTGGGGTAGCCACTCATGACCTTCATTTTGATCCTTTCTCTTTAGCTGAATGCTTCGAGTCTGGCCTGTATACGCATGGTTCAGGGGTCAGCCAGATAAACAGAAAAACATGATTTGAGTACCCTCTTTCTGGCTCTTTCCTTTCCTAGATTTAGCCTTTTCTCTCTAGTGGTCATGGTTGCCTTCACTCAATTTCCTGGATTCTCAAGCCATAAAGTTTGAGTTTTCTACTGACAGCCTCACTGCTCTATGCTAACTGTGCCCGCCTCCAGTCTAAACTTAGCAAAAATGGGGAAACTACTCTGTTACTCCTTCCTCTGAGCATGATTATCCAACCAGAATCTGCTCCTTCTTTTCACTCTCCAATGCCTTCAAGTATCAGCTTTATGTATTATTTGCAGAGTTTATTACATGAGCTGTACAAGGGTCAGGCAGGTAGACCCTTACTCTCCCATTACCCAAAGGGAAAGTCCTGTCTGACTGTTCTCACTGCACTGTACAACCATTTCTTTAAAACTAGTGACCCTCTGGCACGGGAAGCTCCCTAAAAGCTTACCATGTGGACTGTTCTATAGTAATAATTAGAGGAGGGAGTGAGAGATTTAATTGTAATGATAGTAGTGACAGCAGTAGTATCAGTATTAATAAAACAGAAATCAGTGAATACTTTGGAAGAGGCACTGTGCTATGTGTTTTTCATACCTTCTTTCATTTAATCCTCACGTAGTGTTGTAAGTTAAATAATAACATTATTATAATTTATCCAAAGTCACATAGCTTCTAAGACACAGATTCTGAAACCACATCAGTCCGACTTGAAAGCCTATACTCTCAACCTATACATCCTGTAGTTGTTTTTCACGTCTGTTTTATCAAGGCTAATTATATACATTTATAGTTATTATATAAAAAATATTATTGCAACAACTTAAAAATATTTAGGAAAGCAAGTGCTCACATCATATGTGTCTCATTTATAGTACAAAAAACCCACAGAATTTAAGATGTTGTACGAGAGAACTCTCAAGGGTTGACTCAAAGGAAAAAAAAAACCCACCAAGAATATTACTCTAGGCAAGGAACACACAGTTTTAAAATAGTTAACTAGAATATCCCTCAAGTGCCTAGATATTGGACCACACACCTGATACATGCCATACTTCAAACACAAAATCCAATGAAAAGTTGAAAATATATACCTGAATAATATATGAATTTTTGCAGGACATAATTAAAACAGGGGTTAGTGAAACGCCTTAGAGAAATATATAAGAAGAAAATAAAGGTATTGACTACTTGAAATTTCTTCCAATTGAACTATGAAAAGAACAGTAAATCGAACTTAAAATGTAGAAAGATGGAATAAAGAGTAGAAACCTAAAAAAAAAAAAAACCTAGAGAATTTAGACAAAGCGAAGAGTTAATTCTTTGAAAAAATTATTTGATAAATGCCTAGTGTGACTATTTAAACTAGAGAAAGCATGTTATTAGGCGCCAGAATTTAACATTGCAACATACACCACAGATAGTATAACAATAATAAAAGTGTATTGTAAAAATATGTTGATAAATATGACAAGGGGGTAAAAATACGAACTCTAATAGAGTCCTAAATAGAAAATGTTCATATTTTGTTATTTGTTAAAGAAAGTTAGTCCATTACTAAACACCTTCATAGAAAGAAAAACTAGCTCATATGGCTTCATCTAGAAAATTTTCTAGACATCCAAGGCAGAAATATCAATTGTATATAAATTCTCACAGAGAAAGGCAAAAAAAAAGAAAATAGAAGATTAGATCAAATACATGGCCCTCACAACTATAATAACAAAAGCCATACACATCATTTCATTAGCAGTATCAAATATACGCTCTCTGAATAATACAATCCATATCCTAACGTTTCCAAAAATGTACTCTAGAGATTCTTATTCCCCAACCTACAGTTCAGTTAAGGACCATGAAACTATATTAGATTGTCTTCTGAATCTCTTTTAATTTCAAACCGTCTTCCAGGCTCTTAAAAAAATGTATGACATTGCACTGTTATTATTACTTGGAAAATTCAAGTAGTTGAAAAATGCACAGTTATACTGCAGTTTACCACAAAATCTGGATGTTTCTGAATATCTTCTTTCTTATACTTAGATTCAGGTTAAACATTCTGAGCAAGAATGTCAGATAGTTGGGTGGTGGTGTACTTCATATAACATGAAATTACTAATATATTTACTAATTTGTTTTATCTTACAATTGATACAAAAATAGTTCCAAAATTACTACATGAATAACTCTAATCAAAAGGAAACACTGAATAAATCTAACATATACTATAGTTTTTTGCCTAAATAGTATATTCCAGGAAAGGTCTTTATTAATAGTACTGAGCACAAGAGTTTTATGATTGATTATTTTTGTATAATAATGTTAAAAATTAACATACAACTGAATTAACTTGTTTCTCATGTGTTCAGTTTTAAGTTGTTTATTATCATTGCTGGAACACTCATTTTTTTCTCTTGAGAACAAATATTTTCATGGTTTGAATGTTATCTCTACCTCTGATAGTATTCCTTTTTCTATAGTTGGCTTTGCCAGATGGTGATATACATGTCAACTTTGATATGATTAGCATATCCATGGTAAATATTTTTTAATGCTTTCCTTTTGATCTATGTCTTTATCCTTTAACTGCTATGAGCTATGTTGAATACATGACAGCAAAATACAGAAAACATGATTTCTCTGTAACCTTCTGTCAATCCAATAATTTATAAATATTTACATTTGGTATGTGGATCCAAAAACTGCATTCATGAGAAAGGAACCCTTGTACACTGTCGGTGGGAATGTAAACTGTTGCATATGGAAAACGGTATAAAGGTTTCTCAAAAAATTAAAGAGAACTACTGTATGATCCAGGAATTCCATTCTTGGGTATCTATGTGAAGAAAGTGAAAACACTAATTAAAAGAGATACATACACCCCTATGTTCATCACAGTGTTGTTATGTACAATAGCGAAGATACGGAAGCAGCTTATAGATGGATGGATAAAGAAGATATGGTATGTTCATAGGATGGAATATTTCTCAGCTGTAAAAAGAATGAAATCTTGCCATTTGCAACAACATGAATGATCTAGAGGGTAATTATGCTAAGCAAAATAAACGAGACAAAGAAAGACAAATACCACATGATTTCACTTATATATGTAATCCCCAAAAAGAAAACAAACCAAAACAGACTCACAGATAAGAAAGCAAACTGGTGGTTGTAAGAAGGGGGAGGGGAATGGACAGCACAGGTGAAAGGGAGTAAGAAGCACAAACTTCCAGTCATACAGTAAGTAAATCATGGAGATATAAGGGCAGCACAAGGAATACAGTCAACAGTTTTGTAAAAAATTTGTACGGTAACAGATGGATACAAGAATTATTGTGGATATCATTTCATAATGCACATAAATGTCAAACTACTAATCTGTACACCTGAAATCAACATTACATGTCATCTACACTGCAATTTAAAAAAATGCATCCATACGCAATTCAAGAACTCAGTTTAACAAATAAAGACTTATCTCTGAGGGAATTATTTCCCTTTGTTTCAACATGGATCCTTCCCTCCATGCTCTGTCCCCACACTCTTATTGAAATTTTACTTTCGTCAAGATTTTATGAAGTGTTTCTGTAATAAACTAATTGTTTTGAGTAATTTGTGATGGAATTTAAATTTCTACAAAACTACACTTGAGAGATGTAAAATATCACCATGCTTCATTACTAGAGTATTGCCAGTCTCTAGTGAGACTGTAAACATAACCCAACTTTTTTTCAAAACATATGAATGCTTATAGCCCGAAAACAATTTTGTTTAAAATTGCATCAAAAAGAATGGAATGCGGGTCTTCCCTGGTGGTGCAGTGGTTGAGAGTCCGCCTGCCAATGCAGGGGACATGGGTTCGTGCCCCGGTCTGGGAAGATCCCACATGCCACGGAGCTGCTGGGCCCGTGAGCCATGGCCACTGAGCCTGCGCGTCCGGAGCCTGTGCTCCACAACGGGAGAGGCCACAACAGTGAGAGGCCCACATACCCCCCCAAAAAACAAAAAAAAAAACCAAAAAAACAAACAAACAAAAAGAATGGAATGCTTAGGAATAAACTTAACCAAGGGGTTGAAAGACCTATACTCTGAAAACGAAAACACTGATGAAGGAAACTGAAGATGATACAAAAAATGGAAAGATATCCCATATTCACGGATTAGAAGAATTAATGCTGTTTAAAAGTTCATACTACACAAAGAAATCTACAGATTTAATGCAAACCCTATCAGAATGCCCATGACATTTTTTCACAGAACTAAAACAAATAATCCTAAAAGTTATGTGGAACCACAAAAGACCCAGAATTGCCAAAGCAATTTGAGAAAAAAGAACAAACCTGGAGATATCATGCTCCTTGACTTAAGACAATACTATAAACCTACAGTAATCAAAACAGCATGGAACTGACAGAAAAACAGACACATAGATTAACGGAATAGAACAGAGAGCCCAGAAATAAATCCATGCACTAATGGTCAATTAATCTATGACAAAGAACACAAGAATATACAGTGGAGAAAAGACAGTCTCTTCAATAAGTGGTGCTGAAAAAACTGGACAGCTACATGTAAAAGAATGATTTTAGCACATTTTCTCACACCATATACAAAAATAAATTCAAAATGGATTAAAGACCTAAATGTAACATCATAGAACTCCCAGAAGAGAACAGAGTCAAAACGTTCTTTGACAAAAACTGTAGCAATATTTTATTGTCTCTGTCTCCAAAGTCAAAAGAAACAAAAGCAAAAATAAACCATTGGGGCCTAATTAAACTTAAAAGCTTTTGTACAGCAAAAGAAACCATAGACAAAATGAAAAGACTACCTAATGAACAGAAGAAAATATTTGCAAATGATATGGTAGATTAATATCCAAAATATATAAGCAACTCACACAACTTAATACCAAGAAAACACCAAACAACCTGATTAAAATATGGGCAGAAGACCTGAATAGACATTTTTACAGAGAAGATATACAGATGGCCAATAGGCACAGGAAAAGATGTTCAACATCGCTAATCATCAGAGAAATGCAAATCCAAACCATAATGCGCTATTACTTCACAGTTGTCAGAATGGTTATCATCAGAAAGTCTACAAAACACAAGTGTTGGCAAGGATGTGGAGAAAAGAGAACCCTAGTACAATGTTGGTGAGAATGTATATTGGTACAGCCACTATGGAAAATAGTACAGAAGTTCCTAAAAAAACTAAAAATGAACTACCATATGGGGCTTCCCTGGTGGCGCAATGGTTAAGAATCTGCCTGCCAATGCAGGGGACATGGATTCAAGCCCTGGTCTGGGAAGATCCCACAGGCCACAGAGCAACTAAGCCCGTGTGCCACAGCTACTGAGCTTGTGCTCTAGAGCCTGTGAGCCACAACTACTGAGCCCATGTGCCACAACTATTGAAGCCCACATGCCTAAAGCCCATGCTCCACACAAGAGAAGCCACTGCAATGAGAAGCCCACATACTGCAAGAAAGAGTAGCCCCCACTCGCTGCAACTAAAAAAAAAAAGAAAGCCCATGTTCAGCAACAAGGACCCAATGCAGCCAAAATTAAATTGAAAAAAAAAAAAAGAACTACCATAAATCCAGCAATTCCACTCCTGGCTATATATCTGAAGAAATGAAAACATTAATTCAAAAAGATACATGCACTCTAGGGACTTCCCTGGTGGCGCAGTGGTTAAGAATCTGCCTGCCAGTGCGGGGGACATGGGTTTGATCCCTGGTGCAGGAAGATCCTACATGCCATGGAGCAATTAAGCCCGTGTGCCACAACTACTGAACCTATGCTCTAGAGCCCACAAGCCACAACTACCGAGCCCTCGTGCCACAACTACTGAAGCTGTGTACCTAGAGCCCATACTCCTCAAGAAGGGAAGCCACTGAAATGAGGAGCACGCACACCACAATGAAGAGTAGCCCCCCTGCTCATTGCAACTAGAGAAAGCCTGTACATAGCAACGAAGACCCAACACGGCCAAAAATAAATAAGTAAAATAAATTAAAAAAAAAAAACATGCACTCCAATGTTCACAGCATCAATACTTACAACAGCCAAAATATGCAAGCAACCTAAGTGTCCATCAACAGTTGAATGGATAAACAAGATTATACACACACACACTCAGGCACACACACAAACACTCACATATACAAACAATGGAATACTACTCAGCTATAAAAATGAAATTCTGCCATTTTCAACAATGTGGATAGACCTAGAGGGTGTTTTGTTTAGTGAATTATGTCAGACAGAGAAAGACAAATACTCTATATATAGAATCTAAAGAATAAAACAAATGAATAAAACAAAACAGAAACAGACTCACAGATATAGAGAACAAACTAGTAGTTACCAGTGGGGAGAGGGAAGGAGAGATGGGAGAGATAGGGGTAGGGGATTAAGAGATACAAAGTAGTATGTATAAAATAAATAAACAACAAAGATATATTGTACAGCACACATAAATATAGCCATTACTTTGTAATAACTTTAACTGGAGTATAATCTATAAAAATATTGAATCACCATTTTGTACACCTGAAACTAATGTAATATTGTAAATCAACTATACTTCAGTAAAAACACTAATGCTTATAGAAAGAAAAATATAGTATTTGAGATTATATGAAAATCTGCCCGTTTGGATCCTATCATGAGTGTTGTTGAGCCTTTCCATTCACCTGGTCTCTAGTTAATCCAAATTTAAATATAACGTGCTCCTTTCATTACACGGCACAAAATTTAGCAAAGCTTTAAGTCTTATGAGAAAACAGACATATATCTGATTACCTACCAAAAATATATATATATTTTACCATGCTGTACAGTAGACCTGCAGAACTTATTCATTTATATCTTTCAAACAACATCTCCACATTTATAATAAAATAGATTTTAAAAGACTTTTTTTTTTTTTTTTAGAAGTTTTAGGCTTAGAGCAAAATTGAGCAGAAAATACAGAGAATTCTCAGTAAACTCTGCCTACACACACTCACAACCTCCTGCACTATCAACATCCCCACCACAGGGGAACATGTGTTACCATCCACACACTTACACTGACACATCACTGTCACACCAAGTCCATAGTTCACATTAGTATTGCCTTTTGGTGTGGTACCTTCTAAGGGTTTCAACCACTCTATAATGACCCATATCTACCACCACATCATCATACAGAGTAACTTCTCTGCTCTGTGCTCCACCTATTCACTCATCCTGCCCTCCTAACCCCTGGCAACCACTGTTTCTTTTACCATGTCCATAATTTTGCCTTTTGAAGAATGTAATCTAGTTGGAAGCCTATAGCGTGTAGTTTTGTTCAGATTAACTTCGTTCACTTAGTGACATGCATTTAAGGTTCTTCCATGGCTTTTTATGGCTTGAAAGCTCACTTATTTTTATGCTGGATAATATTTAATTGTCTGGCTGTCCCACAGTTTAATTATTCATTTGCCTACTGAAGGGCATCTTGTTTGTGTCCAAGTTTTGACAACTATGGATAAAGCTCCTATAGACATCCATGTGCAGTTTTTTGTGTACACACACCTTTTTGACTCCTTCAGGCAAATAACAGGAGCACAGCTGCTAGATCGTGTGGTTAAGGATATATTTACTTTCGTAAGAAACATCCAAATTGTCCTCCAAAGTGGCTGTACTGGCTGCTCCTCTTACTGCATTGGATCCCAACTCAGAAAAGCTCTAGAAAATGCATTAGAAGCCGTTAGGGCTAATTTGACTGTGATCTATTTCCCCTTTAAGTCAGTTAGGGAGGCTGGGAAGAGACTAGCAAAAACTGTGAAAGAAAAGTCTTAGTGTGAAGGGAAACAGATACACAACCTCATCCCCAACTCCTACCACAACTATACTTGCACCCCAGGGGGAAAGTACCTTTTACTTTATCCCACAGATAGTCCAAACGGTGCTAGGAGAAACACAGAAGGTAGTGGTGACAAGAAACAGAGAACCGGGGGAAGCAGACGAAAAACTCACCAACTGAAGCAATGCAAATTCAGCTGTGAGGCTGACAGGACCTTGGTGCTCCGGCCAGGTGTCAGGCCTGAGCCTCTGAGATGGGAGAGCCAAGTTCAGGATATTGGACCACCAGAGACCTCCTGACCTCACGTAATATCAATCGGCGAGAACTCACCCAGAGATCCCCATCTCAACACTAAGACCCATCTCCACTCAAAGACTGGCAAGCTCCAGTGCTGGACACCCCATGCCAAACAACTAGCAAGGCAGGAACACAACCCCACCCATTAGCAGAGAGGCTGCCTAAAATCATAATAAATTCACAAACACCCCAAAACACGCCACCAGATGTGCTACTGCCCACCAAAAAGACAAGATCCAGCCTCATCCACCAGAACACAGGCACCAGTCCCCTCTATCAGGAAGCCTACACAAAGCTCTGAACCAACCTTACCCACTGGGGGCAGACACCAAAAACAAAGGGAACTGCAAACCTGCAGCCTGAGAAAAGGAGACCCCAAACACAGTAAGTTAAACAAAATGAGAAAACAGAGAAATACACAGTGATAAAGGAGAAAAGGAAAAACCCACCAACCCAAACCAATGAAGAGGAAATAGGCAGTCTACCTGAAGAAGAATTCAGAGCAGTGATAGTAAATATGATCCCAAATCTTGGAAAAAGAATGGAGAAAATACAAGAAACGTTTAACAAGGACCTAGAAGAGATAAAGAGCAAACAAACAATGATGAACAACACAATAAGTGAAATTAAAAATACTCTAGAAGGAATCAACTGCAGAAAAACTGAGGCAGAAGAACGGATAAGTGACCTGGAAGACAAAATAGTGGAAATAACTACCACAGAGCAGAATAAAGAATGAAAAGAATTGAGGGCAGTCTCAGAGAACTCTGGGACAACATTAAATGCACCAACATTCGAATCATAGGGGTCCCAGAGGAAGAGAAAAAGAAAGGTACTGAGAAAATATTTGAAGAGATTACAGTTGAAAACTTCCCTAAGTTGGGAAAGGAAACAGTCAATCAAGTCGAGGAAGTGCAGAGTCCCACACAGGATAAACCAAGGAGAAACATGCTGTGACACATATTAATCAAGCTATCAAAAATTAAATACAAAGAAAAAATATTAAAAGCAGCAAGGGAAAAGCAACAAATAACATGCAAGGGAATCCCCATAAGGTTAACAGCTGATCTTTCAGGACAAACTCTACAAGCCAGAAGGGAGTGGTGGGACATATTTAAAGTGATGAAAGGGAAAAACCTAAAACCAAGATTAACCTAACCAGCAAGGATCTCATTCAGATTCGACAGAGAAATTAAAACCTTTACAGACAAGCGAAAGCTAAGAGAGTTCAGCACCACCAAACCAGTTACAACAAATGCTAAAGGAACTTCTCTAGGTAGGAAACACAAGAGAAGGAAAAGACATACAATAACAAACCCCAAACAGTTAAGAAAATGGTAATAGGAACATACACATCAATAATCACCTTAAATATAAATAGATTAAATGTTCCCAAAAAAGACACAGACTGG
The DNA here is from genome assembly GCF_003031525.2 of Neophocaena asiaeorientalis asiaeorientalis. Classification (NCBI taxonomy): domain Eukaryota; kingdom Metazoa; phylum Chordata; class Mammalia; order Artiodactyla; family Phocoenidae; genus Neophocaena; species Neophocaena asiaeorientalis. The sequence continues at coordinate 1,880,616 of NW_020173204.1, read as the reverse complement.
CTGAATGGATACAAACAACACCTGTATATATGCTATCTAAAAGACACCCGCTTCAGACCTAGGGATACATACAGCCTGAAAGTGAGGGGATGGAAAAAGATATTCCATGCAAATGGAAATCAAAAGAAAGCTGGAGTAGCAATTCTCATATCCCATAAAATAGACTTTAAAACAAAGACTATTACAAGAGACAAAGAAGGACACTACATTATGATCAAGGGATCAACCCAAGAACAAGGTATAACAATTGGAAATATTTATGCACCCAACACAGGAGCACCTCAATACATAAGGCAAATGCTAACAGTCGTAAAAGGGGAAATTGACAGTAACACAGTAATAGTAGGGGACTTTAACAACCCACTTTCAGCATGGGACAGATCATCAAAAATGAAGATAAATAAGGAAACACAAGCTTTAAATGATACATTAAACAAGATGGACTTAGTTGATATTTATAGGACATTCCATCCAAAAACAACAGAATACTCTTTCTTCTCAAGTGCCCATGGAACATTCTCCAGGACAGATCACAACTTGGGTCACAGATCAAGCCTTGGTAAATTTAAACAAACTGAAATCATATCACATATCCTTTCCAACCACAACGCTATAAGACCAGATATCAATTACAGGAAAAAAAACCGTAAAACATACAAACACATGGAGGATAAACAATACACTACTAAATAACCAAGAGATGACTAAAAAAAATCAAAGAGGAAATCAAAAAGTACCTAGAGGGCTTCCCTGCTGGCGCAGTGGTTGAGAGTCCGCCTGCCGATGCAGGGGACATGGGTTCGTGCCCCGGTCCGGGACGATCCCACATGCTGCGGAGCTGCTGGGCCTGCGAGCCGTGGCCGCTGAGCCTGCGCATCCGGAGCCTGTGCTCTGCAACGGGAGGGGCCACAGCAGTGAGAGGCCTGCATAGCGCCAAAAAAAAGAAAAAGAAAAAGAAAAAGGTTCAGAGGAAGGAACAGCAAGGAGGAGGTAGAGGCAGAACCAGCTACATAATCTGCAGGACCCAGTGCAATTTCAAGACTATAAACGCAGAGCATTAAACCATCACTGGATCCTGTGCAAGAAAACGGACTTTCACTGAGAGCCTACGAACAGAACTACAGTTATGCCCACACTGATTTCAGCCCGTGAGACCCATTTCACACCCCCAGCTGCCAGCACTGTAAGAGGACACATCTGTGGCAATTTGTTACAGCACCAAGGGAAACAAGTATGTCGTCTTAGCACCCAGCAGAACGAGAAGTGTGTCTTTTCCACCAAACCTGGGCCAATACTGGGCAGTAACTTTCTTTTTTAATGTTTGCCAGGTTGGCCTTCAAAAGCTGGTTTCACAATGCTCATTTAATTTGTGAACAAAATATTGCACAACTTGTATGGAAACACAAAAGACCCCGAATAGCCAAAAAATCTTGAGAAAGAAAAACGGAGCTGGAGGAATCAGGCTCCCAGACTTCAGACTATATTACAAAGCTACAGTAATCAAGACAGGATGGTACTGGCACAAAAACAGAAATATAGATCAATGGAACAGGATAGAAAGCCCAGAGATAAACCCACGCACATATGGTCACCTTATCTTTGATAAAGGAGGCACGAATATACAATGGAGAAAAGACAGCCTCTTCAATAAGTGGTGCTGGGAAAAATGGACAGCTACATGTAAAAGAATGAAATCAGAACACACCCTAACACCATACACAGAAATAAACTCAAAATGGATTAAAGACCTAAATGTAAGGCCAGTGACTATCAAACTCTTAGAGGAAAACATAGGCAGACACTCTATGACATAAATCACAGCAAGATCCTTTTTGACCCACCTCCCAGAGAAATGGAAATAAAAACAAAAATAAACAAATGGGACCAAATGAAACTTAAAAGCTTTTGCACAGCAATGGAAACCGTAAACAAGATGAAAAGACAGCACTCAGAATGGGAGAAAATATTTGCCAACAAAGCAACTGACAAAGGATTAATCTCCAAAATTTACAAGCAGCTCGTGCAGCTCAATATCAAAAAAATAAACAACCCAATCCAAAATGGGAAGAAGACCTAAATAGAGATTTCTCCAAAGAAGATATACAGATTGCCGACAAACACACAAAAGGATGCTCAACATCACTAATCACTAGAGAAATGCACATCAAAACTTCAGTGAGGTAGCACCTCACACCAGTCAGAATGGCCATCATCAAAAAATCTACAGCCAAGAAATGCTGGAGAGGATGTGGAGAAAAGGGAACCCTCTTGCACTGTTGGTGGGAATGTAAATTGATACAGCCACTATGGAGAACAATATGGAGGTTCCTTAAAAGACTGAAAATAGAATTACAGTATGACCCAGCATTCCCACTACTGGTCATATACCCAGAGAAAACCATAATTCAAAAAACACATGCACCTCAATATTCACTGCAGCACTGTTTACAACAGCCAGGGCATGGAAGCAACCGAAGTGTCTGGTGAATGGATAAAGAAGATGTGGCACATATATACAATGGAATATTATTCAGCCATAAAAAGAAATGAAATTGAGTTACTCATAGTGAGGTGTATGGACCTAGAGACTGTCATACAGAGTGAAGTAAGTCAGAAAGAGAAAATTAAATACCGTATGCTAACAAATATATATGGAATATATTTTTTAAAATGTATCTGAAGAACCTAAGGGCAGGACAGCAATGCAGATGTAGACAATGGACTTGAGGACACGGGGAGGGGGAAGTGTAAGCTGGGACGAAGTGAGAGAGTGGCATGGACGTATATACAGTACCAAAGGTAAAATAGCTAGCTAGTGGGAAGCAGCCGCATAGCACAGGGAGATCAGCTCGGTGCTTTATGACCACCTAGAGGGGTGGGATTGGGGGGTGGGATAGGGAGTGTGGGAGGGAGCCACAAAAGGGAGGGGACTTGGGGATAAATGTATATGTATAGCTGAATTACTGTGTTATACAGCAGAAACTAACACACACTGTAAAGCAATTATAATCCAATAAAGATATTTAAAAAAAAAAGGAAAGCATAGTACTGAGATCCAAATCTCATGTGGCTCACCTTATAAATTGTTGATAAAAAATTTAAGAACATATTTACATGGCATTTTAAAAAACCTATTGTCTTGTATAGTGGTCTTCAGTAGCTTATTAAAGTTTTAGAAGATTCTCAATCATTAGAGAAAAACAAATAAAGTGTCTGTACCACTTTGCATTCCCACCAGCAAGGAATGAGAGTTCCTGTTGCTCCACAAACCACTGGCATTCGGTGTTGTCTGTGTTCTAGATGTTTGCTACACTATCAGATGTACAGTGATATCTCCTTGTTGTTTTAATTTGAATGTCCTGGATAACGTATGATGTGGAACATCCTTTCATGTACTTATTTATCATCTGCATATCTTGCTTGGTGAGCTGCCTGTTTAAGGTTCTTGAAATTCTGATTAATTATGTTGCTGTTTGTGGGTAGCAGATTAATCAACAGCAAGTGATTCATAGCAGGCATCCTTCTATTGATCACGTAATTGCAATGGTCTGATTATTCAAATTGTTTTTATTTCCCCATTTTATTAGAATTGGGTAAAAGTGCCAAAATGCAAAGCAAGAGATGATTAAGCATACTGTGTTAGAAGGAGATAAGCACCCTGCATTACGGGGAGACAGGCTTCTAATTATGCCTTCCAGGTCTTCCTTAAAGGTAGCAAAACAGATCTGTGATGCATGTTCCCAATCTCCCAATCAGCCTATATATTTTTTTGAAGGCTAGAAATCTTGAGTTTGTGCAGGTCAACATAGGATAAATGAGAACGCATTTGGATATAATAACGAGGTTTTAGCACAGAGCCACCGTGGAGAATTTGGGACGATTTATTCGGAGGGGATAGCTCAGAGACATATAGTATTTCTACAAGGAGAGACTGACATCCTACTCCTGGGCTGAATGTGGGCCAAGGTGCATAACTGTTAAGATACGTCCTGATCCATCAATTAGGAATGTCTTGAGAGATTTTTCTGGGAGTTGAGCATTTGTTCTCAGAATATTGACAGGGGCATACTGTCTTAGAAATGATGTAGACTTTTGAAGGCAAAACGTAGCTAGGATAGGTAGAAGGCAGCAGTAAGATGCACTGAGTGCCCTTCTTTGGGCTTAGGAAGCATGTGCGGGGGGTCAGTCGATACCACGGCAGAGAGACAGCCTGTCTTCAAAATAACCAGCCAAGAGCAAAGCCTTGTGGAGCAAGAAAAACTCAGTAACTAGGTTCTGTAGGCAGATTTGCAGGGGCATTGCAAGAGTTCAGTTAAAGAGCAAAGAAGTGAACCCTAGGGGAGGTACAGAATGTGAATGTCTGCTTCGAAGAAGTTAGTGATAGCAGAATCATTACAGCTTCCACGATAAAACATTCAGCCTCGTTCCTCTGTTCCAATGTACCCAGGGTCCATCCTGGAGACTCCACCAGCATCACATGGAAGAGGTCGAAGGGTAAAGAAGCTACCACAACCCAGTTCCCTGCTGTTGCCCCTGAGCTGAGGAGAAAGGAAAATAGGATAATTTGATATGGTATTGATGTTTTAAATTGGACACTGAAATTTTTTTATTTTGATACTTCGATTGTCTTAATTACCAAAGCGAGACATTTTTAATGGCTGAAAGTGACAGGAAGACTACAGGCTATCCTTGAGATCTCTAAAAAGGGCAGGGCAGGAACATGCTAGTTGAAAAGACTGATCCATTTCCTCTTTGCACTCAACAAGTTCGAAAATTGTTATAGGCTGGTTACAAAGCAAATAAAAATATACATGCATGCTTTATTTTGTTTCAACTTTCTCTCCATATATTTTAAATGAAATCTTTATCATAAAATAAATCTAAACAACAGTGTAAATTTTGTATAAACAAAGTGGGCTTTTCATTTTGTTTAATGATCTGCTAGTTTGATTTATTATAGCCAAACAATATAATTATAGATGTACTACAGTATACAGAACATTCTGTATAATATACTGTTTTTCATAAAAATATATTCCATATTTTATGTTTTATGTGATATAGCATATATTACTTATTATATAGTATAATTTTAGGGCTTTAATATTGAAAATATAAAATGCATATAAAAATATTTTTGTATTTGTTATGGTTGGTAGCTAAGAAAGATTGGATACTGGTGATATATATTTATTTGTATATATGCATGCACACATACATATATACATATCTTACACATACGAATTCAGATAAGTATCACAATTATGTATTTATAGATAAAAAATGTTAAGCTGACATCATATAAGGAACATCAATACATGATTTCCTAAAAGAATCACACAATACTATTTTTAAGGTAAGAGTTAATAGTAAGTGTATTATTCGTAATTTTTAGTTCGCTAAGTCTTTTCCTTCTCTTCCTTGGGGATGTCTTTGTGTTGCTTTGTTGGTTTGCAATAAGTAAATGTTTTATTATTGCCTGTGTATCTGTTACATGTTCAGAATACATTCACACACCTTATAAATTGTCCTGACCATGTGTAAATGCATTTAAAAATTTCTAATGTTTGACATACTTCAGTAACACCTGTGTCAAAAAGAGAGCCATGGTAACAAGACATTGAAAATCTGTTTTGATATTTAATCACAACTTTTCAAGTCTGAAGGATCAAGTAAAGCTTATCGTCTTTGAGTTTTTGTTGTTATGGTTGTTTCTTAATTAAGCAGGATCACCTTGAAAATAGCGCACATGTGGAATATGTTATTTTCTTGGACACATTAAAGAAGTTGGTTTTTACTTTCTTACCCATTTATACTGATCAACAACTGTATCTTGCCAAGCATAGGGACTTGAACTTGCTGTTTTTTCCTTTAATTATGATTTATTTTATTCCTTTAAATAATTTTTTTTTTTAACAAGAGTCACAGTCAGGGTCATTCTAATTTCATGTGTTGAAAACTAACACAGAAACTAGGTAAACATGATTTTCCTTTCTTTAACTTGGGGGATAAGTGCTTCACAAATGTTATTTCATGAAGATGAATAATAACAGAATATAGTTGGACTAGAAACACTGTCTTAAAAATCATACCTTTTCCTCCCCTAAATTCATTTCCAGAACACACAGTGATACGGTTTCCAGTCATCAAAGAATACTGCAATACAATTTTCCTTTCTTAGCTTTTTTTTTAAGTCAAATCTAAGATTGAACCGTTATTCTAGGCTTTGAATCCCATAGAAAGTCAGAAGATGAAAAGAAAAAAATAGCAAGGGCTAGCATAGCATGACTACATTAAACCTGGGAATCTCATGAAATCTAGAGACTTGTTCTTTCCATTTGATAGCATATTAGACTTTACAACCAACCACCAAGTCAGTGAGGGTAAAGTCTGTCCTTAGAAGAAGAGTAAATAACTCCCCTTAGACAGTTGACTTTCTTTAGTCAGTGACACACCTGCATAGTATAACCAGTTACCAAGAACACTGTTCCCACGTGGCAGTAATGTTAACGTAAATTATCTAAATAAATTATTAAAGAATCAACCAATCCTTATTATATTTCTTAATATGAAGAACCATTTATTTCTAGCAATTTTTATAGGTTCTCAACATGTCACTTTGCAATAAATTATGTGCCCTTAATCTTACTCTTACTCTTTTAAATTCATATTAAAACTGCACTTGTCCTAGTATTTATAAAGTATAATTCACACAAATCATAATTAACTTTTACAATACTGGAAAGTTCTGACCACTCAAGGAGTATTTTTTCTATTTTCATGACCTCTATATTAAAGTACCAAATATTACTTCATTCTGGGGAGAGACAACACACAATCTTTTAAAGCACCATGAATTTCCTGTTTATTTTACATTAGGTCATGAAATTTCAATCACATGGGTATCTGTTCTTATTTTAGAAAACAAAGAATAGAGAAGATAAATTGCTTAGAGTTTTGAGCCAGAGAAAGTCAGAGATATCTTCCTAAAGCTTGGGTCAGATCAAAACGTTTTAAGTAGATTCACTGTGCATGTGGAGCTAGGTTCCAAACAGATTAACTGCAAATTCAAAGCTGGAGATAGTTTGCCTCGTTTCTAAACTTTCTTTCTCACTGTTTCCCTTCCTAACCTCGGTTTCGCCACCATCTCAAACTTAACCAGCATTGCCCCAATGCAGTGTGCATTTTCATAGCTGTGATATTTAACGCATGCTACCGTTGACCTTAAAAATGCCGTATCTCCTCCACTTTCACAAGTCCTACTCACCTATCCCATTTCAGTGAAAATTACCATCTTCCCAGCAACCCTTCCTTCTTGCCACGGTTATTGTACACTTAGACATTTTTCTGTCATGCCTGCCTTGTTGGTATAACATGATAACATAGTATTCACTTCTTTCTCCTTTATTACACAGCAAGTAAAATCCACCACTCCTCTACATTTTTCATTAAGTGGAGAACACCGGATTTACAAAAAACAAGAACTCAGCAAATAATGATTCAAATCAAACCTTTGTATTTAGTAGTCATAATTCCAAAGCTGGTATTGGATGTTGCCCTAACCAGTGAAAATTAAAAGAACATTTCTTCAGTGACTACTTGGTAAGGAGCATTGCACTGAGTTAAAGCGGGCTCCACGTCACTGTTGCTTACGATTCCAGCACAGCCATACCAACCCCACAGGGTCCTGAATGTTGGGCTGTCAGTTCTTTTTTTTTTTTTTTTAATTAATTTATTTATTTTTGGCTGTGTTGGGTCCTCGTTGCAGTGTGCGGGCTTCTCATTGCCATGGCTCCTCTTGTTGTGGAGCACAGGCTCTAGGCACGTGGGCTCAGTAGTTGTGGCTCGCAGGCTCAGTAGTTGTGGCGCACGGGCTTAGTTGCTCTGCGGCATGTGGGATCTTCCTGGACCAGGGCTCAAACCCATGTCCCCTGCATTGGCAGGTGGATTATTAACCACTGCGCCACCAGGGAAGTCACTAGAACAGTTTTATGTTTACAGAAAAATTGAAAGAGTTCCCACAACCCTGCACCCAGTTTCTCCTGATCCTAATGTCTTACACTAGTAAGAATATTTGTTGCAATTAGTGAATAAATATTGTAACATATTTATTAACTAAAGTCCAGACTTTATTCAGATTTCATGAGTTCTTACTTAATGGTCTTTTTCTGTTAAGGGATCCCATCCAGGATACCACATTAAATTTAAATATCATCTCTCCTGATATCACCTCTTGGCTATAACAGTTTTTCAGACTATCCTTGTTTCTGATGACCTTGACAGCTTTGAAGAGTAATGGTCAAGTATTTTGTCAGATGCCCCTCTATTAGAATTTGTTTTTGTCATGACTGCAGTGAGGTTATGAGCTTAGCTTTGGGGAGGAAGATCACAGAAATAAAATGCCATATTCATCACCTCATACCAAGGGTACAAACTAGCAACATGATCTATGACTGTTAATGTTGACTTTATCGCCTGGCTGAGGGAGAGTTTGTCATATTTCTTCACTGTAAAGTTGCTCTTTTTCCCCCACATCTCGCTTCTGTGATGCCCTCCTTGGCAGGAAGTTACTTGGTGCAGCCCACACTTAGCGAGTGTGGAGCTGTGCTTCTCCTCTTTGAGAGTAGGTAATCGACATCCGTTACGTAGCATTCTCCCGCATGAGCCATTTTCTCTGCTCCCCAACTTATTAATTTGTTCAATCGTTTATTTATAATCATATGGGCTCATGGATATTTGTTTTATATGTTGGGTTATAATCCAGTACTATTTTATTTTACTCCTCAAAATGTTCTAGTATTGACCCCGACTGCCTCCTGTCTCTTTGACATATTCCAATCAGTGTGTGTATGTGTGTGTTTGTGTTTAGCACTTTCCTTAACTTCTAGAAATACAAGATACTCCAGACAAATCCTGTATGTTTGATGCTCCAGCCCTATAATCAGCCATTTGTCCTGGGTGCCATAGTTCATTTTACTGGAGAATTAGAAACTAAGATCTGGGTGCTAGGTGTGCCCATTGCTACTTGTGTGTCACTTCTTTCGGGGTCTCTCAACTCACAGGGCAAGGCAATCTCTGTGTGTGTGCTAACCTGTTTATATAACGCATATCTTTAAGTATTTCTATATGTAACCATCTTCCCAATCAATTTCACTACCACATGGCTCCTTCCAGCATCCTCTCCTTGTCCGTGAATTCACACTCCCAACAGTGATATCTCTGGCTCCCACCATCTGCCCTTCAGATCTTTTGAGCATTTTCATTTGGTTTGTTTACTTTCCTACTGTTGCACTCTAAGTGTTCATTGTATACAGTATTTTGGGTATACAAAACGCTTGCTTTTAAATTGTAGGAATAAAGCTGTCATACCCTTAAAATTTTAATCCAGGGAGATGGCAGTACTAGTTCAGAGTCCTGTGATAAACAAATGTCACCCCCTTCACTATTTGTATTAGTCTCTTCAATTGTTTCTGTACAATCTGTGTCATTTTTTTTTACACATCATCTTTTATTATTATTTTTTTTAACAGAAGAACCAACCAAGAAGGTAATATTTCTTCTGTAGCTCTCTTTCCCAGGAATAAAAACATTGCAGTCTCCGCTGAGTTTCCTTTGCTATTTGTATTGCCCACTTCATCTCCTGCTTTTACCTCTTTGGGGAATAGAATGTATCATATATCTTTCTGAGGCCTTTTAAAATTCTATATTATTTCTTCAAAATGTAAGAAGATATAGTGCTTCAAGGTTATTTATACACATCCATATAGATGTAAAATTAAAATATTAGCATAAAAAACAGATAAAAATTTTATTATAGCCTCAAAAAAATATAGCTTTGAAAAATTCCAGAAACAAAAACTGTGAAATCATTCTTTTTTTATGATTTAATATTTACTTAGCCCTACATGCTAGGCATTCTTCTGATCATTACAGATAGGGCACATAAAAGGACAAAAAATGTCCAAAGTCTCATGGCGTGTTTTCTAAAAGGAGACAATGAGCAAATGAATAAGAAAAAGTCAATTAGTGACAAGTAGAATCATTAATAAAAGCAAAAAAGAGTAGTATCTTCTAGTCTGTATTTCCAAATAATAGCAGCTTTAATTACTTTTATAACTAAAGCAATTTATAGACTAAAAATAGTTCTGTTTTAATATTCTAGACTTTCTCTTCTTTCAGCTATATTTGCTTATACTCAAACTTTAATACGCAGGATGTACCCAGCATATATTTGAACATATTTCTTCTGTAAAAAGACATGGAATTCTCATGCAATGCTGTGTGTGAATATGAGTATTCTTATCATAGTTACAATTTACATAGTTTTTCAGAGAGCATCAGAATTTTAGAAAGTATATTTAATATGTAAATGTGCTGTACCATATTTTATTATCTTGCAGTCAAAGCAGAGAGAGAGAAATATTTCTGGGTGTGTATGGGATTGAAATCACACTTTCTGATCTGAGGGCTCTACTTTTTATAGCCTTTGAAATAGGATGTAATGTCATACAATAATTATATGTATTTATACCTCCAAAAATAATGATTTAGTGTCATCTATAGAGCTGTGTGGTACAGCCCGTGGCCTCCATCAAGAATACTCCTAAGGATTTAGAGCGAGTGTGTGCTTGAATGCACTTATAACTGAATCATGTCCCTCGACAGAGTCAAATACATGTGTGCAGCCTGCCAAAGTGATGCTTTATCACCAGTTACGTGAACCAAATGAATGCCTGCCTGATTTTTAAAAATGGGTAGTGGATATACTTGGCAGGAAAAAGTAGCTACGCCTGGATATTTCTAAGGAATGAGTGAATCTATAAAAAAACTGTGTGTGAGGGGGTGTATATGAATAACAAATTAATGTGTAAGGAAGTCACAACCTGAGGAAATACAGGCCAATCACAAACAAGTGTCATCATGACATGATACAAAAATGTGCTCCATAAATTTGAAGGAATGGTATTACAACACCATAGGGACCTGAATAATGGGAAGGAGAAATATTCCTTCTGTTGCATGTTTCTTTCTAGACCTGATGGTAAAGGCCTGATATTATCAGTAGAATCCATTAAAAAGTATGACAGTTTTAACGGTTCTAAGGAGATACTCCTTGCATTGAAATCAGTAAACGATAGAAATCACATCAAAGGCCCTGAATCACGTCTAGAAAACATACCTTTATAAGTTGGAACTTAAAAATGCTTTGGTAGAAGTTCGAGTTTCCTGGGTCATCTGCCACCATAATATGGAAATGTGATTGCAAAGTGGTGATGTTTGTTGTTTTAGGGAATCTCAGTGATTTGGTTAGCTGACATCTTGGCTCCAAAATGCTTGAGCAGTGCCGTATCACTTGCCTAAAAGTGGATATTGGAAAAAATTGCTCTCCTGAGGATTTTATCAGGTTGGCCAAAAAGTTTGTTCGGGCTTTCCCATAAGATGTTACCCAATATATCTAACTGCTTAGATGTTTCCATCAGGGGCAGGAATCAGAAGCCCACAGACAGTGGGAAGGTAGGTTAAGATTCCAGTGCCATATTTCTGCTGCTGATTAATTACACTAGGTGATTTGATACTCTACAATGACTCCTTTTAAAAACCACATATTTATACGATCTTTTATATGTTATCTAGATACCTGCAGTTCTGTGCGTCAGGTAAGGAAATGACATTGCCTTCATTTTGCAAATGGAAGTAAACTGGTCTCAGAGAGGTTTAGTGTCTGCCTTCAAATCAAACCGCCAATAAACGATCGCCAGATACACAGATGGGTCATCTCGTCCCATGCCCCGTCAGCATCACACCACACATTGCCTTGTTATAAGAGGGAGGATGAAGGTCCAGGCATTCTCCGCCCCTTGGATCTCTGTACATGAATCAGACAACATGTCCGTGACTTTAATTGAACTATATATGAATTAAGAGAGTGGGAAAGTCCTTTTTTTCCTTCACTCTTGACATTTTAGGGATTTTCCTAAATATAATCTCCCTCTTAAACTCACTTTTATTGTTAAAAGGTACAACCTAGTGCAGCAGAAAGAATATTAGAATGTATCTCAAGACAACTCTAGCCGGGCCAATAATATGCTAGATTTCTTGGGACATGTCTCAACTGATTTAGCTTCAGCTAAATAGGTTTAGAAAAAGATGAGCTCCCACATATCTTTGAGCTATGAAGTGGTATGATTCAAAAACAGAGTAATCACTCCCATGGAGAAATCTCCTAAGAATACAAACCCAACACATTAACACAAGTGCCATAAATCATTATTATTCTTTTTTTAATTCAGAAAGATTTCATTATCCCAGTCTTCGGTATTCTCAAGGATGCTGCAAAGCTTGAACATGGCACTTGACAGAAATACATCCACAATGCCTACGTGGAGGAGAAAACCGCTCTCAGCCTCTGGTCAGCACAGCGGCCAGAGCACCCTGGACTGAGGGCACGTTCCCAGGCACCTCCATCCAAAGCCACGCTCTGCCCCCTTCCTTGGTACCATCATCTGACTGAGGAAAGAGCACGAATCCTCTTGTAGCTTTAATGCCACAATTTCCAATAATGGCAACTCCCGCGGCTGAGGTGCGGAGATGGAGTCAAATTACAAATGGAGTCAAATTACAAAATTGTTCGCTCTTAGGACAATGGTTTAAAATTCTCTGGAGAACAAGAAATTGTTCATGAGAAATCAATGACCTTTTCTGATGGAGAGTATGGCTGTGGAGGCTGTGGGAGATGCCAGAATCATAATACTGCCTAAGGGGTGTCATGTATCCAGACCTGGAAAAAAATCTGTAAATATCTGCATAACCCAAGGAATAGCAACCGCATACCATTAAGTGGGGAAGGTGCTAATTAAACGCTTCCTCAGGTAAATATCCAGTTAAAAACTCCTACACGATAACACCTTTTTATAAGAAAGAGCAAGACCTGAAACTAACAAAAAGAATGTTGAAGACTGAATTTGTCAATGTATAAGCATGCCTCTTTATGACCTAAAGAATATCAATATCCTGTCTACTTGGTAGATCTTTTCCAGCACTGCCCTACCGAACGATTATTTGAAAAACCCTTTAGAAAATTAGGTCATTTTTTTTCTTTCACACCCTCATTCTGGGTCCCACAAGACAGGTTTTGTAGATAATAGGAAGAGTTCCAAAACTCACACTGACTTTTTATTTAATGAGAGGTACATTTGATTTTCTCCTGCCACTTAAAGAGGAGATTTATTCCAACACTCTCTTTGAATCTGAACAAAAGTCAACCCAGGCTCATTTTTAGGGATAAAAAAACCATTGTAAAAGAGCAAGCCATCAAATCAGTGAACTATCTGACCCACATGACCATGGTTTGGGTCGCTGAGCTGCTTGCTTCCTTGGGAGTGTGAAGAGCTGTACTGTGCATAGGAATTCTGGAAGGAAAACAAAAGGGAATTCCAGCAAATAGAAACGCAGGCAACTAGAATTTTCCATGTAATACAGATTTTACCAAAAAAAAAAAAAAGTCCATTTTAGGAATTTCGTGTGCCTTATCTGCATATGAGACCTAATCTGACTTGAGACCTGAGGACAAAATAAATGTTTTAAAATATCATCTGTCCCCTAAGAAATAAAACGTTTGTATTATTGGGACTGATTTTTGTCTTAAGAGATGATGGATTTAACGATTTCTCAAGGTCCATATTTTAGTGATGTGCCAGAGTGCTGTAATCTATTAGAAACATATTTAGAGGCAATGCATGTATCTTTATATAAGCTAATGACAAATATTATTTTATAATAAAAGCATCTCATGATAGGTACAAATGATGAAAATTTGCAGTATCTATATGTATGCATATATATGTGTGTATATCATGTCAACTTTTATTTTGTTGGATGTCATTAATGGGAAAGAAAAATAAATATTACCTATTTGTGAAAGGCCCACAAGTTACTTGAAAAATTTAATTGTAAAACTCTTGGGTTCTTACAGTGGGGCAAGACAAAACATACTGGATCACATCTGGTTTAATGACACGGGAATATGGGGGCGGAAATGTCTCACTCAAAAATTTACTCTTTCTCGGGCAATGTGTCAGCAAACAATCATCAGATTTCATACAAAACCACATTTTCAGTTCACTTCTATAACCCTCTAGTGTTGTTCTGTCCTTCAACAATAGGTAATTGGAAAAGGCACTCTGCATTTTACAAATGCTTTCCCTTGGATTTCTGAAAAGGTGACTTTTTCAAAAAATAAAAGCCAAAGCATTTCTAAGCCAGAAAAATCTCATATAATTAAAGCCTCCAGCTGCATACATTTTTAATTCCACAGACAACATAGTAATTGACATATGTGATTCTGGATCACACTTCAGATTTTAAATTATTTTAATCTGCTGAACTGTGTTTAAGTGCACTAACCAGATACACTCTCAGTAATTCGGCTCTTAACGACTACCCATCACTGCAGAGCTACCTTTGATGTTAAAATACTCTAAGAAATAATGTAATTTCCCCACATGCTGGTTGGGTTATAGTCAGATGTTTCTTAAATATTTCATGTAAGAACTCTCCCTGACCCTTACCACTGTGAAAATGTGAGGAGATTTTACTTAGAATAATTTTATATCTTGCAGTTCACTGAATTAACTAGAATGATCAGGACCTCAACCAAATCGATTGCTGAACCAAAAATGAGATCAAAGCAATAAATCAGAAGGATGGAACAGAGGTAAAAATACAAATTACAAGAATAAGTTCAGAATAATTAATATCTGCAAAATTGCACTGCAAAACATCTTAGAAGGTATAAAGCTCATAGCACATTAAACTCTAAAATTTTAAATAGGCCTCTGAACCTGAAAAAGACTACCAATGCCTACTTATTTGCTGTAAAGCTAATAGACATACCAGAGAGCTTTGCTAACAACTACACCATCTACGTTCTATGCTTACTTCCTCTAGTGCCTGAAACCTCTAGCTGCCAGATTATTCAGATATATGAGAGAGAGCATTCAAAAGATTTCTAGTCACCTTTCACATATATCAGCCAAGATTATAGTTCTCTATATTCTTCTCCTTAAATTGTTTATACAAAAAATATATATGAAGGAAAAGCATAGAGATAATTAATTAAATTTAATAAGCATCCAATAGCTCCCATTATTAAGGAACTATGAAGTTGTTTGGGTATATGAAGAGATGAAATCAAAACAATCATTGTGAGACATCAAGTGAATGGTTACCGGTGTTAATACAAAAGTTCAGGAAAGAGAAGGAGGGATACTGATATTTGGATGTTTATGACCTCATAACATGATTGTAGCCTCTACAAGAACCTTTATAGTGTTGTATTCCCAGGAAAAATTACCTCCTAGTTTTGAAAAATACTTGATGAAATAATTTGAATTTATTTTAGTTGGTTATTAAATATTCATGTTAAAAATGGAAATTGTTATGCAGAAAGTTTATTGAGTTGTGGCCTCGGGATAATCTGTTGGGAATTCATATGGACTCTCAAAGGACTCTGAACAGCAGAAACAATCTTGAGAAAGAACAAATTTGAAGGACTCACACTTCCCGATTTCAAAACTCACTACAAAGTTACTGTTATCAAGAGTGTGGTCTGATGTATTGACAGACATATAGACCAATGAAACAGAAAAAGCGGCCCAGAAATAAACTCTTGCATGTACGGTCAAATGATTTTTTTTTTTTTTTTGGCGGTACGCGGGCCTCTCACTGCTGTGGCCTCTCCCGTTGCGGAGCACAGGCTCCGGACGCGCAGGCTCACGGGCCCAGCCGCTCTGCGGCATGTGGGATCTTCCCGGACCAGGGCATGAACCCGTGTCCTCTGCATCAGCAGGCGGACTCTCAACCACTGTGCCACCAGGGAAGCCCCGGTCAAATGATTTTTGACAAGAGTGCCAAGACAATTAAATTGGGGAAAGGACAATTATTTTAATAATGGTGCAGTGAAAACTGGATATCCATGTGCAAAAGGATGAAGTTGGACCCTTATCTTATACCATATACAAACATTGAATACACAAACTGCATCAAAAACCTAAATGTAAAAACTAAAACCATAAACTCTTAGGGGAACAGTTCCATGACATGGATTTTGACAATGATATATTGACTATGACAGCAAAAGCACAGGCAACTAAAGAAAAAATAAGCAAGTTGAATCACTTCAAAATTCAAAACTTTTGTGCATCAAAGGACAACGTGAAGAGAGTGAAAGGGCAACCCCAAAAGAGGAGAAAATATTTGCAAATCACATATTTGATAAGAGATTTATATCCAGAGTATGCAAACAACTGCTAGAACTCAACAACAAAAAACCAAACAACTCAGTTTAAAAATGGGCAAAGGCTTGAACGTACATTTCTCCAAAAAAGGTACACAGATGGCCAATAAAGACATGAGATGATACTCAATATCACCAGTCATTAGGAAAATGCAAATTAAATAGACAATGAGGTACCCCTTCACACCTATTAGAACAGCTATCACCAACAGAAAAATAAGTGTTAGTTAGGATGTGGAGAAATTAGAACCATTACTGGCCTTGCTGGTAGGAATGTAAACTGGTACAGCCACTTCGGAAAGTACTATGGCAGTTCCTTAAAATATTAAACGTACAATCACCATATGATCTAACAATTCCACTTCTAGCTATATACCCCCAGAGAATTAGAAACAGGAACATACCTTTGTACACCAATGTTTACAGCGGCATTATTCACAATGGCCAAAAACCAACTCAAGTGCCCATCAACAGATGTGTGTTTACAAAATGTTGCATATACATATAATGGAATATTATGTAGCCTTAAAAAGGAAGGAAACTCTTGATTATGAGTTTCCTTGATGAACCTTGAAAACATGATGCTAAGTGAAATATGCCCAACATAAAAAGACAAATACCATGTGATTCTGCAAACACAAGTTATCAGTGTAGTCGAGTTTATTGGGACAAAAAGTAGATTCATGTTCACTAGGGGCTGGGATGAGAGGGGGTTGGATGGGTACTGCTTTATGGTACAGAATTTCAGTTTGGGATGTTGAAAACGTCCTGGAGATGGAGGTGTTTGCCTAATAATATGAATGTGTTTAGTGCTACTGAACTGTATATGTAAAAATGGTTAAAATGGAAAATTTTATGTTATGTATTTACCACAAAAAAAAATCAAAAAGGGAAAATAAAATGTGTTGGGGAGTGAAAGAAGTAGGATTAGCAGAGGGGTGTTAACTGCAGTGAGGACACAAGAAAGGCCTCAGCAACTCCATAAGGGAACGCTGGACCTAGGCTGTCCCTTCAGAATTGATCCAGCTTGAGGACAAGAGCAGGGATCTTTATACCAATGGCATCTAACAGACTTGGGTACAAGCTGCTTCCAGGGATAGAATAAGCTTGGTGTGACTACTCTATTCTTCAAGATTCAAAGGAGGCGCATACCCGAGGATCATCAGCCACCAACACTCTCAGCAGCTGGGGGGTGACTCACTCTTTGAGGGGAGATTTGGGCAACAAACCATGCCACTCATTACAGTCCACACTTGTGGGTCCCTTATTTAATGCTCTACCCTAACAGTGACATTGCTCCTTCACTTACTGTTGGCTTTCGCTTTCCCAATCCTATAAGAGCCACAACAGACGCACGGTCATGGGTGAATCCCGTGTAAGAGGCGAGTGCTTCCCCATCAATAATATCAATACCTATTTCATATGCAACCTGATAGTTTTGCCCATCTTGACCCAGCACCCTCAGAATCCAATTATTTCCACATCTTCTCCCAGTTCTTCTTCTTACATGTTGACTAAATCCTGCAGCTGCTTCAGTTCTAAAATGTATTACTTCCTAGCATTCATTAATAACACTTGTAATACTTCTGATGACTTTTTAACATATTTCTTAGTTCTCTTTCTAAAAAACACTCCTAATTACCTGATTAACCTCCACTAACTGAAGATTGCCTCCTCTGTGGGTAACAAAATGAGAGCAACATTCTTTGTAGTTTTATTAGATGTTTTACACTACATAGATTGTCCTAATAATTGTGAGGCAAATTTTATCTCAATTTTACAGATAAGAACCTGAGACTCAGAGAAGTTAACTGACTTGAAAAGGATAAATAGCTAATAAGTAATAGAGTAATAATGTGGCTGCCAGACTGTTATCAACCACTTCCTTCTTAGTAATAGTAATGAAGGCTATTTATTGAGCATCTACAGTGTGACATACATTGTGAAAGTCACTCACATTTCAAATTTAACACTTATACCCACCGTCTAGGAAACAAGGAAAAGTGATATTCTAAGTAGTATTATTCCAATGTTTCCAGTTAGAACCTGAACCTCAAACAGGCAAAATCCTTAACATAAGCCCACCTTATTTGTGACAAGACACCCTGTTTTATGAGTGTGCCATACCCAGTATGAATCCCTCAATAACCTTAGGAGTGTTCAAAAGCATCAAAGAAATTCTATCTGTATATATATACACACATATACATATGTATGGAATCATTATAAAGTATTCCTTTTGTGGATGTATAGCACCAATTTCATTGTAAGTATTTTCTCTTAGGAAAAAAGTCACAGAATAACAACTAGCTGGCAAATATAAATGGCATTTTCTCCAGCACAAAATAGTTGAAATGTGTCACCTTCTATTTAATATGAAATATAGAGATAGCCTCATTCACCAGAGGGCAGAGAGCAGAAGCAAGAAGAACATCAATTCTGCAGCCTGTGGAAGGAAACCACATTCACAGATAGACAAAATGAAAAGGCCCAGGACTTTATACCAAAAGAAGGAACAAGATAAAATCCCAGAAAAACAACTAAATGAAGTGAAGATAGGCAACCTTCCAGAAAGAGAATTCAGAATAACGATAGTGAAGATGATCCAGGACCTCGGAAAAAGAATGGAGGTAAAGATCGGGACGACACAAGAAATGTTTAACAAAGACCTAGAAGAATTAAAGAACAAACAGAGAGGAACAATACAATAACTGAAATGAAAAAACACACTAGAAGGAATCAATAGCAGAATAACTTAGGCAGAAGAACAGATAAGTGACCTGTCAGCCTGTGGAAGGAAACCACATTCACAGATAGACAAAATGAAAAGGCCCAGGACTTTATACCAAAAGAAGGAACAAGATAAAATCCCAGAAAAACAACTAAATGAAGTGAAGATAGGCAACCTTCCAGAAAGAGAATTCAGAATAACGATAGTGAAGATGATCCAGGACCTCGGAAAAAGAATGGAGGTAAAGATCGGGACGACACAAGAAATGTTTAACAAAGACCTAGAAGAATTAAAGAACAAACAGAGAGGAACAATACAATAACTGAAATGAAAAAACACACTAGAAGGAATCAATAGCAGAATAACTTAGGCAGAAGAACAGATAAGTGACCTGGAAGACAGAATGGCGGAATTCACTGCTGCAGAACAGAATAAGAAAAAATAATAAAAAGAAATGAAGATAGCCTGAGACTTCCGTGACAACATTAAACGCAACAACATTCGCATTATAGGGGTCCCAGAAGGAGAAGAGAGAGAGAAAGGACCTGAGAAAATACTTGAGGAGATTATAGTCGAAAACTTCCCTAACAAGGAAAAGGAAATAGCCACCCAAGTCCAGCAAGCGCACAGAGTCCCAGGCAAGATAAACCCAAGAAGAAACACTCCAAGACACACAGTAATCAAACTGACAAAAGTTAAAGACAAAGAAAAATTACTGAAAGCAATAAGAGAAAAATGACAAATAACATACATGGAAACTCCCATAAGGTTAACAGCAGATTACACTTTCTTCTCAAATGCACACGGAACATTCTCCAGGATAGATCACATCTTGGGTCACAAATAAAGCCTGAGTAAATTTAAGAAAATTGAAATCATATCAAGCATCTTTTCCAACCACAACACTATGAGATTAGAAATCAATTACAGGGAAAAAACGTAAAATACACAAACACATAGAGGCTAAACATGGAGGTTATTACTAAATAGCCAAGAGATCACTGAAGAAATCAAAGAGGAAATCAAAACATACCGAGAGACAAATTACAACGAAAACATGATGATGCAAAACCTATGCAATGCAGCAAAAGCAGTTCTAAGAGGGAAGCTTATAGCAATACAAGCCTACCTGAAGAAACAAGAAAAATCTAAAATAGTCTAGCCTTACACCTAAAGGAACTAGAGAAAGCCGACCAAACAAACCCAAAGTTAGTAAAAGGAAAGAAATCATAAATATCAGAGCAGAAATAAATGAACTAGAAACAAAGAAAACAGCAGCAAAGATCAATAAAACTTAAAGTTGGTTCTTTGAGAAGATAAACAAAATTGATAAACCTTTAGCCAGACTCATTAAGAAAAAGAGGGAGGACTCAAATAAATAAAATTAGAAATGAAAAAGGAGAAGTTACAATGGACCCTTCAGTAATACAAAGCATCATAAGAGACTACTATAAGCAACTCTATGCCAATAAAATGGACAACCTGGAAGAAATAGACAAATTCTTAGAAAGGGATAACCTTCCAAGACTGAACCAGGAAGAAACTGAAAATATGAACAGACCAATCACAAATAATGAAATTGAAACTGTGATTAAAAATCTTCCAACAAACAAAAGTCCAGGACCAGATGGCTTCACAGGTGAATTCTATCACATTTAGAGACGAGCTAACACCCATCCTTCTCAAACTCTTCCAAATAATTGCAGAGGAGAAACATTCCCAAACTCATTCTATGAGGCCAACATCACCCTGACCAAAACCAAAGATACAACAAAGAAAAAAAACTACAGGCCAATATCACTGATGAATATAGATGTAAAAATCCTCAATAAAATACTAGCAACAGAATCCAACAACACATTGCAAGGATATACACCATGATCAAGTAGGATTTATTCCAGGGATTCAAGGATTCTTCAATATATGCAAATCAATTAATGTGATACACCATATCAACAAACTGAAAGATTAAAAGCTGTATGATCATCTCAACAGATGCGTAAAAAGCTTCTGACAAAATTCAACACTGATTTATGATAAAAACTCTCCAGAAAGTGGGCATAGAGGGAAACTAACTCAACATAATAAAGGCCATAAATGACAAACCCACAGCAAATATCATTCTCAATGGTGAAAAACTGAAAGCATTTCCTCTAAGATCAGGAACAAGACAATGTCGTCCACTCTCACCACTATTATTCAACAGTTTTGGAAGTCCTAGCCATGGCAATCAGAGAAGAAAATGAAATAAAAGGAATGCAAATTGGAAAAGAAGAAGTAAAACTGTCACTATTTGCAGATGACATGATACTATACATAGATAATCCTAAAGATGCCACCAGAAAACTACTAGAGCTAATCAATGAATATGGTAAAGTTGCAGGATATAAAATAAATACACATAAATCTCTTGTATTCCTATTCACTAATGATGAAAAATCTGAAAGAGAAATTAAGGAAACACTCCCATTTACCACTGCAACAGCAACAACAAAAATACCTGGGAATAAACCTACTTAAGGAGGTAAAAGACCTGTACCCAGAAAACTATAAGACACTGGTGAAAGAAATCAAAGATGACACAAACAGATGGAGAGATATACCATGTTCACGGACTGGAAGAATCAGTATCGTGAAAATGACCATACTACCCAAAGCAATCTACCGATTCAATGCAATCCCTATCAAATCACCAGTGGCATTTTTTTTTAAGAACTAGAACAAAAACTCTTAAAATCTTTATGGAGACACAAAAGACTCCAATTAGTCAAATTAGTCTTGAGTGAATAAAACAGAGCTGGAGGAATCACACACCCTGACTTCAGACTATACTACAAAGCTACAGTAATCAAGACAGTATGGTACTGGCACAAAAACAGAAATATAGATCAGTGGAACATTATAGAAAGCCCAGAGATAAACCCACACACTTGTGGTCAACTAATCTATGACAAAGGAGCCAATGATATACAATGGAGAAAAGACAGTCTCTTCAAAAAGTGGTGCTGGACAAACTGGACAGCTACATGTAAAAGAATGAAATTAGAACACTCCCTAACACCATACACAAAAATAAACCCAAAATGGATTAAAGACTTAAATGTAAGGCCAGACACTATAAAACTCTTAGAGGAAAACATAGGCAGAACACTCTACGACAACAGTCACAGCAAGATGCTTTTTGACCCACCTCCTAGAGAAATGGAAATAAAAAGAAAAATAAACAAATGGGACCTAATGAAACTTAAAAGCTTTTGCACAGCAAAGGAAGCCATAAACAAGACGAAAAGACAACCCTCAGAATAGGAGAAAATATTTGCAAATGAAGCAACTGACAAAGGATTAATGTCCAAAACTTACAAGCAGCTCATGCACCTCAATATCAAAAAATCAAACAACCCAATCCAAAAATGGGCAGAAGACCTAAACAGACATTTCTACAAAGAAGATATACAGATTGTAGACAAATACATGAAAGGATGCTCAACATCACTAATCATTAGAGAAATGCAAATCAAAACTACAATGAGGTATCACCTCACACCAGTTAGAACAGGCATCATCAGAAAATCTACAAACAATAAATGCTGGAGAGGGTGTGGAGAAAAGGGAACCCTCTTGCACTGTTGGTGGGAATGTAAATTGATACAGCCACTATGGAGAACATTATGGAGGTTCCTTAAAAAACTACAAATAGAACTACCATACGACCCAGCAATCCCACTACTGGGCATATACCCAGAGAAACCCGTAATTCAAAAAGACACGTGCACCTCAATGTTCACTGCAGCACTATTTACAATAGCCAGGTCATGGAAGCAACCTAAATGCCCATTATCAGACGAATGGATAGAGATGATGTGGTACATATATACAATGGAATACTACTCAGCCACATAAAGGAACGAATTTGGGTCATTTGTAGAGACGTGGATGAATCTAGAGTCTGTCATACAGAGTGAAGTAAGTCAGAAAGAGAAAAACAAATACTGCATATTAACTCATATATGTGGAACCTAGAAAAATGGTACAGATGAACCAGTTTGCAGGGCAGAAATAATGACACACGTAGAGAAGAAACGTATGGACACCAAAGGGAGAAAGTGGCCGGGGGGGTGGTGGGATGGTGGTGGGATGATTGGGATTGACATATATACAGTAATATGTATAAAATAGATAACTAGTAAGAACCTGCTGTATAAGAAATAAAATTTAAAAATGTTTAAAAATGAGAAAATATAATATGTAATATAAAGTACACGAAATAAGATGTGTTTAGAAATTAATACAATATGTAGAATATTCTAAGCTGGTTTTAGCCTACTCAGAAGAAAATCATCATCTCCTTTATGAGGTGTACTAAATGCATTATTTTTTTCTCAAAAAAATCCCTAAAAGTGTATACAGCTAAATGGAATTTTACTACTATTTTAATTAGGCTTGAATGATTTAATTGAGTAAGCCCAAATCACTTTATTATAGCAAGTACTAAAACAACATTTAGCTATTTATTGTTAATATGACAATCTAATGGATTAAGCTCTTCTGGGTTCCCAGAGGTAGGGGGAAAACCAAACTGGTGACTGAGTTTCAGGGTTCATGGAGAGTTTAAGGGCGTTTTGTGTCTGCGGTTAAAATACATGGAATCCCCAACACTGTATTCATTTGCAAGTGGTAAAGCAAAAACCTCAACAATCACCAAAACTGAAACAAAAATCTGAGCAAATTATCTAAAGCATAGTAGATGTGCCAGCACAGTATTTCAGATAATAAATGACAACAAGAAAATCTTAGAGGAGCTCAGTTCATTGTTGACGCCAATGCCCTTGATTTGAAAAGTTTTAAAGCGATGAGTTGGGCCCATATAGAGAGAGGAGCACAGCCTAAATTCACTCTAAGTTTAGAAATACATGAAACAGAGATTCTATTTCCTGTAACATAGGTTCAACTGCAGAGTGGGTTAATTTTATGAAATTCTTCCTAAAATGGGTTCAATAACCCTTACCCACAGAATCATACTTTATTTAGTCTACAAATATTTGCAGATAACAGATGGTAACTGCCACAAATTAAATTTAGTCCTTTTCAATCTTGTGCATAAAAGATCACAAATGTTGGAAGTAAAATGCAATGAAGCAGCATAATCACCGAATTTTTTCCACAAGCGTGTACAACACTTGGAAAATGATTTTAGAGTGACAGCTTCCTATCTGGATTATTATACCTCAAATGTTTTAATAAAACAGAAAATAAGAGCAACAAGCGTTTTAAACAGAATATGTGACATTGTGGAATTGATAATACAATTGTAGAATTCGGAGAAATGAAACCCTCTATTCAGTGACCTTTTAATGTTTTGGGTTTTGTTTTTTAATAGTATGACTTCAACTGAAATCAGTCAGAAAAGAGGTCAATTGGAATGAACTCTCCCTTCCCAGTGAAGAATGAAGTTGAGTACGACCATTGGTAGAAAGTAGTAATCTTTATCAAATATGACTTTGTTCACATTTCTGTTTTTACACTGCAAATATGAACCTTTTCCAAATCTTAGTTTTTTTCCTACCAAAAAAAAAAATCATAGTATTAAAAACAAGGCTAATGTTTTCTCCACATTATGAATACAAATGTTTTAGTTGCTAATCACATCAATGATGGAAAATTAAAGTGAATTATACTGCAGTGGAAAATCAGTCTAAACCATATAGATGACTTTATAAAAAATTATAAATGTGGCTAAAATTCCTGACAAGACAGGAAGGGCATGTGTAGAGAACCTTGAGAAAAAGTAGGGCATACAACCACAGGCTCAGGCTGAATTTGTATAGCTTCACCAACCAACAATCTACCATGACTTTACTGTTTCAGGCTATAAGCCTATTACACTCAGCAAAGGAAGACGCTGACAATTTGCTGTACTGGTTGAAATGATTAACAGTTCACAAGGAACAGGACCAACTGTGCTGAATTAAATATATTAAACTTTGAAGGCTTTACATTCCATATGCCCTCCACTGTAAATGCACATACAGTATAGTTTAAATGGCCTTGGTGGCTCCCTTTTAATGATGCAGTGGCATGTCAGCTTTGGAGATACAATTTAAATCTTTGCTATTAAATGGTGTTTCTAAACCATTTTAAAGTATGCCTAGTGATGGGGAAACAGTGTAGCAGGATATATTTAGAAGCCTGTACACACACACACACACACACACACACACACACACACACACACACACGGGGTCACTCATGCCCTGGCATACCTTAATAGACTTAGGAAGCAAAAATACTTAGATAATATATTTTTCAATTTTCATACATAGTTAATACATTTTTAATCCATTGTGAGTCTTGATGGTTTTTTCTACTCCTTTCAATTCAAAGTTGCCTTTAATTACACATTTCTTTTTAAAAGAATTTGTTTCCTTTTATATGAATGTAGATTCTATGGAATCATAAGTTATTTTACCTGCTTCCACTTCATTCTCCTCATGTGTAAGCTACTGACATTCACACTAAATCTACCGATTTGTAATGAGGATTAAATCAATATAATATTTTAAAGCATCTACCACAATGTCCAGCATATAGGGGGGAGAACAAACATGTTATATAATAACACTTATGATAACAGTAACTATCAGTGTCTCACATGAATAGTGCATATCATCTGGTATTTATTAAAAAATACCTCAAACAACCGGAAAACTTCTGTAGACTCTGGAAAATATACACTGTCTTGCCCACCTCACTTCTGGTGCTCCAGTGATGACAATATATCATTCGAGCTAACCTCACTGCTTCCTCTCCTACAAGGACAAAATTCAGCAGCATGTTATATTTTCTCCACTACAAAGGCATAATACCCCAAAAGGCTTTTCCTGCCTACCTTGATGAATAACACAGAGCGTGAGGAAATCGGGTTTCCTGACTCACATGGAATAGAACCATGCCTCCGGTTGTAGCTATGGGCAGACTCTGTGCCCATTTCCACTTGTATTCAAGAATTCTGCTTCATTCTTAAATGCAAGAACGTGTTTAGCCCAGTGCTTATATGCACATATATATATCAAAGGTCACATTTATATATTATTCAACATGATGGCTCGTCTCGTAAAACTTCATGGTTGGTATTTTCAGAGTCCTGAAAACTAGCTTAAGATGGGCTACTTACAGAGGTTAGGAAGTAACTTAACTGACTTGGTTAAACATGTAGACCCAAAACTTCTTGCAACTGCTAATTATAACGAGATCAAAAATGAAAGAGGATGAATCAGATCATGGACGTCATTTAGAGGGAACTTTGCTATCACCTTCCCAGCTTGGCAACAGATCCTATCTTGCATCAGATAACTTCCTAAACTTCTCCACAAAAAAGACAAGATAGTGATGGCTCAAGGCATGCCTTCTCGGTAATTACATTTTCTCTTGAAGACCGTTATCAATGTCCCTGAGAAAATGCAACATAAGGACTATATAACCAACATGTTTTCATTTCTCTTTATGTAGAGGGGAAGGGGAGAGAGATGCTATAAATATATCAAAAGTTAAATCCTGGTGTTCAGCCTTTGGGATATTAGGACAGGTATTAAGAGCTTTCATTTGGTGGCTTAAAAGTCTGCCTCTGACTGATATTCTCAATATATGCAAATATATATATACACACACACACGTATATGTACACACATATATATATATCTTAAAGGATTAATTCTTTAAGGGCTTTGAGTCATGTTTTTACATAGTGTGCCGTTTAAAATAAAACCAACTAAGATGCTACTCAAAGCATATTTTTAAAGTTAGATGTTTCAAAGGATTAAGCTAAAACCATGAGAAACAAAGAAAGAATTATAGTTTTGAGCTAACTGGTAACCAGAGAGAGATACCCAGATTTGATACTCTTCGACTCACCTATTCTCGCAGGGAGCAAATACTAAGTTCACTGCATGTTGCCCACTCTTATAGGCGCTATAAATACAGCAGCAAAAAATTTAAAAAGAGAAAATCCTGACATTACCAAGTTCACAGTGTGTGGAATATGTAGAAAAACTAAATTTTTGGTTTTCCACCCAATCCATAGTACTTTAAATTCTCCTCAATGATCATTAATTATTGCTGATGAATTTCAAAGGGCTAGATTTAAAAGTGAGAAAAAATAAAAAGTCAGATTATTGGATAGCAACGACTCCTTCAAAAGACTTTGAAATATCTTTCCTTACTATAGACAATTATTTTAAAAGTAATCTGCTTCATGTCGATTTATTATCACAAAGCACCAAAATGACTGAAAACTGAAGAAATTCTCTATGTTGGTGGACTGGTGAATATACATCTCTCCAGACAAACAAAATTTCAGCATTTCCAAATAACATTTTCAGCTTGAAATCTAATATTTACCTCCCTTACTGTATATGAAGGAGGTTACTAATATTTTAACATTTTAAAGAGATTGTGTTATTTACCTTTAACGATTGTGGGCAATATATTTTAATATTGGTTTTGAAAAATGCTGTAGAACTGGATCATTTTGATAGGTTTTTCTGTGAGAGACAGAAGTTATTTCCCTTTCTTTCTAAGATGTAAGATGGTGCTAGGTCTTTTATGATATTTATATTTTTATATTTCTGACCAAGACAGCCATAATAAATAGCATAAAGAAAAAGAAAACATACATAGATATGTAGATAGGACTATTAACATGCATTATTTATAAGTTTACTTTCTGCATCAGATTTTTAAAGCATACTTAGAAATATTAATTTTAAATTAAATATTCATTGTTTTCCACATATTATGATACCTTTCTAGACAAATGTGAATTTCTCTTTACAAACGTACTGGGATCGCTAGAAATCTTGCCAAAAGAGCCACCTCATAACACGTTTGGCTTTGCTGATTCATAATTTTGTGTCATCTAAGCAAGAACGGTTTACAGGCGGTGCTCCATTGATACTGCCCAAATATTATGAAATCCAATGTTGTGACGATGTATATCCTAACTATAAACTGATTTTAGTTTAGACAAACCAGATATAATGAGAGGTGCATTATGTAACCATCTGTCAGAGTTTACTTCCATAAAAAAATCTGGATGGAATAATTAAAATCAGAACAAAACAGTGATTATGAATTTGTGATTTGAGAATTAAACTGTGAGTGGGAAACTGATCAATTCTACTGCTAAATAACAAACATATCGTTTCTGTGTTAGATATCAATTCCACCCTTGCTTCCTCCACTGAGAATCAGTAAGTTATGCCTTATTACATCAGCTTAGTCATTTGAGATATTATTAAACGACGATCGGGAGAGTAATATTTGTTACACATTTTGATTCATTAATCCAGTATGCTTTAAGCACAGAATTTGAATACATCTCATTCTACCATTTAACAAGTTCACCACCTAAACCTTGTAGAGAGAAGGCAGGAAAAAAAAAGTTTTGACAATCTTCAAAAACGTTAGCAAAATTATCAGAGTTATTTTTAGTAAGATGATCATTTTTTAATGTTTTACAATTTAGAAGATCTTTCAGAGGATACCACAAATGCTTCTAAATATATCTCAAAAACTAGATCAAATAAATTTTGAAAATACTCCTTTGAGAAATACTCTTTGGGAAAACCATAGTAATTCTCTCCCTAAAGTGGAAGAGATCAGTTATGCTGACATTCAGGGAACAAACACTGAGGTCCCACAATAACCAGGTCTCTCAAAGGAGGTCAGAACGGCTGAGGTCAATAAAACCTCATCCTCAGGTCAAGCAAGAAACAAATCCTCTCTACAAGACAGTATCTCTAAATAAACCCTAGTTCATGCAAATTAAAATCCAGTAGGATTTTCATCCAGCAAAGCAATTATTCAAGACTGAAAATAAACAAATGCACTTCCAGAGGAACAAAATTGATTTTTTTTTTTTTTTTAACCACCACAAACACAATTGTACTGAAGGAGCCAATAAAGACCTAACTTCAGAGAGAAGGGAAACAATCTGAAAAAAAGGCTGGGATGTGAGAAGCAAAGGTAAACAAAGAAACTGGTGACCATACAGGAAAATCCAAAATATTTTCCCTATATCATTGTCATATTCTATGAAATTAAGAAAAAGACAAAACTAAAATACAAGATCACAGTAGCCCACCTGCAAGTGTTGTCTCTAAGTGCTAAATGCAAAATAGGCTGCAGCCGTAAAATCATTCCAAGTTAAAAAAAAAAAAAATTAGTCATGATTTATGCATGCAGGGCAGGAAAAAAGGCTTATTTAAAAAAAAATAAACATAACTGTCCCTCAAGCCATGTAAAGATTTATCAGACATATTTTCGCCATTTCACATTCTCAAGAATAATCCAGGGAGAAGAGATTTTCCTTTTGGTTCAGTTGTTTGAGTTGCTCTCGCCCTGCTTCCCACCCTTTCAGTAACCCTCACGCTATCCCTGCAGACTCTGGGGTGGCTGTTTCTCGTGATGCCCTTTTCCATATTTATGAATTAGTTTTCTCTGCAAAAGAGATCATAGGTCCTATAAACACAATGTCTCATTCCCGCTAGTGCCGCACCTGCAGTGAAGTATCGGTTTTATCTTCCAGATCAACAGGATAGATATGAACAGAACAAGCTGTGTATTGTCTGAGCAATATCGCTAGGTAGCTCGACGTTGCCAAAAGATTTCTGTTCAAAATAGCTTCCGTGGATTTCTTTGTCTTACCACCAGTTACTTAATGCTCCACACCAAAATTGAAACGTGCAACAACAACCAAGTTAACCATGACACTTTATGTATTTTATATACATACGTATCAAAGTGTGTTAAGTAATCATCAGAAATCATACAACCACTCCTGCTTTGTTTCATCCACAGCATAATGTTAAAAATGTAGATTTTTGTCCGGCTCATTGTTTTATTGGAGGCATCGCATTGCCATTATTTGGTCAAAAGCATCATGGAAGATGTGAATAAGCTTCTAACAGGCTCAGAATTACTTGTACACTCTTTACATTTTTAATTACTAGGAAGACCCATGAGTAAAACGGTATCGACATGGTCTTACGTATTTTCCCAAATATTATGAAATTTGGGGTCGTGAGCAAATTATGATTTTAATTCTTCTGGGAATCAGAATTAGTAACTTAGAAGTTTTGACTCAGTTCCCAGCTGACAATAAATATCAGTTAAGCGAGTGAAGGTTGAGCCTACAAAGGGGCAGATTTTCAAAGTAGCTACAGGCTCTTCAGTAACTTAGAATGGAGAGCGAGAGAGACGCCTTTGGACAGAGTTGCTGCTGTGCTCTGAGTCCCAACACTTCCTGCCAAATGGACAGGAAGTGTCCAGCGGACAGTTCGGGAAGTGCTGCTTCCTCCTGAACCCTAGCGAGAGGTGACGCTCTTGAACGACCCTTAAGTTGTTTGTATTCATGGAGTTTGGAAGGGGGGAAGACTC
The DNA here is from genome assembly GCF_003031525.2 of Neophocaena asiaeorientalis asiaeorientalis. NCBI lineage: Eukaryota > Metazoa > Chordata > Mammalia > Artiodactyla > Phocoenidae > Neophocaena > Neophocaena asiaeorientalis. The sequence goes on along the minus strand of NW_020173204.1, from coordinate 1,850,158 downwards.
CCGTCCTGAGTCCCACTCAGGAAGTTGAAAAGAAACAGAGATGTGCAAATTCTTTGGTAGTAAACTTAGCCTTCACTGGAGAATTCATCAAGGTGAACGATAGGTGAGTCATTTAGGTCAAGGTAAACAACAGAACCAGATATTCTGTCACGTGGGAGGAGGAGAGGCAGCCTGGAGTCCATGTGACTTGTGCTCAAGTCTGGGTTATAATGAAACTCAAGCAAAGAGTTTTCCATGGAGGAGGGCCCTGAAAAAACCAGGATCTTACAGGGAGCAATACTCAGGGGGAGGGTACCGACAACTTATGACAGAACAGAGTCCAAGTGGAGGACCCCCAAAGACACCGTATTTTTTTTCCCAAAATGACGAGCAGTTTATTGAAGATGCCATAGAATTACAGTCTATCACTGGGCACGATCATGGGGCCAAAACTAGGAGAATTTTACGAGACAGTGAATTAATGGCTGGGCTACAAAATGGAAAATTAGAGCTGTTAAGGCCAGTAGATCATCGTTCTGAACCACTGGCTGAACCGTGAAATAACGAATCATTTTTAGGGAAGGGAGTATGGTTACCAGGCATCTGAAAGGATGTTATCAACACACCACTGCCATCTTTTTGAGCACCCACTTCCTGTTAACTCTATCTCTCTACAGACCTGTCCTCAGAATGGAAAGGAATAAACGATATAATTTTGTTTTCCCTTTGTAAAATGCTGAGTTAGGTTAGGATTAGGAAAAAGCTTCTCCAGCTACTCAGAAGGGCAGATCACAGATTGGGAATGTTCACCTGTCACTCTCATTAAAGCTGAGACTAAACTAGTATCTAGTGAAAGTCAGCTGTAGCAATTTGCCAGACTTAGAGAACAGAAATTCATCTTAGAGCAGTACCGTTTTTAAGTAAAATCTTTGTATAAAACTCTACCCCTTTGCCACGCCCCCTCTCTACTCCATCTTGGCGGGCTTTGGGAGAAAATGAAAAGCAAGGAGAGAAGTAGCTGGCCACTACCGTTCCCAGGAAGCAGGCAAGCTGTCTGAAGCCTGTTCCATTCTCATAGTGGAGATTTAAATCAAATTCATAGTTATGAATATTATAAAGGACTGGATATTTTAAGTGCTGACTTAATATTGTGTTTTGTGATTTAAAATGACCTCAGGACTCCCTAAAAGTGAACAGAGGAGTTACAGGACCCACCAAAACTTTCATTTAATGGCAAAAGAATACCTTCTCTCATTTAGTAACAGCATTAAAGCGATAGTAGGGACAAATAATTAGCAGGTAAATTAAAAGAATCCCCTAAGTCACGTCCACTCAATATCTGTGTGCCATTTGCATAAATGAATCATTTCTTCTATTCAAAGGAGGATAGGACATAGTTCAAATATTAGATCAACTTACCCTATAAAGACAGAAAGTAACGTGGGAAAGAAAACATTATAGAAGTTCATTTTTTTTTTTTTCCTATACTGCCTTTCTCAGTATAACCATCTGGCAGTTTGCCTGTGACAATTACTGTAGAAACAAGTGGCTCTGAGCCCAGAGTAGTCATTGAAACACACAATAGATATTTAGAAGAAAGAGAATCTCCAATCACATGCAACACAGATGTCAGAAATGTAAAATGGTTGCATCGAGTTTGATTTCTTCCAAAGTTTTACAAGGCCAACAACATATTTCAATCACCCTCTCCATCTGAGTGCAATGACTTATCTAAAGCAGGGTCTCTGTTCTTGGCACTAATGACATTTGGGCCAGGTAACACTTTGTCTCATGGGGCCGTGCACATTGCAGGCTTCAGCAGCATCCCTGGCCTTTATCTATTCGATTCTGGCAACTCTCCCTAGTTGTGACAGCTGAAAATATCCCAGATGTCGCAAAATATCCCCCAGGGATTAAAATTACCCCTCACCTGCACCTCCATGACAGCTACGGGTTTAAAATCGGCTGGCATACAAAAATTTTGGTTTACAATGGAATGTTAACGTAATTTATTTTTATTGAGCATTTTAAAAAATTCACAGTAATTCAACACAAAATGATGTAACTTGTTAAGACCCAGTTGGAAAGGCTTGATACGTTAGAGGAGTATTGAAAATTAGGAGATTTTGTTTCCCTACGCCCACCAGGACCCTTCAGAGACAGATTTTTTATGGTACTATTAAAATGTGTCATGAAGTTTGAAAAACACAGAATCACTTTCATAAACAACTATTTTATTGAAAATTAAAAAGACTGTATCTCAACCCTAAGATCCTAATGCCACCCGAAGAGCAGATAAGTGTTGCTAATTGTAGCCCCAACTGAGCAGTGTCAAGCATCTACTATCATCCCAGATTTATTGAATGTCACTCACTATAAAGGACAGTGTTCCTGATGCAGTATATCTTATTTCTTTGATATGCAGCCATAAGAAAATAATCTCTTATGATACTGATTTTATTGCTCTATAAAAATGCGTTAGTTTATTAAAATTGAATATCTCAGTCTTAGTATGAAGAGAAAGTGTCTTGAATATATTGTGAGTCAAACTAGATACGCATGGTCTTAATTTTCATGACCTTTTAAAAATATTCAGACCATATCATCAATTTTCTGATGTGTTAACCATAATGAAATATTTTTTATTTTAAAATTTTATTTTATTTAAAATTTATTTAAAATTTTATTTTATTTTTTATTTTAAAAATAGCTTAGCCTGTAGATTTTCTTAACTCTTTTGTCATATAAATGGAATTGTTAGGGCCCCTCCCGATTAGGTACCTGCTCTTGAGGACATTTTTGTTTCTGTTATCATAGGAACAATTACTCGAGAAATTAGAATGAAAACAGTTAGGAAAGAGAATCAAAAGGGTATAGATCAAAAGGGTATACCATTATGATGCCAATCCACTTTCAATCAAGAGAGACAGCCACTATTACATTTTGATAGATTATTTTAACAGAGAAGTAGCTGAAAATATTTAACAAGAAATATTTTAAAGGATCCTGTTTTAATGGACAAATTATTTTAAAACTAGGGAAGAACATACAATAGAATTTCCGTTCTTTTAAATACCTACTTTCTTCTCCAAACTCTGTTTCCTCAGATGATATCGAGTGAAATCATATGTCAGGCAAGCAAACAGTCAGGCACCATTAGTGTCTATCCCATCTGCTTCTCCATCCTGAATTCCTAATGTGAGTGTGAATAAGAGTTTGAAGTTATGACTGTGTGTGTGTGCGTGTGCGTGCAGAGTATATTTTTCTTCTGAATAAGATAGGAACATAATGGTGTGCAAACAAAAGGCAATATAGGAAGTAATAACTTAATGGCCTTTAAGAAATTGAGTTAGGGCATTCCATGAACAATGACGTACCACGAAGGGATCACGTATAAAAATTTACATAAAAGGACAGAATGCTCAAACTCTCAATCTCTCTTCTAAAACCTAGAAAACTGAGACCCTCTGGGTTACAATGATATGAGTAAGGTCCTACTGAAAGGCAGTGCCTTAGCCAGGACACTACAAAGAACCCAGAATCATTGGCTTCCTCAGGCGATATTCCTTTCATCACACGGTTTGCTGCATATAATACGTTGAATGGAGAAGGAAAAAGTGTACGTTACTTCAACAAAAGCTTGAAAATTAAGCACTATAATACATGCTAAAGTGCAGGAGTGAATTTGGGGACATTAAAACATTCAAAGATTTTTTCTATGTCATAACATCCCTCAGCGCACTTATGATGCCCTGTCTTTTGAACTCCTGGTAGCTACTCCAGTCGCCATGAACTTTGCCTAAACATCCCACACTGAAAGCAAAGAAATGACGAAAAATATATATCTACAGCAACTCAAAGTAAACCGCGTTTTTAGAAAACAGTTGTGTGTGAAACACTGTCACGACAATGCAACAAAGGGACAAGAGAGTAAAAGCTAAACTCACTCTCATTATATGCTTCTTTGAATAGCAGCACCAGACAAAGGCATCGCTGCAGGTAGAAATTCAGGCTTCAATGAGACAATCACCATTCACCTCAGTGACGAGGCTTAATGCTTATTTATTAAATTTTCAATGAAGTATTTATAAATGAACGCAAATTCTAATTAATCAAGAGTCACTTTATAAAGGGAAACTAACAACAAGACTTCTAACCCACACTCTTTCCCTTCAACACTAAAAAAAAGGAAAGAGAAAAAAGAAAATCATATAGAGTCCATTTTTATTTGGGGGAAAATACAATCGATTTTCAGTCATGCTATAACTGACATAATCTAATGAGGAAATGAGCCATGGCCTTTTCCTTGAATCCAAATGATGTGTGTTATCATTTGGGGCTTACCTGTGCCACCTTCAAAAACACTTAGCATCTGTCTTTAAGATATGCTGTATCAGGAACCAGAGGGTTTTAGAGACTAGAAATGAAACTGGGGAAAGATCATATAGCATTTCACCGTAATATCCCTGGTTAACTACGGCCAGTTCACGTTCAGAAAACTGTGCCCCATCTAATTACAGTACGTATAGATGTGGAATGAACTAGACTACAGAGGGGAAAGAAATAACTGTGGGAAAAAGTTCTGTTTCATTTCATCTTGATCCTAGTGAAAGTTGTTCTTATGTTAGCAAAGCTCTGGACATTTTTTAAATAAAAGCAGAGAAGAGCAAACATTGCAGTTCCCTCCATTGGGAAGTCTGCATTTCTTTTCCTGGCATGACCTCCACAGGTGCTAGGTAATTGGGGCAATTGCCTTTGTACTCTGAGGGACCCTACTGGGCAGGATGTGATACAATCCCATCCTGGTTTTCGCCACTGCTGCCTCCACTGGCCAATGGGAATCACTCATGCATCATGCCTTGTCCAGGTATCTCTGGCCCTCATGAATTTATTCCATGTCACTGTCTATCCAGTCAGGGGAACTGATGAGAAGAGTTAAATTTGAGGAAAGCTTGTAATATGTCAGTTAGTGATTAGTAAGAGCGAGTGTGATGACAAGGCACTCTTTTATTTAGGATCGCCTGGGAAGAGCTCTCAGAGGAGGTGATATTTGATAAGAAATCTGAATGAAGGGAAGTAAAGAGTCATGGGCATATCTGGAGGGAAAACAGTGTAGACAGAACAACAGTCCAAGGACGCCTGAGCTTATTTGGTAGATGTAAGGAACAGCTACGAACCCCGGGTGTTGACAGTGGAATGAACAAGGGAAAGGCGATAGAAGAAGAAATCAAAGAGAGCAGGAAATGGAGAAGGGAGATCTGTAGCAGCAGATCATACGAAGTCACCCAGACCAGTAACATCATATGATTTTTCCATAAAGGAATCTCTACAGGTTCCAGACGGAAAATATCTAGAGTATGATTTGCAACGGCGAATCAGATCAGTCAGGTGGTTGCAATAGACCATATGAGAAATGATGGTGGTTTGAGCTACTGGAAGACACGGTAAAACCTGGCAGGAGTCTGGATATATTCTGAAGACAGACAAGAAGATTTATCACCAGGGGTCAGATAATTTGAGAGTTCTGTGGAAAGCCATTCTCTAGTAAGTTTCAGAGCTGAAATTAAGCCAATTCTCTCTGCCTTCAGGTGCACTTGAAAGTCCAGTACTCAGTGGTTCCCAACCCAGGACGATCGTCGTCGGGCATAGCAGTATTGACAAAACACAGGTTTCTAAGTCCTGCTCCAATCCTACAGAATCAGACCATCTGGGAAAGGAGACCAGGAAGTCATTATTTCAGTATTCAACCAGGTTGGCAAACCACCTCATATATCATGCAGTGATCAGGATGATGGGTGTAGATATAAGACACAGACTTAACACCAAGAAAAATGACTCTGTTTGGGAAGTGTGCAGATAACACCTGTGTCAGAGTATTTCACAAAAGATAAACCATAATCAGGACCTTGAAGCATGAATTGTAGTTCCTGAATGAAGAATGGATCAAAAAACAGTAGACTTCAAACAGAAATTTCAGGAGGAAAAATCTTAAACTCTAAATGGGCCATTCCTTCTGAGCCTGGGACAGAGAACTGGAAGAATGGAGTGGGTAACAACACATTTTTAAAATTGAGATTGGTGTGAAAGCAAGTTTAAATCAGCTGACCTCTACTTTCTCTGTAAAATACAAGATGAGGTTAGCTGTTGAGGTGGCAGGTTACGATGGATATTTGGGCAAAAGGTTTGAAGAGAACAGAGAATTGTTTGAATCATGGCAGAAGAAAATGAGAAAGTGCCCTGGAAAGAAGAACACTCGGATGAAATTTCAGAGAACACACTGTAGTATATAACGTATAGAATAAATTATGTATTAATCTACTCAGCTGTGTGATTTCCGTCTGTTCTACTCCACAGCCTTGCACAGGAAGGGAGACACAGTATTGAGGAGTGATCCAAGTTTGAGGATTGTGGGCTTTGGAGGTGAATCTCACAAATTTTATAGGGAAGGAATGCATATTTGGTTTAGGAGCTGTGTGAGCTTAATCAATTTATGTAACTTTGTGAATCCCAACGTCCTCATTTGCACAATTGAGGTGAACCTTAACTCACTATGTTGTGGGGATTAAATTAGATAAACTAAATTGATTACTGTCTGATAAATGGTAGAGAGTCTAGAAGTGATACCCATTATTACTGCTGTTATTACTATGAGAGTATGTTCTTAAGTGGAATACATATATATTATCAGAAATGAGAAGGCCAAGAATTAGGATAGAGTTTTGGAATGTCCACGTGCAGAGACCTTGAAACACCAAGAATAATGGCAGGAGACTTCATGAGTAAATGTGGAAAACTGACATGAGGGGCGCTAACCTATTTTTATATCTTTCCAACCTGTTGAGACCATTGTGCATCTATAATCCTTCCATCCCAATAATGTGCTTGCTCTAACTTCTGGCTCTGAGTCACCCGTAACTTCCCTTGATTTACTTTTTATATGAGCACAGTGATCTACCTAAGTCCTTCTGGTTTTAACTCACAAGGGTGCATGAGAAGGCAGGGAGGGTTATTGAACACATTTTGGTTTTCTGATCGGTTTTGTTTGTCACTACACAGGGACGAGTTTCCCCTCCCCTGTTCACTCCTTCATGCGTTTCCAATATGGCCTCTTAGCCAAGCTCCACAGAAAACCCTCCACTAGAGCCACGGATGACGGCTAGGTAGCCGAATCCCCAGGACCGTTTCCAGTTCTCACCTTGCTGGACTTTTCAATTGCTTCTTGAAACCCTCCCCGCTTGGCACCTGTGTCGCCACACTCTTCTGGTTTTCCTCTATCCTGCCCACTGCCCTGTCACGTTCAGACGTAAGTTCAGCAAACGCTACGTGATTATGTGGCAAATCGCTTCTATCCTTGGACTCCTTAAATGCTTATCAGAAATACGATTTCTTCCTACCTCCACATGTGGCTATGTCCGTCCCTCTCAAGGTAGAGCATGTCAAACCTAGTTTTGCTCCTCTTATGTGACCTCTACCTTTTAACACTTTCCAGGGCATGGGGAGACCCTTCTTTCCAGGGACTTTCTCCTCAGAGAGGGGCTGATCATCACCCAAGGATCGTTAAGCCATTTACGGACTTATGTCTAAATGCATGAGTCTAAGTGGTCTGCTCTCAACCCTAGACTCAACAATTCAAAGGATATTCACTCTCACGGGTGCCTCATATCTAATGTTAAAAACAAGCAAAGAAAAACAATTGAGCTGTTATGTCAGACCTATATTTTGCAATTTATTAGAATTTATGTTTCCAAGCCTTCTCTTTTTCTATAAATATATTAACCTATAAATTAAATTTCCACTAAACAGCCAGGATTACCTTAAAAAAACACAGACATAAGAATTTGCTTGAAGCTGTTAAACAGTCCTCACTGTACATCAGAGAAAATTCAAAGTCCACATCAGAACCTCAGATGCCTTCAGTCTGGACCAGGCCATATCTCATGAGACTTTTCCTACATCTATAGCATTCTAGACAGGTGGACCTCCTTCCAGATACCTGAAGACATACAAGCTCTTTTGCCAACTTTAGGGAACACAGGTCTAACTCGCCCTCTTTCCTAGAACCCTCTTCTCTATTCTCGGCTGGTTTCTTCTCATGACTCGAGTCTCATATTAAATGTCACCTCTTCAGAGAACACCCCGTTAATATCTTTCTCCTCCGCTACTCTCCTCCCTTCACTTTTTTGTTTCCCACCTAGTATTTATCACACTTTTAATTGTATGGAATTCAGGTTTATTGTCTGCTTTTCTTCCCTCCACACACAGACACCACGGCCTTGAAAGAGCCGTGAGCCAGAGGGCACGGATGCTGTGTTTCCCACTCACCATCCAGCAGAGAACTCAGACCCAGCATGTGGTAGGCAAACCAAGCTATTTAGAACCAGTGAATACATAAAATGCCAGAACTCTTTCTAACTTTGTGAAATAGGTGGTTTTTTTTTTTTTTTTTTGGTTGGTTGGTTTGTTTTTGCGGTACGCAGGCCTCTCTCACTGTTGTGGCCTCTCCCGTTGCGGAGCACAGGCTCCGGACGCGCAGGCTCAGCGGCCATGGCTCACGGGCCCAGCCACTCCGCGGCATGTGGGATCTTCCCGGACCGGGGCACGAACCCGAGTCCCCTGCATCGGCAGGCGGACTCTCAACCACTGTGCCACCAGGGAAGCCCTGAAATAAGTGTTTTTGTGTGCAAGGAAATTTTGATTAGTTAATAGCAGAAAAAGCTCCAAGAATATTGTTTCTGTAAAGGTCCTTAAACAACATATCACTTTATTTTTATATTTTACCTTATCTTTAACATAGACTTTTCATCTTATGATCCAGAAAGAAAACTGCTTATATCAGGGGAGAAAAATGTCCAGGATCTATACAATATCTGATCACATTAAGTTTTATATTGTATTTGTTTTGAGGATAAAGGTTTCCAGCGTAATAGCGAACTTTAAAGGGAAAATTATATTAAATATAATACATTTACAATTTAGGACTGAATTCATTTTTGAATCTTCAGGCAAATCCAGAATATGCTTAGGCTGATTACGTAGAAACAGTATATTTGCCAAACCTCCAGTGACCCTAGTCAGCTTTTCCTTCTAAATGCCAGAAGATGCATCAGAGTTTGGTTATAATCTACCTTACCATTGGTGTTTATTTTTTAATAATAGTATTATTTTGTCAGTATTTGAAACCATTTTGTAACTAATATAGCACTTTTGGAATAAGCAACAATACTATCCTAAAACTGCTTGCATATTACAAACTAGCATGAAATAGGCTATTTTTGCTTCAGATTTCTGTTTTTGCTATTGGGAATATTTTAATACATCTTAATAGCTTCATTAAATAATTATATTAGTTTATATCAATGTCAAATAATGGATTCAAATTATACCTTTGTGTCATTCAAAACTATTTTGAAAAAGTCTTAAGAAATTAACTTTTTGTTAGTTATCTTTTCTTACATAAAAACATTTATCCAGGGGCTTCCCTGGTGGCGCAGTGGTTGAGAGTCCGCCTGCCAAGGCAGGGGACTCGGGTTCGTGCCCCCTTCCCGGTCCGGGAAGATCCCACATGCCGCGGAGCGGCTGACCCGTGAACCATGGCCGCTGAGCCTGCACGTCCGGAGCCTGTGCTCCGCAACGGGAGAGGCCACAACAGTGAGAGGCCCGCATACCGCAAAAACAAACAAACAAAAAAAGCAAAACATTTATCCAAAAATAACATCATACTCTTGCCACAGTGAGACACGGTTAAGCTGCTAGTCACTGCCCACTGTATAAAATTACATGTGGAAAAATTTCATATTGTAATTTCACGGTTCTCCTTGAACAAAGAAAATCTGATTGATTGCCATCATTTACACAGCCAGAGAAGAGAAGAATATTAAAAAAAATCAAATATATCATTTTAAGCTTCTATCTACAAAGCTTTGAGAAGTGAACTAAAATGAGAAATCCTGCACTCCTTCCAGATTGCATAAAGCAGCTGTAAATTCAGATTCCACACTTCATCTTTCATTTTGATGTGCATTCTTTTGATCCCCGGAAATATGTTTATAATTTCCAAAAGAACTGCCTCAGAGGTAAGTAGTATCCAAATATTGTTTTGCAGAGATAAAAAATATACAATGTCAGTGGTATTTGGCTGTGGACTGATGACATACTGCACAAGAACATAGAGACATCATTCCTATAAAACTTGTAACATTATGGTTTAGAGACTACTTAAGCTTTAACACAAATCATTTTTATTTTCCCACTGGAATTTAAAGCACTTTATTCTGTTATATTGTATTTCCTGTTGTTTCCCCATTTTCCCTGCATTATACTCACTGAAAATTTTGTCTTTGGCAAGCTGTAAGGAAGAAAAGAATAAGGAACGTGACTGCAAGGCAAACAAATTGGGAAAAGATGGAGAACCAATTTCCAGAGAAGGTATATTTTAAATGTAAGTGAGCTTAAGTCCATGCCAGTAAAAGACTTTTTAAAATTCGAAATAAATTGGTTCTGTTTTTTTCCTGATGAGTTCTGCCAGATAAACCCAGCAGTAAACAAAAACAAATCGACAATATGAAAAATAAACATACTGGCAACAGTACATTTTATCCTCATATTTTTCCTATTCAATATTGTAGAATGTTCTATTAGAATTACTGGAAGGCACATCACTGACAATGTGTAAAGAGGAGAAAATAAACTCTAAGTGATCTTGAAAATAAGAGAAAGGGGAAAGTCAGAGATAATTTCACTTCATAAATAATCTGACATCAGTGACAATTTTGAGTCTTCCTGTTGCTGTATTTGGTGAAGATGTGTGCATTCCTTAAGGAGTTCTTCAGATGTACTGCACATGGATGAGATTTAACACGTCTTTTCTTTCTAACAGAATAACATTGCAGTTGGTACACAGTGTCAGAGAGAAATAAAGAATAAAATGTTTCGAGTTCTACTGGGACAATAAAAATGATTTGTATTAAAGGTTAAATAGTCCCTGAACTATGTTACAAGTTTTATGGGAATGATGTGTCTATATGCTGGAGCAATGCATCAGCAGTCCACTGCCAAGAACCATGGCCTTGTACATTTCTATTTCTGCAGAACGGTACTTGGATAGGATCTGCCTCTCAATAGATCCTTCCAGATACAGGAGCAATGGACATCTTATCTAAGAATGAAATAAGGGATCATGACCCTAAATGGCACAACAGATCATTCAGCATAAAGGCCACTGTTGACGTGTTTCCCATCTGACTACATTTTGTGTTTCTTCAGTTTTTCAAGCAAGCTAGTTCTTTTTGCATGGAGTGGCGAACAGTTTGATTTAATATAAACTGAGATTTGAAATAGTTATACTTTGCCTTTTTAAAAAACATTCTTGAGATGTGGGAGTTTTTCAAAGCTTACTAATTAATTATATTTAGCAGGCAGTTTTATAAAAGGATGCACAGAATTGGCAATTATCTGTTGAAGTCAGGTTATACAAAGTCATTCAAGGAAACTAAATATTTTAATTAAATGAATGTCATGCAAATGTGCTCTATATATTCAGAAAAGTCTAGCTGAATATTAAATTATTTCTGCATATGGGAAATATTATGTCAGACTCCTTAAAATAATTGTAAGCAGTATGCCTTCATAACCTCTTTTCTCACGTGGCTACTTGCATCTCTTCCCAAGTAAGCAAAGGCATTCAGAATGAGTAAAAGAAAATTTTCATGGAAAGTCAATGCTTTATATAGGATATTTTTGGAAAGGCCCTTATCTTTTATGTACCTTTCTCTTAGACTATAGGTTTAGTATACTGTATAATATAATGTCTATATCACTTTGATGAAACATAAAAAATTAAAGATATATAGAACAAAACCAAATTAATTAGTTTCTGGTAGAACCATAAAAGCCCATTTCTAAGCATCCTTAGATCTAAGATATATATCATTATGCTCAGGGTGAGTTCAATACAATCTCTCCAAGTCTTCATCATTAGCTTGGGAGCTATCAATTGATTTAACTTTAGATCTAGAGTCAGATGGAGAGGTGAGGAGCATATAGCATAAATGAGTGTAATAGATTGTTTAAAAAAGTCATCTGTCACAAAATATCCAAACTTTGTATGTACTGAAATGTGTTGTAATTATATTGCAACAAAAACAAGTATGTTACTGGCAAATATATTTTAAATTTGAAATCCATCTCAAAAAACAAAACATACCTTCCATCACTATTCTTTCCTTTGATTTGTAAAGTAAGCCTGAAACCCTTTCTTCTGCACCTATTATCAAGCTCAGGTCTTATGCTTTACATTGTGCTGTGCTTTCACAGTGTATGAACCTTGGCTTTCAACCTCTTAATAGCAGCAGTATTTAATTTTATCCAGTTCCCTACCAGAAAACAGATACTTCCATAAAACTAAGGTACTTCCATACACAGAATTTTTACATCACAGCTTTTATACTTAGAATAGCTACTACAAAGTTTTCTGTAAGAGTCAGACATTTCAACAATGTTGCCTTTAATGTTTGGAACTGCAATGCACCACGGTAAAATTTCTAATTCTAGCTCTTGACTCACCTAACCGTATTATATGATTGAACACTGCGAGGTCACTGTCATCAGTTTTAAGTCTGAAACTGTATTTTTTACTTTTTTTTACAAAAAATTTTAGGAAAGTCATTTAGACAATCCTGTTAAGTTCCAGAAGGTGATTTCTAACAAGCTGTATGAGCCAGGTTAATCTTTAACAAAGGGGTTTCTGAAAAGCATAATTTCACAAGAAATCGGGTAAGCAAATCATATACTATTACTATCTTTATTCTACATAGCATTTGATAAGGTGCTTAGATGATGAACAATAAAAACAAAGGGACTTGCATCGATTCCATCTTTACTTGTGAGTTGAGATGGATTTTTATTTTAGGTGATAGAAAACTCATGGAATTTTACATCTTAAATAATATGTTCAATATCAAATGACAAATCAACTAACTTCCAGGCAGTTCCGTAGACAATGGTTGAAGCCAAGGAAACATATGCAGATGACTAGCTTAATCTTCCTGAACAACAGGAGTTCCATTTAAAATTCTTAGTTAAAGCAGATCAAGGTGAATGATGAACTGAATGATGGTAACTAGTGTGTCATTGCCAAATATTTCCAAATGGTATTTAAGAGTTACATTAAGTTCAAAAGTAACCGATCATCTTCGAAACATTGCCTTCAGTCATTTTTCTTGGCAATTTTACCTTAAACATTTCCAGAACAATCCAACACGCATGCACACATATACACACACTCATACACAAAATCATGTTATGAGTGCATCCCAGTCATGAACCTCATGTCCACAAGTTCTGAATCACATCACAATCCCACTGATAATGCATTACAAATGCATGCCATCAACAGGTGAAAACAACACAAATCAGTTTTTGTTTTTTTTTCTTAATGTGAACTGGGTGTGCTCACCCATACTTTATATTTTCAAGCTTCTGGGCAACAGTTATGTCAGTTAGTCTTGTATTTGCCAATGTTTGTTCTATTTCTGTATGTACTTTTTTTTTCTTCATATGATAAGAGCATCTCCAAACTAACCGCTTTAAAAAAGTATTGATAAGAAAATTGTTTTCATTCATGATGTAACTGCTTTTCAGACTAGAAGTGCTTACTTACATTAAAAAATAAACCCTCTTAAAACTTTTCCTTTCAGTTCATTGTTTTTCATGACATGTCATTTCTTCATGTGGTTCATCACTATGACTGTGGTTTGTTTAAAAATGGTGCCTTAAATTGCAGTCTTTTAACACAGATGTACTTGGTTTGCATTTTAAGTACATAAGAATATTCTTCAGTTCCACTAAATAATATGTTCAATTTTCCTGAAACACTCCCCTTCTTGGTTTAACTTTTATAAATTTGCTTTTGTTAGAAACGCTTGTACAGAAGAATATTATATATCTTTTAAAAAGAAATTTTGTAAGCACAATGGAAAGGAAATATTTTTCAATGTCAGGAGAAGGATGCAAGCAGACATCATGGGAACCATGGGCAACTACAGAGGAACCGATGAGCAGCCCTACACAACTATGGCCAAGAGGGAATGCTGGCTTTGAGTTTGGAGCTCTTCCAATTTTTCAAATGAACTTGGGGATTGGGATTTTTGACCTGACATCTCATGATTTTTGAGTGTTGGTTCAAAATTGTTTGACTCTCTGTGTAGGAAAACAAACATGATTAAACCTGCATCTGATACTCAAGACCTATGTCTTTGACCTCTAAGTGTCCCAAGTCAACCTACATCTTTTTATAAAAGAGGAAACTAAGACTCAGAAAATTGATTTGCCCAAACACGCAGAGTGAGGTAATAAAGTTAAGAAATAAATTATGGGTCTTCCCTGGTGGTGCAGTGGTTAAGAATCCACCTGCCAAGGCAGGGGACAAGGGTTCGAGCCCTGGTCCAGGAAGATCCCACAGGCCGCGGAGCAACTAAGCCCGTGCACCACAACTACTGAGCCTGCGCTCCAGAGCCCACAAGCCGCAACTACTGAGCCTGCGCTCTAGAGCCCGCAAGCCACAGCTACTGAGCCTGTGCGCTACAACTACTGAAGCCCACATGGCTAGAGCCCGTGCTCCACAGCGAGAGAAGCCACCACAATGAGAAGCCCGCTCACCGCAATGAAGAGTAGCCCCCGCTCGCCGCAACTAGAGAAAGCCCACGCGCAGCAACAAAGACCCAACGCAGCCACAAATAAATATTTTTAAAAAGTCATTAAAAAAAGAAATAAATTATGATATGGGGAAATATAATGGGGTCCACCACATTTAAAATGTGTCTAAATGTGTCATAATTTCATTGTGATTAAATTTTGAATCAACCAGTAAATATTAAAGAACGCTAAAGATGTAAACTCTACCAAAATAACACAGATCACCATCTGCCTTGGATTATGTCAAATTCAACCTGAATATACGTTTAGGCCAGACAATTTCTCAATATTTTTGTTGTTGTAAAAGGATAAAGGCAGAACTCCCAATTACATTTTAAAGCAAGTGCCTTATAGAAAAGTAAAATTTTAAATGTGCAGTTACTACATGATTTCAGATGGGCATTAGCAACTAGCATAGGCCAAAGGTTCTGATGACTAAATTGTCTTAACTGGCTCTTTGGACAGAATCAAACACTGTTCAACCCTAGCTGCATGGCTCTACCCTCTGGCACCTAAACAGCAAGCCCAAAAGAATCTCATTACGAAATGAAGTGCATTTGGTAAACATTCAGGAGAGCCAGTGCCAGTTGGAAAATAAAGTTCTGTTGATTTTGCCAAACCAATTTGGGTGAGTAGATGAAAAGGTTATACAAGGGCATTTGCTCTCTCTCGGCAATATTGTCTCAAAACTATGTTACTTTTCTAGTAAATAAAATAGTGCTTTGACATAAATATATTCTAAACTACGTATTTAAAGACAGTAAAAAAACTACTGGACACCTTTAGGTTAATTAGTTTAAAAGTTTTAAATGCTAAAAATACCTAACACATAGCCCTTCAATATTGCCTTTTCCTCAGCATATAAAATAAGGTTCAAGTGTTCTAACTAAATAAGATTAAGCATTGTTAAGAGAATGCTTTTTAAAAGCGCCTCATATCATTAATTGGCACTCAAATTCCGCTAATCCTTCCTGAAATTGTAACTGTCTCAGAAGAGCGGCAGCAAATTTCAGCATTTCTTTCTTTCTTCCTAAATATACCACGTTAACCTTTGCCCTACAGTTTGACATAAAAGGAGACACTGAATCATAAAGAACTCAGCTCTGTTATAGCTCCTTCTAAATTCAGATACTTTTCCCGAGCATGAAATTCTCTTTAAGTTAATATGCCCCATGGATGCGTATGTGGAAATGGAAATAAGCAAGAATTATACACTATAATTATAATTATACACTATAGTCAACTTTCCTCAACTGCACACACAAAAAATAAGGCAGAGGCATGAATTTTTATATCTTATTATACCTTTGTCTTTGGAAGACATCTCACTCTAGATATAATTCACCCCAGATATTTCTAAAGATCTGGTCACAACATTTCTGCAAGATGACAAAGCTCTGTGAAAAAGAGGGTCTGCATTTTTGTTCCGTTTCTTCTGAGATACCCCACTCACAACTCCTTTTGTTCCAAAGACTGTCTTGAGGCTGACTCATCCATTCAACAAGCATTTCTCTGAGTGCCTGCAGAGTGCAGGGGCTATTTTAGTTACTGCACATACAGCAGTGAACAGAAAGGACCACATTCCTGCCCTTGAGGGATACCACTCTTGTGGGGAAAGACAGACAAAAAACAAGAGGACCGGTAAATACATACAAATCACACAGCCGAAGTTGACAGGCACGAAAATCATATTCAGTCAAGGGGTTGAGGGGGCTGCTGTTGATCTCTGAAAAGATGAGCTAAATTTTTCCTTTTCCGAGCATTTTATCATGAATCCTTAATCAGAGTATAAATATTTGCATTTCTACACTTTCTCCATCTCACTCAATCTCAGTAACTGGTCTTAAATTTTATGTTATGGTGGGGGCTTTCCTGGGGGTGCAGTGGTTGAGAGTCCGCCTGCCGATGCAGGGGACGCGGGTTCGTGCCCCGGTCCGGGAGGATCCCACATGCCACAGAGCGGCTGGGCCCGTGAGCCATGGCCGCTGAGCCTGCGCGTCCGGAGCCTGTGCTCCGCAACGGGAGAGGCCACAGCAGTGAGAGGCCCACGTACCCCAAAAATAAATAAATAAATAAAAATTTATGTTATGATAATAAAAAGAAGAAAGGGAAATGTCTTGAAGAATAAAAAGCCTAAACTACCTGGCTTTAGAGCCCAGGCATCAGGATGTTCCAGTTTACTCTGTGCGCGGCAGTGAGGGGCCACCACTGCCCTGGCGTCATCTTTCTTTCAGATTTTCGTCCTAATAAATCCTTCGTTTTCATGTAGCGCACGCATTATGGCTGGGGAGTGGGTGTCCTCACTCTTTTTCTTCTGCCGCTAAATCTACGTCGTTATCTTAGCAGTCATCCGCTTAGCGTAGGTGAGTAGGGATGCGTTCCTGAAACTCGAGTCACGATGTGAGGCTCTATTAGTCAAGTGGAAAGAATCCTCCAGAGTGAAGTTCGCCTCATCCTCACTACTAAACTGACTGGACGGAAGTGATTTTTCCGTTGAATAGTGCAGCTGGGCTCTTTGGAGAATATTAACACACAAAGTGCATGAAAGACAACAATGTTTCTAGTGAAACAGCATGTAGACTGCCTAATCCAGTACACGTGCAACACCAAAAAACCCCATTACTTTTGCATATATACATATGTATATACATAAACATAAAACGTATCTAGAACTTCTAAAACATCTATATTTAGGTTATAGCAATTGGCTCTGAATAGCATAACTATTTCACTTTTGCTTCATAATTTTGTTTTTAGCTACACTCGTCTTAATCACTATATAGAAATTGTTAATTGTGTGACAAAGGAAAAAGATACAAAGTTTTCTTTTCATCAGAAGAAAAATACTTTTAAAAAAAATTAATTAATGAGAAGTTTTTTAACCAGTACATTTCTAACAACTCACATTTACCCAAGAGTAAAAAGAAAAACTATATAGCCTATGTTGAGAAAAAACATAGCTAATTTGAAGAGGTTTAAAAAGACCCAAAGATAGCAGAATGCAGTCCATATGTGGCTAGAGTAAATCTTAAAACGTGTGTGTGTGTGTGTGTGTGTGTGTGTGTGTGTGTGTGTGTGTGTGTGTATGAGTGAGTGAGTGAGTGAGTGTAAGGCAGGTCAATTTGTGGATCACTTCTCCTGAAGGCAACAGAAAGCAATATATACTAAGGTGGGTTTTTAAAAATTATTATTAATGAATCACATCATGAGATTGTATACAGGCGGGAAGCAGGTTGTGAAAGATTACTTAGCTCATTATTTTAGATAGATTCTCAGGAAAGAACAGAGATAGAATATCTATAACACCTTTATCTTGAAGATTTGTAGTACTTTTAATTGAAAGGGAGTGGATATTTACCAGGAAAAGGACAGGCGGCAAAGCAGGTGACCAAGATAGCTAATGAACACTGAATATACTTATATCATTTGAAAACTAATATATTGATTTTCATTGTATGATTTTAACACATTGCAATTCTCACATGTTAATGGCTCATTCTTCTTTAACCTTTGTTCCCCCACCAATGAAACTGGGAGAAGACTGAACAAAAATAAAATTAAAGGTAAACATGATCAAACTAAAAGCAGTCTCATTAGGAGTAACTAAGAAAGCGAGTACACTAAAGCCACAGCTGAGAATGCCCAGATAGAGAGACAATAAGGTTGGTTAAGCACCAGTTGGGTGAAATCTGTAGCATTAGGGAAGGCATTCATTTCTTCAAGACAAGGTACTAGGAGGACAAGAGAGATGATAGGAATGGTAAAAAATCACCTCAACATTGCTCACCATTTACTTAAGAATCACTGATTTTGTGGGCAGGCGAGGGACTCAAGACTTATTCATTCAACAATCTTTACTTGAGAGATTTCAATAGTTATCTCTGCAGTGGTACTTCTAGCTTATACTAAGTGGTAAATAGTATCCCAAAGTAGAGAGAAAAAAGAAATCTGATATTTAGAATCTGTTCCGATCCTAATCTTTGCAGTTTATTTTCACCTTGACTTCTGTATAGAAATGCCTTGAGTAAATCAACATTTACCTTTTTGAGTTAATTATTTTCTACTGATTCAAACCCATTTGAATCTCAAAGTTTTCTACGCATTAGATGTTATAATGAACATCAGGTAGCTATCCAACTTCACGGCCTCTGGAATCCAAGCATGGCTTTCAGCCACACAATTCTACTGTCCTTACAGCCCTCTGTAAATTTCTGGCCTTTTCCTAGGTTTCTTCAGGGAGTTAGACATCTAATGAATTTCCCTTTTGAGAATATGGCTCAACACTTGGAGGGGATGGAGGTGTTACAAGTATTCAGATCAGCTTGGTAACTATCCAGGCCTTAATAGTATATCATACACCCAGCAAAGGTTAGAACTTCCATAAAACTTTTAGATTCTTGGTTTTATTTCCCCTGCAATGCTTTTACCCCTCCTCCAAAGCTTATAATATACTTTAATATAAGAAAAGAAGAAAAGTAGGAAACTAGACAATGTAGACCAGGGATTTCAAAAAGTTAGCCTTTTTTAAGAGGATAAGGATTTGTTACTCAGTGATAATTTTACCGAAAGCCACAGCGAACAAAATTGACATGTCTACTTTTGCTAGTTATGAATGTGAATACTTGGAAGGTTGATACTCAGCTGCAATATTCTGTTAAAATATTTTAAATGGAGCATTTCAAAATGTCTATGAAGTATCTTATGAAATTGCCCTCATCATTTGCAATTCCTAAAGAAATATACTACAAAGAAATGTATTTTAACAATATTAGTAGACTTTTATTATCCAAAAGCCATAGAATTTCCAAATATATAGAATTGAGAATTTTAACTTTAGCTTCAAATACTACTCATGTCACCAAAAAAATTAATGTGGTGGCCTCTGAGTAGCTTAATCACAAAATGAGAGATTGGTAACTTCCTGACAAAAATAGCTTACAAATAAATAATAGCTCAACACTTTAAGAGAAGTACTAAGTTGGGTATTTTGCATACTGTCTTTCCATATTGGTAGGATTCATATTGAATGATGAACACCCCATTGTTAAAACCAACTGATTAACCTGTTTTCTGAAGACGTATGTCTGTAATTGCACTTGGTTGATAATCTTATCTTGATCAAGCAGTGTAAAATTTAGTATGTCAGTACTAAATTTCAAGAAAAAAGATATATTCTATACACTGACATGGAAACAGAATCCTGGAATGCAGTTTGGCTTTTGTTTTGTTTTGTTTTTCCCTATACGCAGGGTAAAAGGATACTGCATCTAATTCAAGGAGAAAAAGAAGTGTGATTTCAAGGGAACGCATTTTATTGATTATAGCAAAGGAAGGGGAACAAGTTCAATGGCTCACACTACTTGGGTCCTGACACAGATGCAACTTTGCTGAGGAGAAAATGAGTATGAGGTAATGCCGTCATAAATAATTGCTTGAATCATCTTGGGACTATAGAAGCTCAGGTTTTGTAAAAGGAGAAAGCCCTGTAAAGGTAAATGCATAGAAAGGCAAGCTCTTAAGGTACTTGAGGATTTTTCATTGGACAGAAGCTTTATACAATACAGGGTTTTAAATCTCAGTTTGGAATTCCCTCTAGTTAATAACTGCAGGTCAAAGCAGCTTTTACATTTTTTACTATTAGTTTTAACTACTACAAACAGAATTAAAGGGGCTAATGGAACAAACCCGATTAAAGAGCTTCCTCCAACACTGTGTACAGTGACACAGGCAGGAGAGGGTGTTTGCTACAAATAGCTCAAAAGCTTTTAAATGTATTTCTCGTCTGAATATTGAAATCAATATTGATCTGTACATTTGAAAAAGAAAAATCCAGCAATAGATTTAACAAATACCATTAAGATGGACTGGTAGAGTTTCCAGGATTTATTCTTGTCCCTTTTGGGAAAAGCCTAAAGTTAAAGATGGAGTGGGAAATGTAATGCCATTTATATGATAACTTTGTCTATTTTTTCCAAAATACCTTCTGACTTCAATATTTAAAGTGAAAGTTTAGTATACGCTTATCATCCTGCTTCCTTCCCCGGGAGATTAAGAATTTGCTTCAAGTCATATAGCTGGCAAGTAGCCAACTAGGTATCAGTCCTATGGAATGCTGTCTCAGTTTTATTTTTAATCTAGAAATAAAGAGAACCTGGTACCTGAAAAATAAAAAATAGTACAAGTTTTACTACGGCCAAATCTACTTCAACATTTTCAAAGATTTTACTTCTTTTGAACTTGCTATTGAACAAAATTAATTAGTATATAATAATAGAAGGCAGGTACCCTGCAAAGTGACTTAACGTCTATCATTTCATTTCACGAGAAACACTTCATGGGAAGTGATCTCTATTTTATAGTTGAGGTAAACCACAGTGTGGAGAGGTGAAACAACGTGCACGAGCTCCCGCAACCAGTAAATCAGGAGTCCACCCTTGACAAGGAAGGTGGAGCTGGTAGAAGGCTCAGAGCCCGGCCTTGGAGACAGACCACAAGGGGGATCATTTCCGCCACTTGCCACCTGTAGGACTTCTGTCAACTTTGTTACTTAGGGGTGCCTCAACTTTCCCTTCAGTAAATTAGGGTAATGGCTTCAAAGAGTTATTATAAATATTAATTGTATTCATATTGTTAAGATGCTATAAAAGTGTTTGGGGTAAATCAGTAAGAGACATCTCTCAATTTCCAAAACAGGATTTTCCTTTATATCTTACAATCCTGCTCCTTTACTATCTTCCCAGAGTGGCTTGTTTTTGTTACATGTATTATCTATTAAGAATGTGTAGGAAGCAATTTGGGTAATCATGCATTGCTCAGAGTTGGTAACGTTTTGGTAAAATGGAACTCATTTATGAAACAGTCACTGTAACTAATAAAAATAATTTAAAAGATTTTAATGTGTAAACCTGACAAACCATCAATTGCAAAGACATCTACCAGAGAAAACCTTTTTTTAGCAAAAAAATAAGATGTTACTGCAGAATTTACTTAAGAACTGTACAAGTGTCTATAAACTTCTCACAGGAATGATTAATAGATTTTTGCAAGTAATTCTCATTTAAAATATGGTTTTCCCAAAGATTAGAAACACTAGTTTCTATTACTCCCCTTAAGATATTTTTCAAAAAGTTATATTATGAATTAATGTTAACCTGACCTTTATGTAATTTGCAAATAGGACTTATACTTAAAATGATTCCCAGAAGAAACCTAAGACCTATTCTCACCAAAAGACAATGAAGTAAAATAGGAGAGTTAAATGCAAATTTTTTGTCTAAAAAACCTTATTTTATCTACAAAAAGTGATGCCATTAAATGAAATATCTTTCAACTGTTTGTCCAGCAATGTATTCGATTGTTAGTATGTGCTAAATAAGTTCCTCACTGGATAATATAATGCAAGAATCCAGTATAATTCAAGAATATGTCTTTATAACTCAAAGAGACTAAAGTATAAAGACTAAAATATGTCATGATAACATAGAAAGAATAAAGCTTAGGTCTTATTTTAATTCTCTAATTCTAGCATAATAAAGGAGAATTTTCTAATCTAATACAGTATTTTTCAATTTACCTCATCCATAGGTCTAAACTTATTAAATGACTAGTATTAGGCAATTCCCTTTTACATGTAATCATAGATTGGCATAGGAAGCAGTACATCCTATAAATATTTAAGAACATGAAATGAGAGTGAACTTAATAGTGTTTCAACCAAGTAATAAAAGTATGATATATTGATAAATATAATGTACTAAGCAGATTACAGATATATTTCATTTTACTCAACAAATGCCTAAAAACTTGTATGTAAATCATTTTTTTTCAAACTGAACCATAATTTAAATGAAACTGAAGAATTTGTAGAGACCTCTGCTTTGCCTCTCACTTCTTTTTCTCCCTCTTGAGGTGAGATTGCATGTGACTGCAAAAAAAAGAAACTAAATAGAAAGAAGTCTCAAAATGCTTTAGTCTCTTCTCATATTGTGCAGAAGAGGAAACATTACAATGCAGAGGAAAGATCAAAATTATTTTTAAGTAGAATCTCGACTAAAATAGAAAAATATCTTGAAATTAAATACAGAAGGGAGAATATTGCGAATGGGTGAAAAGCTAGATTGTTCTTAGAGTTTCATGAAACACCATCAGATAATAGTCTCATCAAAAGGCATGAAAATTTTCTCCTAGGTTATGTGTCCTTGTGTGTCAACCACATGGAGATTGTTCAATTACGCAGACACGATGTCTTTAGGTGTCATGAATGCTTCTCAGTGCCAAGAAAGTTTCTTGAAATACGTTTATTATATGACCGTCTTCAATAAAACCAAGTTGCTTTCCAAGGTTGAGTACTCATGTTATACTACTAAACCACCCCAAATATATTGTACAAGGAGAACTGGATACCGTGCCGTTTTGCAGATGCGTTAATTAATAAGGAGGCAGTAATTTTTAAAAAGTACTTGAGTAGTCAATAAGAGGCCAGAGATAATATGCATAAATGGAACATCACTTAAACAGTTGTGAATATACAGAAACATTTGTATTTCCTTGGTACCATCTTTAATTAGCATCCCAGGCAAATAGAACGTATGGACGCTTTGATGATAAAGCTTGCTATGGTTTCGCATCGTGGTTCATTTCCCATTTTGAACGTTTTACATTGATTTTTCCCCGCTTCTTAAAGAGAATGCCCTTCTCGATGACCACTTTAACTAAATCTGAATAATATTACAAAAAAGAAGTTTATCAAACTTATAATAAGGAATTCAGGTTAAATCTAGGAAAAGCTAACACTTTTTTCTCCCATATTCTTGGAAGAGCGGACAAATTGCCATGTTCCAGCGACTGTGTCAAGAATTTATAATAAATTATTTATTGAATGCTTTTTTATAAATTATTATACATATGGTCACCTACCTGAGGAATCACTGCTGAAAAATCAAAACCATGCCTGCCCTCTAAGAAGAAACTGGGACATCTAATTATTATTAACCCCATAATACAAAATTTAAGAAAACTGTACAATTCTTCTAAAAGTACTTCAAAATATAAAAACCCAAATAAAATAAATGGGAAATGGTATTAAGGATTGTTTCCCAATGTAATAGTGAATAAAGTTTCACAAGCTATCATATTGCCAACAAGAAAGGAAAATGTTGATTTCGGCACCTAAACATACATCTCTTCATCACCAAGAGGAGAGAAGTGACTATGTTGATACATGGTACCTAGTATAGCGTGGTACAAAAACCATCCCTGTCTTCCTACAGCTTGCAGTCTGACAGAGAGCATCACTGTTGGATGTGAGGAAGGTCTATGATACTATTATTCTCACTAGTTGGCAGGGCTGAATCACAATGCCACCACCACCCTATGTCAACAATCTATGTCAACAGCTCTTGGAGAAGCTGCATCTAACTTTGGTCTCAACGGTCACAGCTGAAACTTTACTTTTTATCATACAATTGATTCATGCCTGAGCCCTCTCCCGTGCGGTAAATTCAACAGGATTAGGGGCTGTTTTATTGCTCAAGACTGCATCCTTAGCTTCTAGCACATCACCTGGCCTCTTTGGAAGAGATGAATGAATAGCAGCAGAGAGAGACAAGAGAGGGAGAAATAGAAAAATCAAACCTGACGCAAGGAGCAATTCAGATCTAAGGGTGAAAGTTGCTAGAACTTAACAATGGACATTTTTAAAAGCAAAACAAATTTTCATGTATGTCAATTTTATGAGACTTTTTCAAAAAGGCAAACAATGAATTAAGGCCTTATATTACATAGCTCTCTAATCAAATTTTAAATGTTATAAGCTTAATGTAAATGTTAAATATATTTTTTATCAAGTATCTTGTCTTCAAACTTTCAGAAATTTCTCTCAGTTAATGATGGGAATTATTATCTGCTTTCTATAGATTAATTTTTTGAAGTGGAACAGACTTCTTTGTTTGGTCCACCAACCCCCATTTCCAAACTCTGAATATTTTTCTACAGTCATATCCCGAACAAATCCAATTTTGTTTAACTGAAAGAGGCAGGAAGGAAACGTCTAACATGAACTGGGAGGTCATTAACTGGGACAGTGGCAGTCTAGCATGGCCTGAGATACACCTCGCCTCCTCCCCCTGGGCTGTCCACTAATACTGTACTGGGTTCAGTGAGAATCAGACTTGCTGGTAAAAGGTTAAGAGTCTCCCACTGAGGAAAACATCTATTCAGCTGTCAGGTCCCTAACAGAAGGCTACAGATTAAGTTACTGTGATCTTCCCCAACATCCTCTTTCTTCCCACCAAGCCACAAAGGGGCAGCTGATCACACTGAAAGAGAATGCGTTCTTTATAGTGAAAACCCATCACCTGAGTACTCTCAGGCAGACTCCAATTACCCTGGCAGCATTCAAAACATTCTACAGGCGCCATTCTGCACATAAGAGACTTTCTGATCTGAGTTTTGTGTGGCAATGTAAATACTTTAAGATATACGAAGACAGGCATTTTAACGTGTTAAATTCTTCTTATAATGGGAATTTCCTGTGTGAGCAAACTGAAATACACAATCACCATCTGACGGTTGGGAGGAGTTGGGGAAAAAAATCAAACACACAGTTAATGGGCAGAAGCTTCCTTGAGGGAACGTTAATTGTGATGACATAAGGACAGCTAACTTCTACCATTTATAAAGGCATAAAATATTCCAGCTTTGTCATATATTCTCATTTCATCACATGTTCACCATTTTATTATTGTTATCCAATTTTGAGAGTTGAGACCTCTGATTCTTAAAAACAAAGAATTATAGCAGGGCTAGGAGCCAAATTCCGACCCTTTGACTCAAGTTGAGTACATTTTTCATCACCTGGCCTTCGCCAAAACCTCTCACCCCTTTCCTCTTCTACTGTAAAGTAGTTATGAAATGGGAGAATTTTTTAAGCTGATTCTTTTGTTTTCACTCCTGAGATGAAGCAATATGTATCAGAAAGGAGAAATTTCTCAGAAAATAAGGCACTGTGGCTAGTCAGATCAGATTCTGGTCCCTGCATTGCATCCAGGCTGTTAAGATCCTTCCTGAGTTTTCTTTTTCCTCTATTTTTTACTGTATCTGGGACTGTGAGTAGATTCTTCTTCTGAAACAAGAAGCAACTTTAGCACGGTGCTGAGTAAACAATGTTTGATATAAGACCATCATAAATACATTTAAATTAAATACTGAAACTGCCTTATCTTTCCACTTTTAATCCCCAGACTACCTTTATGAAAAACACTTCAAGCGCAACAGTGCTCATAAAATGCTTGTTATCACCAATGTTAAAAATCCGTAGTCAGTAATGAAAGTTTACATGACTTCTGTCTGCTAAAAAATAGCATAAAGTGAATATTTCTCATTTCTGCAAATGTAAACTGTCCTTTGTTATCACTGGTTTCAACGACGAAAAGAATTACAATGACTTTTTCTTTTTTAAGAAAAGGTAATCCTTACAGCTTCTATAAAAGGAGATAACTTTGCTTCCGTTAGTGTTACTGAAACTGTCTTTTTTCATTAAAAGAGGTTTCATAGGATATACTGCTTTATATAACTTTTCAATAACCAAAATTATATTATGTAGCATTTAAAAATTCAATCAGAGGGCTTCTCTGGTGGCACAGTGGTTGAGAGTCCGCCTGCCGATGCAGGGGACACGGGTTCGTGCCCTGGTCCGGGAGGTTCCCACATGCCGCGGAGCGGCTGGGCCCGTGAGCCATGGCCACTGAGCCTGCGCGTCCGGAGCCTGTGCTCCACAACGGGAGAGGCCACAACACTGAGAGGCCCGTGTATGGCAAAAAAAAAAAATTCAATCAGAAACTGAGAGCTGATATTGTTAATTATGACCCTAAAACATCACAAAATTTGTGTACCAAGTACATCATTTAAAAAAATAAATAAAAGCTAAAATTGATCAGTGCAACAATGTCACCTGGAATGGCAGAATAAAGACTTCCAAAAATCTACTCCACCATAAGAGCAATGAGACCACCGCAAACTTTTTCAGAATCAGTGTTATCACAATTCTGAAAATTAACCAAAATCTTTCAGTAATCTAGCAATAGTTATTCAAGAAAAAGTGGCTGAACAATGAACACTGTGACATTTTAATCTGCCCCATTCCTGAACACCAGCTCAAAGGTAGCCTTGAACATCAACAGCCCAGCAATTACAGTACGCATGAAAACCAGCAGCCTTGCAGCCACTGGAGGGGCTGGGGAAGACCTGGACGGGACCTACCCAAAAGGCTCATCTACCGACCGTTATGATCATCTGACAGCTCCTAGAAACACACACACAGGGCTTGTCTGTATTTGACCTGACTCGAAGCTGGCTCACTGCAAACAGCTTTCTCCTACGGGCATTTGATGACAACCAGTGGCAAATATCTGGAAACTGAACAGAAAGGAGCAATGAACAGAGACTCACAGATCCTTGGGGAAACAATCAAGTGTAGCAACAGACACATAACGAATATCCCAGAAGTAGAGGAGAGGAAAGTGGGCACAAATACTATTTGAATAAATGACGTCCAAAAATTTTCCCTACTTGAAGAAAAGCATTAATCTACCTAGCCAACTAATTCAACGATCTCCAAGTAGGATAAATTCAAGTATAGACATATATATGTGTATATATGCATATGTGTGTGTATAAATCTTTCCTAGGAGATTTAAGATGCAGCTGCCTAAAGCAGTAATCATTAAGCTGTAGTTATTGATGATCATATAATGTACAAAGATGCAACTTTTATAATAATGACATAGAAAAGTGTATACTAGAAAATATCTAACACAAAAGAAGACAGTAATGGAGGAACAGAGGAACAAAAAAGATACAGCATACAAATAGCTAAATGGAAGATGTAAATGCTACTTTATTGGTAATTACACTAAATGTAAGTGAATTAAACACTAATAAAACTAGAGATTTGTAGAATGTATTTAAAAAATAATTAAACTCTATGCTGTCCACAACAGATACACTTTAGACCAAGACACAAATAGACTGAAGATAAAAGAATAGACATACCCCATACAAAGTAATATCAGACAAAATAGACTTTAAAACCAAAACTGTTACTAGAGGCAAAGAAGTACATTTTACATTGATACAAGAAAGAAAGAGACAATTCAAGAATAATAGTTGGATACACCAATATTCTTTTACTTTCGGTAAAGAACAGCTACACAGAAGATCAACAAGGATACAGAAAGCTTGAACAACACTGTAAATCAAGTAGGCCTAGGCTCACAGCTACGGAATATTCAGCCCAACAAAAATAGAATATATATTTTGCCCAAGTGCAGATGGAACATATCCAGGATAAACTGTATCCTAGGCCATAAAGCAAATGATTAATTTACAAGGGTTAAAGTCATACAACATGTGCTTTCTAACAGAGTGGAATGAAATTAAAATTTAATAATGAAAGGAAAATTAGGAAATTTACAAATACAGTTGACCTTTGAACAATGTGAGGGTTAGGGTACTGACCCTCCACATAGTCAAAAATGCACGTTATCTTATAGTCAGCCCCTCTATTTGAGATTCCCCTGTAGCCTAAGTTCTACACCTGCAGATTCAATCCACTCTGGATCATGTAATATTGTAGTATTTACTATTGAAAGAAATCCACGTATAATGGACTTGTGCAGTTCAAACTTACATTGTCCACAGGTCAGTTGTACATCAAAATTAACACACTCCTTAATAACTAATATGTCAACAAAGAAATCACAAGGGATACTGGAAAATACTTAGAAATGAAGGAAAATAAAAGGGTACCAAAAATTATGAGATGTATCTAAAAGTAATACTCAGAAGAAACACAGACATTTACAGCTATAAATTTAAAAAAGAAGTCAGGAATCAATAACTTCATTTTCTACCTTAAAAAATAGAAAACAATAGCAAACTAAACCTAAAGCAAAAAGAAAGAACAATCAAGATTAGAGAGGAAATACAGAATAGAAAAACAATGGAGAAAATCAACAAAACTAAAAAATGGTTCTTTGGATGAATCAACAAAATTGAAAAACCTTTAGCTAGACACAGCGAGGAAAAAGAAGACAAGTGACTAAAACAGGACTTGAGGAGAGATCACTATTACCAATGTCACAAAAATAAAAAGGATTATCAGGGAATATGATGAGCAACTGCCTGCCAATAAATTTGATTACCTAGGTGAAACGGACAAATTCCTAGAAAAGGCAAAAATTACTGAAACTGACTCGAGAAGAAATAGGAAGTCTGAAGAGACATATCAGATGGCTTTGCTGGTGAATTCTACCAAATTTTTAAATGAAAAGCAACATCAATTCTCTACAACTATTGCAAAATATTGGTATAATGCTGAAAGCTTTCCCCTTAAAACCAAAAACAAAATGAGGAAGCCCACCCATGTCACTTCTATTAAATATCATACTGGAGTTTTAAGGTAGAGTATTAGGCACAAAAATAGGGGGTAGGGGGAATTGAAAAATTAAAACGCTCTTTTCACAGATGACATAAAAAATCCAAAGGCAATAAATCCAAAGGAACCTCCCCCCAAAAGAAAAAATTTATTAGAGCTAATATGAGTTGATTAAGGTTGCAGGATACAAGATCAATACAAATTAATTGTCCTTCTATACACTAGCGATGAACAATCACAAGTTTTTGTATGAGAAAATATTCCTTTATATCAAAAATAATAAAATACTTAGCAATTAATTTATTAAAATAAGTGCCAGTCTTGTACAAACTTATAAAATACGTTGAAAAAAACTGAAGACCTAAATAAATGGAAAGACACCCCGTGTCAATGGATTAGAAACAATTTAATATTGTAAAGGTGGCAATAACACCCCAAATCAATCTACAGATTTGAGGTATTCCCTAACAAAACCCCAGCTGTTGTTTTTTTCTTTTTTGAACAAATTGTTAAGCAGATCCTAAAATGTACATGGAAATGAAAGGGACCCAGAATAGCCGGAAACATCTTACAAAGAACAAAGTTGGAGGACTCACACTTCCCAGTTCAAAACTTTGAACACAGCTGGAACTATCAAGACAGTGTAGTACTGGCATAAGGATAGACACGTATATCAATGAATAGAATTAAAACTCAAGGTATAAATCCTTACATTTATGAACTGAATTTTAACAAGGATGCCAAGATAATTCAATGGGAAAAAAACAGTACTTTTCAATATATGATGCGGTGACAATTAGATACCCACATGCAAAAGATGGAAAATTGAGCCTCTAACTCACACCACTTACAAAACTAACTCAGAACGGATCAAAGATTTAAATGTAAGAGCTAAAATTATAAAAATCTTAGAAAATATCAGAATAAAATTCTGTGACTTTTGT
This sequence comes from Neophocaena asiaeorientalis asiaeorientalis, assembly GCF_003031525.2. NCBI lineage: Eukaryota > Metazoa > Chordata > Mammalia > Artiodactyla > Phocoenidae > Neophocaena > Neophocaena asiaeorientalis. The sequence continues at coordinate 1,820,110 of NW_020173204.1, read as the reverse complement.
TTAGGCAATGGTTTCTTGGATATAACATCAAAATTGTGAGGAAAAGAGAAGTAATGGATAAATTGGACTTAATTAAAATAGAAAAAGTCTGTATTTCAAAGGGCTCCATCAAGAAAGTGAAATAACAACCAACGCAATGAGAGAAAATATTGGTGAATCATATATCTGATAAGGGGCTAGTACTGAGAATATATAAATAACAACGAAAAGATTAATAACCCAATTTAAAAATGGGCAAAAGAACTGAATAGATTTCTCCAAAGAAGATACCCAAATGGCCAATAAGCATATGAAAAGATACTCAACATCATTAGTAATTCGAGAAACTCAAATCAAAACCGCAATGATGCCTCATTTCATATTCACTAAGATGCCTTTGATCAACAGGGGTGTAACAACAAATTTTAGTGAGAACGTGGAGAAATTGGAACCTTCATTCAGTGCTGGTAGAAACGTAAAATGGAACAGCCACTTTGAAAAACAATTGGGCAATTCCTCGAGAAGTTAAAACGTAGTTACCATATGACCTAACAATTCTATTCTTAGAATTGAAAACATATGTCCACATAAAAATTTGTACATGAATGTTCATAGCAGCTTTATTCCTAACAGCCAAAAAAGTTGGAAAAAACCCGAATGTTCATCCACGGATAAGTGGAAAAACAAAATGACATCTACCTATATAATGGGATAATAGTCATAAAAATGAGTTAAGTACTGATCCATGCTACAACATGAACGGTGAAAACATGTTAAGTGAAAGAAGCCAGGTGCACAGCCCACATATTATATAGTTTAAGTGTCCCAAATAGGCAAATCTATGATGACAGAAAGGGGATTAGTAGTTTCCAGAGACTCGAGGGAGGGTAAAATGGGTAGTGACTGCTTATGAGTATGAGGTTACCTTTGGGGGTGATGAAAATAATCTGGAATTAGGCAGCAGTGGTGACAGTTGGTTTAAACATATTGAAAACCTCAGAAATGTATATTTTACAGGGGTAATTTTTATGGTATTGTATCTCAATGAAACAGTTTGCTCAGGCCAGCTTAGTGTTAAGCTTACTTTATGTTAGCACGTTTTGAAGTTGTTAATCCATACTTGAGGATGTAATAACCTGTTAACTAAACATACGTAAACTGTTGTGTAGTACTTTTATAGAGCAATAGGTTCTTTCAAGCCTTGTAAAATATATCACTATCGGGGAGGACAGTAGTATTCCCCTCAGCCAGATGATCTAGTGCAGCTTCTCTGCCCTTTTTAATTGAGGTAGCTTTTATTTTATTATCATGGTAACAGCAAAATCTCCAGTCTCACATGTTCTTCTACAACACTGTTTGTCCCGGTGTGCCTGGGATTTACCTGGTTTTCAAACCAAAAGTCACATGTTCTCAGAACCCAAATGTGCACCAGAAACAAATCATCCGGCTCTGTGCCCGATCTGAACTCCAGACCCACACAATCTATGAACTTAATATAATGGTTATTTCACCACTTCATCTGGGGATGACTAGCTAATTAGCAATAGTGGGATACCAGTTACTCACCTACTTTCCTATCCCTTAACCTTAGGTTTGTTTCTGAAGACACTTAGTATCTTTCCTGCCCCTGTGTTCCCTGTGACCCTGTGTTCCCCTTGCTTTACATCTGTAATTAGAGCTCTCTGTTTATCTGATCACTGGTCCTCTTTCTCTCCGTTGCACCATTTAAGTACTTCTATGGCCCGCAGCAGCGTTTAATGAATTTCATGTTGTTCATTTCACATATTTATCAAATTCAGTCAGATTTGTTCCAACCTGTTTGCAGGCAATGTCAAATAAAACTCAAATAATTCTTCAAATCATGTAGAGACAGTGATTAAACTCTATATCTGTGACACTGAAGGCAAAATATATATGGGTAACTCAATTCTAAATCTCTGAAAGTAATAACTCTAAATCGCTAGAAATAATTTTTCTAATATTTGTCTTTCTGGGTACTCACTACAGATGTCAAGGACATGTTTGTCCTTAATCTTTTTATTAACTTTTAAAATAGCATTAGTCTTGGGGAAATTCATCTGCCTTAACAATAAAGGTATGGTTTACCATTATATGTAAAATGCACTTTCAAAAAAATGAATCTAATTTATTGCATATTTTATATTCTTATAGTTTTGGAGGTACAAAATAATAGCTATTTCTATAGAAGATTGTGGGGTGAAAGTACATGTATTATATCTTTAAGCAGATGATCAGAAATGTGATGGAAACATTTATATCTGTAACATGATTTATCATTAAATCCAAACAAAAAAGCAAACATATTATGAAATATTTATTTCTTAAAATTTTGAAGTGTGTTTTTTTCTCCCGACCTGACACTCTGAGGAAAATGTTTCCTATCAGTGTCAGAAACTCTCGTTTTGTTATAACTGTGTAGGTTCTTTGAACTTTTCATACTGCAGCTACGCTACATGAGAATTCACTTCAATATATTTCCAGCCTCATAGCAATTCTGCAATACCCAAAATTTTTACAATGCCTTCTGTCAAAATGTTACAGACATGTGACAGAAAACAAAGAAGCAAACAAACAGATGAGTAAAAGTATATACTTGAAAACTCCCCTGCTGAAAACAGAGGGCTAGAAAATAATTGGCTTTTTTCATAAATAGCTATTTTTGATTAGATGCAGTGAGAACCTTTGTTTCTCATGGCCCTATTGTTATTTATATAGTCAAATAAATTCCTGTTCTCAGAAACACGAAGCAAAAATAAATGTATCTTAACTTCCTGTGAAGATTTTGAAATAGCCGTATCTAAGTAAATATGCTACTACCTTCCCAGTGACTGAAGCGGAGTCTAGTCTTAACTAGGTACAACTTTTTAAATCTTGGACAGGTTATTCCCATAGATGAAGTGAGAATAAAATTCATGTCTACTAAATAGTGCTCAGTCCTTAAAATGGAATAAATGCCCAATACATGTTCATTAATTTATAACTGCTATTATTAAATGCAAAATGGGTAAATTGTTAGGTACTAAAACATTTATGAAATAAAGGCCACATGGTCTTTAAAGTTTGCAATGTATTATCTTCCTTTAAATGAACCCTACAACTGTAAAACCCAAAGTTTGTCTATTTGCACGCAACATCATTTGAGACAGCAAAGCTGCCTGATAAAATTAATGTAGATAATCTGTTATTTCTGTCACTTGTTTGTTAAAATATCTTTGCTCTTGATTCCAAGCAAAGTCCCACTTATCTTTATAACTTGCATTTAACTTTTTATATTTTTACTTAGATATATTGTCTTACTTCAAGTCAGTCTAAGATTTATTATATTTTCCCCAGACTGATATACTCTCCAGATTATTTTTTCCTTCTCCATCTGGACCCCTTTCTCTCTCCATCTCTTGCCACATGTAAGTCAATCTACCACAAAGGTTTATATTTTTCTCTTTCAGAGAATGTACCTGGTTGTCAAAGATAATCAGATACATGTTTATTTGCTCCATTCAGTATTTTTAATTAGTCTATTCCTTTTTCACTGGTAGCATTTTCAGAGGTTCATCATTACCATTATATTCTTTCTTCAGCTGTGTTTTAAATTTTTGTAGAGGAAGGTGCTTGCTATCACAGAAGTTGGTAGCATCAGTTAAATGTCTTTCAAGAATAATTTCTGGTGGGTGTTTTTCAGAAAAAAAAAGTTATTGTTTATAGTATGAACTAATTTGACATTTCCCAAATGGTGACATTTCTTTACTGTTCTCCTGTGGAACTGTCTACACTAGAGCTAATTTTTCAAGTGGACACAACTGTGTCCAATGGAATCAGCTAGTTCCATTTCCCATGTTTCAACAGCTTTTAAGTCTTCAAACAATTTGACAAGTTTTGCTCCAAAGTATAGCTGAGATCCCATGTGTAAAACATCATAATTTGGTAGTCTGTTGCTTGGTCAAGTTCTTTCAAAACTCCAACAATCTTCAAAATTAGATTCTAAAGTTTTGGGTAAAAGATGTAATTAAAGCCACTTATCTTTAACTGGTTGATAAAGCATTTCTAATTACTTCTAAATTTTTCTCCTTCGAAACTCATTTGCACAGGCAAGGTAAACCCAATGTTAGCTTTATAATATTCAATAATAGCCCAGTCCAACCACATGACTTTTTAAAGTCCCAAATACAACTTCATCTAGGTAGAAAGCCGTCTGAAAAGGTATTACCTTTAGGATTAAAGCAGGGAACAATTTTGGTGAGAATAATGTTTAGAAAATGGATTCCATAGTAGACAGATTAAAAGACAGATTTCCAAGGGTTATCACTCCCGGATACTCAGGACAAGGTACCAAGCACAGTGTTATGGGACGTGCCAGCTGCCTCCATACACCATCTTCCAGGCCTTCATCCAGGAAGCTCAGTTGGAAGATAAATATACTGATTCTTTTCTCAAGCAAGAACATAGTCAACTTTTTCCAGCAAACATGGGCATATTTAAAAAATAAATCAAACAACAAAGTGTTCCCATAAAAAAGAAAATCAGAAGATTTCCAGGTAAAAAACAAACTGTATTTGTCAGTTCCATAATTTACTGGAAGTTCTGTCACTCTCAGCCTGCATTTTTAAATGGTAAGTAATGCATGGAACTCTGTAATAGATACAGCATCAGCCCTCTAGCTGCAGTGTTTTTATGCCATCTCTACCCCTGAGTATTTTGAGGTTTCTAGTTTTGTCTTTAGAGTCTGCAATTTTCTCTTGGTTTTGGGTCTACTTCTACATTTTCTTTTTTTTTTTTTTAATTTTTTATTTATTTATTTATTTTTGGCTGTGTTGGCTCTTCGTTTCTCTGCGAGGGCTTTCCCTAATTGCGGCAAGTGGGGGCCACTCCTCATCGCAGTGCGCGGGCCTCTCACTATCGTGGCCTCTCCCATTGCGGAGCACAGGCTCCAGACGCGCAGGCTCAGTAATTGTGACTCACGGGGCTGGTTGCTCTGCGGCATGTGGGATCTTCCCAGACCAGGGCTCGAACCCGTGTCCTCTGCATTGGCAGGCGGATTCTTAACCACTGCGCCACCAGGGAAGCCCTACTTCTGCATTTCTATTGTGAACAATCATATGTGAATTAATCTTGGCTTCAGATAACACACTGCATAGATTCTCCCTGCAAAGCATGACAGCTAATACCCACGGCACACTGAAGGCTTGCAGCCCTCAACCCCTTCTCTGGAATAGGCCTGCGTCTTCTGCTCCCACCAGTTGGTTTCATGCTCACCTAGACTTGGTTGTGCTCTCCCCACACAACTTTGATTATGGCAGGTGCAGCTGTTATTGAATTTATGTGATTATCCAAGTACTGGGTTGGCCAAACATTAAGATGTTATGGAAAAACCCAAATGAACTTTTTGGCCAACCCAATATTTATTAATCAAATGTGTGTTCCTGTGAAAAACTAAGTTGAATGCCTTTGAAAGACCATATATACGTGAAGACCCCACATCAGACCTCCTAAATATCAATAGCTAAAGCAAACATTGACAGAATTGAAAGGAGAAATGGCAATACGAAAGCAATAGGGGAATTTGATATTCCACTTTCAATAATGACTATACAACCAAACAGAAAATCAACAAGGAAATGGAAGACTTGAATAATAATATAGATCATTAGAGCCAACAGACATATACAGAACATTCTACCCAACAATAGGATGACACACATTTTCTTCAAGTGCACATGGAACATACTACAGGATAGAACTTCTTTGCCACATAACAAGTCTCAATAAATGTAAAAAGTATAAAATCATAAAATCATTAGAAAAATATCTTTTCTAATCACAATGCAATGACATTAGAAATGAAGAGCAGAAAGAAAACTGGAAAATCCACAAATGTGGAAATTAAACAGCACACTCTTAAACAACCAATAGGTCAAAAAAGAACTCACAGGGAAATAAACCCAAAGATAGTAGAAGGAAGGAAATAAAGATTAGAGAAGAGATAACAAAATAGAGACCAGAAAGTCAACAGAGAAAAATGAGGAAGGCAAGACTTGGTTCTTCAAACCAGTCAGCAAAACTGACAAACTTTGAGCCAGATTGACTAATAACAACAAAAAAGAGGAGTCTCAAACAAAATCTGAAATGCAAAAAAACTCCAACCATTACTACTGATTTTACAAACGAAAGAGGATTCTAAGAATGTACCGTGATCAACTGTATGTCAAACAACTGAAAAACACCACTCATCAGTCATTAGCCAGATACAAGTCAAAGCCATCACTGAGGTACCACATCACCATCAGGATGGCTGTTACCTAACAATAAACAAAACCAACGAACAGAAAATAAGTAACAAGTGTTAGCAAGGATGTGGAGAAAACTGAACCCTTGAGCACTGGGTTGCAGTGGGTGACATTCCCACTGCTGGTGGGAATGTAAATTGTGCAAATGCTATGGAAAACACTACGGTGGTTCCTCAAAAAACTGATGAAAATAGAATTATATCATCCAGCAAGTCCACTGCTGGGTCTGTGTCCCCCCCAAAACAGGAACTCAAACAGGTATCTGCACAACCATGCTCATAGTAGCATTATTTACAATAGACAAAAAGTGGAGGCAAATCAAGCGTTCGTGAATGGATTAGCACGATGTGGTACTTACATACAATGGAATATTATTCAGCCTTTAAAATGAAATTCTGATACATGGTACAACGTGGATGCTCCTTAAAGACATTATGCGAAGTGAAATAAGCCTGTCACAACAGAACAAATATTTCATGATTCTACTTATACTGCATACCTAGAGTAGTCAATTTTATGGAGGTAATGGTGGCTACCAGGGGCTAGAAGGAGAGAGGAATAGGGAGCTATTGTTTAGTGTGGGAAGATGAAAACGTTCTGAAGATGGATGTTACTGATGGTTGTATAACACTATCAATGTACTTTAATACCACTGAACTCCACACTTAACAGTTATAATGGTCAATTTTATATTATGTATATTTTACCACAATAAAACAAAAAAAGGAAAAAAGCATTTATGTGTATATATATGAATAGAAGGTGTCATTTTCTTTTCATTTCATTTGCCTTTGCTTTTATTAAGCCCATATTCTTAGAAAATTAATATTATATAAAAATAAAAAGTGCATGTTGGAAATAGAGACCCCTCCAGGAAAATCTTAATATTGCTGATTACTTGTTCAACAGCTCTGAGGCATTTTCATTATCATAATAAATTATATCATTATATAATTATCTATAATTCTATCACACAACTATAATTGTAACTAAATGAACACATCCTAAGCAAGTACAATACTCCAGGGGTTGTATGTAATGAAAAGATATTTTACTTTATTGGCTTTGTCCCTTTCCAATTTTGAGAGGACTGTTTGCCTTCTTTATCTTTCGATGCCAAAAGTACTTCCTCTTAGAGGGTAAGCTTTCTCTAAACTTTTCCATTCCTGTACCTACTTTATGAACCCTAGACGTTTTCGCAAGTATCCTAACAGCCTATTAAAAAAGTCAGAAGAGCCATCATACTAATTCTTATCTCATTTATTTAAAAAATTCCCCAAGCTATTTATATTTATGGGACTCAAAATAGATGTCCTATTAAACTGTTTGAGATTGCATAAAGAGAGAAGCACACAAGCTTGAAGGCGAATAGAGAGAGGTTCAAAACATGTATAATGTATTTTGATGAGGAGAATCAAAGGATTCCAAGATTTAATCACATGCAGAACTTTAAAGTTTAATTATAGGAGTCCATCAACTGGAGCCAAAGGCCAGAAAACTAATTCTTACTCATAAATGTAACTGAATTGAAGCTCATTTTGCAGAAGTGTCATCTGAGCTTCATGGAGCCATGGTTGTTTCAGCCCTTTGCTCGATTTACTTTGTTAGCAAAATTCTACTGGAATATAAAACAAATTTTGGAACTCAATTAGAAATCCTCTAATGCATTTTCAGAAAGGAAGAACTTCTGACCTAAAGCAATTTCAACCAGTAAAATTACATATATAGTCAAAATTCAGGCTAGGCTGGTAAGCAAACATAGTACTGGTAAATGGAGTCCTTAAAATTATTCATGCAGTGTATATGTGTATGTGTGTGTGTATATATATATATATATATATATAAATAGAAGGGTATTTTTTCTGAAAATTGAGTTTTTTTGTTACAATATATGGAAAACAAAGAAAAAATATAGGTATTAATAATAAAGAAATTCAAAATTTAATCTGGAAATTCATAAACAAGAACAATGACTATGTGAATATGTTTCACTTAATCAGAGAATAAACTATAAATAGAAATATTTACTTATATTTAGGTCAGTGATCTCTGCATGGCAGAAAAATTGAGTTAGTCACAAAACATGAAAGCCGACTAAGCTAGGCAAGGAATTTTCATTGCTCTTTAGTGAAGGATATACTAGTTTAACATTGTAAGGAAATATACAAACCGACATTGAACCTTTGGCTTGTTTAGTTTAGGGGCATTTCAATAAAGTATTTCTGGTGCATTTTTTTTTAAACTGATATGTCTCATCTGCTTAAGTACTGCCTGACACATACTAGGTACCTAATAAGCATTTGTTCATTAAGTTAGTATCTGGGATGTGGTCATGACAGCATTTCAGTTACAAGCAAAATGGGGGATTTTTTGCTCACTGGTAACAGCACCCTTGTTAGTCCTTGAAAATGGAAATCATTTGTATCCACACTGTTCTCACGCTGTAACAATCAGCTACAATGCCAACAGTAAGATGTCTTTGTGGAAAGAGATACCAGCAGTTTCCTGTTGTAAAGTGTCTGAGTTTCAGATTAGCTTCCAACTACTTCTAGAAATAATGACCGCTGTATAGTCCCCACTAGAACCTGGGAAGACTCAGAAGCTCCTGGAAAAGGGTGAATTTTTGAGAGCTCCTTCCAGAAATTGCTGACATTCTATACATTTGCCTCAGAGTTACAGACTCTCAGAACTGAGAAGGATTCCTATCAGAAAAAAAGTTGTGATTATGTTTGCTGATAACATTAATATTCATTTCAGAAAAGAAGATACAAATGAAAGTAATCCATCATCATTATCTTATTAGCATTTAGATAGTGATTATAGGCGACAAACTTTTTTTTTGGGGGGGGGGCACTGGTTTTCCAATGTCTCTTTGTGTATTTTGCATATTTTTTTCCTTTTTACCTGGGAATCAAACACTTGTACTTTTTACAAATGTGCTACAAGCCCGGGAACAAAGTTTTGCTGCAACTGAGTACAAGCGATGAAAGAAGTAAGGACACATTGAACTTAGCAGGTTATGTGACATGGTCTGAATTAATAACCACTTGTAGAGAACAAAGAGTAAGAAGAATAGAGTAGTGTAGCAAGAAAATGATTCCAAACCAAGGTTGCCTCTACGTTGGTATATACTTTGCCTCAGGTGTGCGTGAGGATTACCGATACCACACTGAGATAACTACTATAGACTTGTTTTGTGTTTTTGTGAGTCCTTGAAATCCAGAGTGATGGCAACAAAATCTAATGGAAGGATATGTTACTCCGATTTTCACTTAAAAGTCTATTTTTGTATTTCCCATGTACTCATTCTTTGAAAACAGAGTTGTATTGTTTACATATCTATTATTTCCATCTGCTTGATTCAATGCAATGAACAATACAGTAGGTGGTATATTCATATATTTCACTGTCTATTTCCGTTTTTTAAAAAACAGGTTTTATTTGATGTTATGTTGCCTGGCATGTAGTGTTTTCAATATATATTGAATATTATTGGTTTGACTTCAGTTGCCCTTGTTTTATTCATTAGATTTTCTATCCCCATAATAAGACTAAAACAAAGAAATTAACCCTTTCTGAAGGAAGAATGAGTAAGATGCAGCAAATACCCCTTGAGAAAAGGACATGATTTAAAATCGCAAAATAACTTTTCTTTTCACATTGATGGAGTTTGGTACACATCCCTGCCCAATGCTGGGAAACTTCAGGAGAGTATTTTGTTTTTTGGGTTTTATTATTATGAAAGTCAAATTAACTTCTGTTCTATGATGTGTGGTGGACCACCTACATTGTCCCAAAGCCTTCTTTTAAAGATTGCTTCAGGCCTCAAACTTGAGTTAATGGCAATCTTGTAGAATAGCAGCTCTGGCCACTAATAGGGTTGGTAATTTTGCCTGAGCAAGCATTCATAAGGAGACAGACCGTGAGGGTACAGGCATTTTGAAATGCCTCAAAAGGTGTGGCATGGTACTTTGCACCCCATAATAGGAGGAATATTGCCTTGAGACATTTCAGTTGATTAAAAAGATAAGCTTAGAAAATAAGGTTTGGGGCTACTTACATGAAACATATTTGTAAAAGTTGTCAAGAAAATGAGAAAAAAAATGAAATAATGTCAATAGAAATTAAGTGTATTTTCTGCCTAATAGAATGAAAAATTGTCAGTTTGGACCAAAGATAAGGAAGCGGGGGAGGGGACTTTAGAGATACATATTGTCAAGAAGGAGAGGCTTTCAGAAGGTTTTTTCTAACCTCAGCCTTAATAGAAGTATAAAGTGAGTTTTAATAAAGAATTAAATCAAGTGGCCTTACTAGACAACTTTCTTTATCTGGGTCAGGGTCTAAAAACATAGCTAAAATAGACAAATATAACTCCTCCATGTATTAATGAAGAAATGAGGTAATATGGGCTGAACCAGGGGTCAGTAACTATGGCCTATGGGCCAAATCAAGCCATCTCTGTTTCATTTTTGTTTTCTTAGTAAATAAAGTTTTATTAAAACACAGTCATGCTCATTCACTTGTATGTCGTCCAGTCTATGGCAACTTTTATGATACAATGATTGAACAGTCAAAACAAAGACTATACTTAAGGCCTGCAAGCCTAAAGTATGCACTATCTAGTACTTTACAGAAAAAATATATTGATCTCTGGGCTCAAATCTTAGGAAAACATTTTTGGAGAAAGTGCATCTTTGGAAATCTCTTAAGCGCTCTTGGGAAAAAGAGAAAACTAAGATGTATAGAATAATGATGTTAAATCTTGGGATATATTCCTTTCACATGTGCTTAAAAGAAGTCTTTGATATAGGTGCCATCAATACAATAGGTACAAATACAATGGGTACAAATGAGCAAACTGGGGGTCAGATTCTACACAAGGTTGCTCAGTCCGAGGTCTCTTCATACTCTTGCGGGGGTTATATATTACATAAGTGTGTTACATTTAAGGAAGTGCCATCTGTCCACAGACATAATGTATTTATATATTTACGACAATTATCTGACGGCAATAAGATGTTACATCAAAACCAGTATTACAGTTGGAAGTCAAGCATATTGAGATAGCACGCCCTTATTTTGAACTCACAGGAAGATGCCATCTGGGCTATTGAGAGTGATTCATAATACAATGCTGTACCATATGGAAATAACAAATTAGCATATTAGGTTGGGATGAGAAACCAGGTAAACAAAACTTGAACAAAGATTTGAATTAGCAGCAAGCATGGTATGGGTTTTGGGTTTTTTCCCCTGCACAGTGAAATGGTATCAGAGCATGAAGATATAAATGAACACTGGGAGAATGAAAAGACAGCCTCATATTTTGCCACATAAAGTTGTTAAATATTCTTTATGGAGACTGCTTCTGTGCGCACCCTGATTCTTGTGGTGCTATTAAAATGGAAATTTTGTGGCAACATTAATAAATGAGAATTTCTGTTAAATGTATGCGTCTCACAGAGCTGGGCTCCTTTTTATGTTAAAGGAATATGCCTTGTTTACATTTTAATATTTAGGATTATATGACTCAGCTTTAAATATACAGACCCAATATCTGCAGTAAAGAAAATTCGCTAGAGATGGTGGCTAGACTTCCAAAATAAGCCAATCTTGTCATACTGTTAGCTTTTAAGATCATTGTATTTTAATACTGCTAGCATTTTCACAAATTCTAATGAAAAAAATTCCGGGCCATTTATATTACTCTGACTCTAATATATACATACACACATTTATATGCATATTACTAAAACAGTTTCTAACTGAATACTTCACTGTTTTGGAATTTTTTTTCCTTCGGTAAATTTAAAAAGACTGTTATAATGATAAACTCATTTACTAAGTAAGTCTAAGAATACATGTGATATATTCTAGAAATAGGTACAAAGTAGAACAAATGAAGGAGAGTTTATTTAAACTGGAGAATTTCACCACAGGATTGATATCTCAACTGAGTTAGAAAACAGGTAGGATTTAGACTGATAGAGCAGGAAGAAAGCAAGTGTATCTCTGGCAGAAAGATGTTGGGAAGATAACTAGATAGAAATTCCCAGCAGGCATTAGGGAAGATGAGTCAGAGAAATCAGCCCAAGGATGCACATTTGGGACTCATATCTGGGAAGAAACCAAAAACAGTTGTGTGTACATAAGATCTCTAAGGGGGACAGTGTTGAAAAGGAGAAAGAAACAAGTGCAGAATATTCCGGCAACATCCATGTTGTAGAGTAAGAAAAAGTTGACAAGACAGCATGGGAAGAAGGAGAAGTAAGAAAGCACGTTTTGAGAGAAGATTACAGAACTTCAGAGAAGTGTGGGCAGCGTCAAATGCTCCGGAGAAGAAAAAGAGAAGGGATTTGAAAGGGTGATGGGCCTTGTCACCTACAAGATTAAAAACAACATCATTAGAGAAAGCAATTTCAACAGAAGGCCAGTGAACAGAGGGATGAAGCTCCACTCTCTAGAGAAATGAGAGCAGAGACAGTGCATGCACACCTGGCCCTTGTGGTTTGTAACAAGCTCAGAAGCCAGGGTCTAGGGAAAGGTAAGAGTACTTAACATTATTTTTTAACTTCTGTGTGTGTGTGTGTGTGTGTGCATGTTTGGGTTTAATTTGGGAATAGGTGAAATTTGATACCTCAGTTACTTGAAATTAAAGAGGTAAGAGATGAACGTCAGAAAATACTGGAGAATATACATGCTTAGTCTGAATGCACTAGAGGTAGGTAGAAACAGCTGACCAAGCAGAAAGAAGAGCATACTGGTCACCATTTAAAAGAAACTGAAGGGATCTTTAAAATATACCTGGTTCCTGGAGTGAATACATTGAGTACCATATACACAGTAATCACAGATACCTGAGAATCCTAGGATTAGTTTCCACGATTATCTAGATTCCACAGGACCTAGAATACCTTGGTATACAAGTTGTTTCCTTTATTCTGTTTAAGGAATTCAGCATGATCTTACACATAAATATTTCACTTAAATTAATAAGCCATTTGAGAGATAGTAAGAAGCTTTTTTTTTTTTCTTTTTTTGCGGTACGCGGGCCTCTCACTGCTGTGGCCTCTCCCGTTGCGGAGCACAGGCTCCGGGTGCGCAGGCTCAGCGGCCATGACTCACGGGCCCAGCCGCTCCGCGGCATGTGGGATCTTCCCGGACCGGGGCACGAACCCGTGTCCCCTGCATCGGCAGGCGGACTCTCAACCATTGCGCCACCAGGGAAGCCCTAAGAAGCTATTTTAAGTTATCTTTCGAAGACATGAAACTTTCGTCAGAATGAGCATCTTTTAAAAGTTTCAGGATCTAAAAAACCTCTGACTACCTCACCCAATATTAAGTTAAAAAAAGAGTCTTTGAGAGTGAACAGAGCAGGGAAAATCATCTTGGAACACAAATCGAATTATTTAGCAATGAAACACTAATACATTGGATCCTCATAGGCCCAGCCGCTTCTGAAGTATTTCACTGGAGTAAGGCAGTTTCCTGTCGCTAGTACCATACTTCACACTTTAATCTCCTGTACAAATTCCCATCTTCTTCTGGAATAGGGTATCCTGCCCTCTTCTAACCAACGCAACCTCATCCCTTGGGACAAACAAGCATTATCAAATTTCTTGGCTTGCCTTGCTTTTGAAAATGAGGTCACTAATTCTAGGTCAAGGAAAATGCAGACTTTCAAGCCTTCTTTAGGCAGAGGAAGTGATCTGGTACTTTTGTGTGAGACCAAGACAACACATTCTCAATTGTATTGTATTATTTTGTCTTTGAAGTTCTTTTAACAACCATCATTCAGCATCTGAATGACACTTCCGTGTCAACAGGCTCCATCCCAGTTCACTCCTGTTTAGGAAGGCGCAGTTAGGCAGAAAGACCCCAATGGCAGCCGAGGCTGGAACAAACAGGGAAGCCCAGAAGTGTCCCCTCTGCGGAGAAAGAGGTGAGCATCCACAGGCTCTCTCAGCTCTTCTAACCCTGCGGGTCATTCATTCATTAACCCTGCGGGTCACTCATTCATTTGGCCAGCACCCTGGTTAGTCCTATCTCTACTGAAACGCCACATGTACTGAGGTCTCTGCCCAAGACTACTTTGATTTTGATAGCTCTGAATAAGTGTGTACTGGCAGTCCTCACAACTACTAGTGGGATTCCCCTTATCCATCATGTATTTATTTTAAATCAACAGTCCCTTAGCTTGCCTCTTCCTGCCTAGCATCTGGCAAGGGTAACTCTGGAGAACACAAGAGGGAAAGCGATCTGGAGATACTTCCACATTTTTTAATCATTCAAGGAGAAATTTCCTTCCTTTCTCCACACCATTACCTTTCAAAAGGTAAACAAACAAACTGGATGCAAATGTACATGTGCTCTAGCACATGGATACCCCCCTTCCATGTGGGAACAGGATTTCCAAATGTCCATCTCACATTTGCCACATTTTGGTCTAAGACGTATCTGAGTTTCTCCACTTAACGATCCTTTAAGGGAGATAGATTGGACTTAGCTTGCAATTCACGCTTACTGTTTTGGTCACATGGGGGCACAGTGATAGAATGGGGGGAGGTGCAAAGAGGAGGGAAAGAAGGGACCAAGTCCCTCCGATCTTTCAGGTACGAAGCAGCAGAAGAAAATTATCTAAACCTTGTAGCTAGTTCAAATTTACAATACGGTAGAATTGTATCTCATATATTCTGTTTTTATGATTCACTGGGGCCTGTGAATTTTCAGTGTATGGTACATTTATGCCAATTGCGTAGAACACGGAGCATAATTTTATCATTTAAAATTGCACAAAGTTATAGTTGTATGTCTTACTTTATGACATATTTTCAGTCATGTCTATGATTTATTTGCTACCGTATAATGTCAAATTACAACATTGTTCCTGTGAAGAAACATAAAACCTTTGGAACAATCTGCTTTACTCAGGTTTCTAAGAATGCATTGTGGTGACAAGTAGGAACTTGCCACAGCAGTTATGAACTCTCCTTGGCATAGATTTATGGTTAAAGGATAAAATGTCCCTTGTGAACATTTAGCAGGTTATGCCAAGCAAATTTTAAAATGTTGAGAGACATACTGTGTTTTAATCTTAAACCTGAAAGGCTACTTCAGGACTACCTCTCTGAAATACACCCCTCTCTGTGCTCCTGGCCTGAGGGTAGTTAGTTTCCTAAAGATGCTGTGTGTCTTTTTCATTTGACGCTTAAACATAACCTGCTTTGTATTGCTATTGTACTTCCGTAGCCTTTCTTTAGAAAGCCATCAATGCAGTATTATTTACATAGGAAGACTACAGGTTCTTAGATTGAATTAAAGAATATGCATTATACTGTTTCCAGGAAAGGCAATTCACCCCTGCACGTGTGCGTACACACACACACACACACACACACACACACACACACACACACACACACACACAGAGTAACTGTGGCTTCTTAATAAATATCATGGTGACATAAGCCTCAATTTGTTCTGATTTCATAACATTTGCAGACTCACAACAGAAAGTAAAATCACTGAGCAAAATAATAAACTTGACATCTGAAGCAAAAGTTTAAACATACTAACTACAATACAATAAAATAGTTTTAAATATTTTACAGGTAATTATTATAGTATATCATTTATTGTTATATAGAAAATTAAGGTATTTAGAAGACTTCAGGTATAAAAACACATACTAAATTACTTATTAAATTACTGAAGTACTGTTTTGTAAATATTTATATTTATTTGGGATATACCTTAAAAATGTTAAGGTATAATTCTAATTGCAAAGAAGTTTGCAAAGTCAGCGAATGCCTAAAGATCTATCTTACCTAATCTTACACGTAAAGAAAGGAAAAAAAGGGAAACAAAGCAAGCCCAAAGATAGTAGAGAAAGGAAATAATAAAGATCAGAATGGAAATAAATGAAATAGAGACTAAAAAAATTAAAGATTAAAAAGATCAAGAAAAGTAAGGACTGGTCCTCTGAAAAGATTACTACACACGATTTTATGCCAACAAAGTGGACAACCTAGAAGATACAGGTGAATTCCTAGTAACATACAATCTTCTAAGACTGAATCAGGAAGAAACAGAAAACATGAACAAACTGATCACTAGTAATGAAATTGATTCAGTAATCAAAACACTCCCAACAGGAACAGACAGCTTCACAGGGCAATTAAATATTCAAACAGTTACACCTATTCTCAGGCAATTTCAAATGAAAGGAAGAAACACTCCCAAACTTGTTCTACAAAACCAGCATTACCCTGAAACCAAACCGGACAGACATATCACAAAAAAATGAAAATTACGGGCCACTAACTCCAATGAACAAAATCCCCAACAAAATATTAGAAAACCAAAAATCCTCAACAAAATATTAGAAAACCAAATTCAACATTACATTAAAAGGATCATATACCATAATCAAGTGGGATTTATTTCAAGAATACAAGGATGTTTCAATATCCGTAAATCAATCCACGTGAATACAGCACATTAACAAAATGAAGGTTAAAAATCACATTATCTCAATAAGTGCAGAAATAGCATTAGACAAAATTCAACATCAATTTCTGACAAAAGTTCTCAACAAAGTTGGTATAGAGGAAACATACCTTAATGTAATAAAGCTCATATATGACAAACTGGCAGCAAACATAATACTCTATGGTGAAAAGCTGTAATCTATTCCCCTAAGATCAGAAATAAAGACAAGGATGTCTACTATCAACACTTTTATTAAACATTGTATTGGAAATCTTAGCCACAGCAATCAGGCAAGAAAGAGAGATAAAAGGCAACCACATTGGAAAGGAAGAAGTCAAACTGTCAACTATAAACAGATGACATGATATTACATATAGAAAATCCTAAAGACTCCACCAAAAACCCTTAGAACTGATAAATAAATTCAGTAAAGCTGCAGGATACAAAATCAATATTCAGAAATCTGTTGCATTTCTATACATTAATAATGAACTATAAGAGATATTAAGGAAACAATCCCATCTACATCCACAAGAATAAAGTACCTAGGTATAAATTTAACCAAGGAGGTAAAAGACTTGTACCTATACATCAGTGTATAAGACACTGATGGAAGACATTGAACATGACACAAAGAAATGGAAAGATATACCATGTTCATGGATTGGAAGAAATAATATTGTTAAAATGTCCATACTACCCAGAGCAATCTAGATTCAATGCAATTTCTATCAAAATATCAAGGGCATTTTTTGCAGAACTGGAGGTAATAATCCTAAAATTTGTATGGAACCAGAAATCACCCCAAATAACTGAAGCTTCTCTTAGGTTTGGACAATGTGTTTGGACATGGATCCACCATTGGAGTATTCTATACAAGTTTCACTGCCTTAGAAATCCTTTGTGCGCTATCTAGTCACCCCTCCCTCCTCACTAAGCCGTTTTCACTGCATCCATCAAATTCAGATAAATTTTGTTTTCATTTAGTTCAAAATATTTTCACATTTCTCTTGTGATTTCTTTGACCCATGCATCATTTAGAAGTGTGTTGTTTAATCATCCCATGTTGGAACTTTCCAGTTATGTTTGTTATTGATTTCGAGCTTAAGTCCACTGAGATCTGAGAGAAGACATTTTATGATTTTTATTCTTTTAAGCTTGTGAAGGTGTGTTTTATGGCCCAGAATGTGGTCTGTCTTAGTGAATATTCCATGTGAGCTTCAAAACGATGTGTATCCTTATGTTGGATGAAGCAGCATATAGATGTCATTTATATCCAGCTGGTTGATGGTGGTGTTGAGTTCAACTATGCCTTCACTGATTTTCTCCTTCTGGATATGTCCATTTCTGAGTGAGGGGTGTCAGTCTTCAACTCTAATAGTAGATTAACCTTTTTCTCCTTGCACTTCTATCAGTTTTTGCCTCATGTAGTTTGAGGCTCTGTCGTTAGCCACATACACGTTAGGAATTGCTATGTTTTCTTGGAGAACTGACTTTTTATCAGTATGTAATATGCTCTCTTTACCCCTTATTTTGAAGTCTGCTCTGTCTGAAATTAATATAGCTATTCTTGCTTTTTTTCTGATTAGTGTAAGCATGGAATATTTTTCTCCATCCATTTACTTTTAGTCACATGTGTCTTTATATTTAAAGCAGGTTTCTTAGAGACAACGTAGACTTGGCTCATGTTTTTTGATCCACTCTGTCAATCGGTCTTTTAATTGGTTAAAGCATTTAGACCATTGATATTCAAAATGATTATTAGTATAGTTGGGTTAACATCTACCTTTTTTTTTTTTTACTGTTTTCATTCATTGGGCTTGTTCTTTATTCCTATTCTTGTCTCCCACTGTTTTTCTGTCTTGTATGCTTTTAAACACTTAATATGATTCCATTTTTCTCCTTCCTTAGCATGTTAATTGTACTATTTTTAGTGGCTGCCTTGGATTTTAAAATATGTTTTTACAGCTAACCAAAGTTCTCTTTCAAATACCATTATACCACTTCATGGGTAGTATAAGTTCCTTAAAAACACAGTACTCCTATACCTCCTCCCATCCATCTCTTTTATCACTGCTGTCATTCACTTCACTTAGATATAAGTATACATAAGCATATATATATATATATATATATACACACACACACACACATACATATGTATGCAAACATGCATAGGATATATACATAAATATACAGAATCAAATACATTGTTATTTTGAACAAATTGTTATGTGCTAGGTCAATTAAGAAAAGTAAAAATTTTTAGTTTACTTTCACTTATTCCTTCTTCAATGCTTGCTTTCTTCATGTAGATTCAAGGTCTGCTCTGTAAAGAACCTTTCTTAAAATATTTTTTTTGTAAGGCAGGTCAGTTAAGGACAAATTTTCTCCATTTTTGTTTGTCTGAGATACCCCTTATTTTCTCTTCACTTTTGAAGGATAATTTTGCAAGTTACATAATTCTAGGTAGTGAGGGTTCTTCCTCAACATTTTAATATTTTCATTCCACTCTCTTCTTTCTTGAATGGTTTCTGAAGAAAAGTTAGATATAATTCTTATCTTTGTTCCTCTATATGTAAGCCCCCACCCCGGTTATTTTAAGGAATTTTTTTTGGAATCTTTGATTTTCTGTAAATGGAAGAAAATATACCTTAGTTTGTTTTTTTTCAGGGGTTTTTTTGGACATCTATCTTGCCTGGTATTCTCTGATCTTCCTGGATCTTTGGTTTTCGTGTTTGACGTTTGTGGAAACTATCAGTCATTACTGTTTCAAATATGTCTTCTTTTCCTTTCTCTTTTCTTCTTCTGGTATTCTTATTAAATTTATGTTACACCTTCTGTAGCTGTCCCACATTCCTTGGATATTCCATTCTGATATTTCTCTTAGTCATTTTTCTCTTTGCTTTTTGGTTTGAGGATTCTATTGATGTATTTTCTAATTCAGACATTCTCTTCTCTGCTCTGTGTGTTCTACTCATCAGTCCATCAAAAGCATTCCTCGTTTATGTTATAGTGTTTTTATACCTAGTACTTTTTTTTTGGTCCTTAGAATTTCTACCTCTCTGCTTACCCTGCCCATCTGTTCTTAAACGCTGTCTACTTTTCCATTAGAGCCCTTAGCATATTAATCATAGTTGGTTTAAATTTCTAGTCTGGCAGTTCCAACATCCATGCCAGGTCAGGGTCTAATGCTTTCTCTGTCTTTTCAAATTGTGTTTGTTGCCCTTTGGTGTGTCTTGTCATTTTTGTGTGATAGGTGGACAGTGTGTACTAGGTAAAAGACACCACTGAAAGTTGGCCTTTAGTAATGTGGTGATGAGGTGTGGGGAGAGGGAAAAAGTACTACAATTAGGTCTCAATCTTTTAGTGAGCCTGTGTCCCTTGCCTGTGAAATTCTTAAGTGTTTCTCAGTCTTTTTCTCCTCTCTTAGGTGTGACAGGATGGCTAGAGTGGTCTAGAGTTAAGTATTTCCCTTCTTCCACATAGAAGGCTAGATCCAGCTGAAGTTGTCCATTTCCTTTCACCAGGTTAGTCAGACTCTGATAATACCCCAGCAGGTTGGCCTCTGATTAACTAGTTCCCCCTGATAGCAGGCTTTATTAAGAAGAGTGCTCTGCAATATTTAAAAATGGTTCTTTTAGCCCTTCCCCTGCCAGAAGCCTGAGAGTATTTTTTTCCCAGATATTTACTGTGGGAATCTGGTCAAGCTCTGGGTGGTACCTCTCTAAATATTATGCACCTGCCATGACTAGGTCCCCCTGGAGTTTTTAAATCTGAGACGCATCCACATTGTGCCTTCAGCTCTTCATCAGTTGCAGTTCAGGTTTACTACCCCTGCACTAGCTCCTGTGGCAGTTTCTGCCTCCAAGTCTCTGTTCCAGTAAGCTGTGACCCCCTGTGTTTTTCTCTGTCTACGATACTGGTGGCAGTGTTTTGCCCTGTGTCCTCCTCTCTTATGGATCCAGGAAGAGTTGTTGATTTTTCAGCCTGTTTCAGCTTTTTACAAATTGTTAGGACAGAGTGGGTAACTTCCAACCTCCCTGCGTACAGAACTATCAACTCTGTCCTAATATTTTGATATTTACTGATGTTTATTTTTCATAAGTTGAAAATATTTGAGATAATAAAATACGAATTAATTACATATTAATCATATTAAATACTTACATAATTGCTTTTGTAACCATATAAATATACAGGGATTATTCCTAACAGGAAAATAATTTTTAATTGTTATATAAGTATCTGTAAGTTTTTACATACTTGTGTGGTTTATTTAATTGGGAAGAAATGTGTTACAGAGAAACGAGCCACTGAATAATTGGTCACCAAATTTTAGTGCTTCTCCAGGCTGTTTTTTTACCTACGTATAATACAGTGAGGTATTTATATTGTATACATAATTTTCCATGTAGGTATACAGTTTACTTATTTTGGAGACAAGGGTTTCCATAACTTTTATGAACATCTCAAATACATATGACCACAAAAACAAACAAAATTATTACTCTAAGGCATCAGGAACAAACTTTCACCAGTAAATACTGCAATGATATATTTATATTGAATGCTATATTTACATTTAGCTGTCAACTGAGAGAAAAAGAAAATGTCTTTTAAAAGTTCAGAAATATGATACCTTTGCCTACAAGTTTAGGAAAACATTTCAATTTTTAAATTTCTGTCTTATCTGATTCTGTTGCTCTATATTTTCATTATAGAATTAATGGATGCTACATAAAATCTCAAATGAACCAATTATCACTGAATTTCCAGAAATATTCAGTTATATAGGTGTTGGGGGCTGGCATGTGTTCCTACAAGTCTCGTTTGGAGCCCTAACCTCCATAGCTCAGAATTTGACTACATTTGGAGAGAGAGCCTTTAAAGGGTTTATTAGGTTGGAATTGAAATTAAGGTCATTAGGATGGGCCCCAATCCAATCTGGCTGGTGTCTTTACAGGAATAGGAAATTGACAATTGGAGATGCAAGGGGCCTGTGGACACAGAGAAAAGGCCATATGAGGACACAGGGAGGAGATGGCCACCTTCAAGTCAAGGAAACAGGCCTCAGAAGAAACCAAACCTGCTGACACCCTGATGTTAGACTTCTGGTCTCCACAACTGTGAGAAAATAAATTTCTTTTGTTTAAGCTCTCAGTCTATAGTACTTTGTTATGGCAGTCCTGAAAACCAGTACATTCGATATATTGTAGGAAGAAAACAGTTGGAGGATTCACTCAGAATAAGCAATGACACACTCTACTTTTAAATTCTCTTTAAAAATGAAGGAAGAACAAAGGTATTTTCATAGACTCAAGGAATAAGTAAATGAGAAACAAATATATATTTAAAAACTAAAGTATGTGCTTCAGGCAGAAAGAAAATGATTCCACATGGAAATACAGAAATGTGAGAAGCAATGAAAAACCCTGAAAATGGTAGCAATCATGAATAAAATTGAAAATGACTCTGCTAAACAACAACTGCAAGTTCCTATAAAGTCCAATAATATGTACTTCAATAGACTATTCACAATAATGCAAAAGTTGAGAAAGGAGTAAATAGAGCTTAGTGGTTTGAAGGTGCCATTGGTACTGTGGGAAGTGGTAAAAATAGTAATTTACTTTAGACTCAATACATTAAAATTATGCTGTAATCTTTATGGTAGGTGGTGAAAGAATAGTAAGAATGAATAAGTAGTAAGCTAGTATATTGCAAAATGAAATACTAAAATATATTCAGTTAATCAAATGAAGGCAACGAGATGAAAGGAATGTAGAAGAGATGGGTCAAAGAGAAAAGAAAGTAAAATGAGTGGTATCAGTTATACCAATAAGTGTAAATAAATTAAACATGCCAAATAAAGCACTAAGAGCATCAGCCTGGGGGGGAAAAAAACCCATAAACACACTTTGCTGCTAATAATAAAACCCAAAAAACAAAAAACAAAAATACAAAAAAAAACCCTTAAATATATGGACTCAGAAAGGTTAAAAGCAAAGAGAAAAAGGAAAACCATGAAAGTACTAACAAAAAGAAAGTGGCTCTATCTAGACTAATATCATAAATTCAACTTTAAAGCAAAAAAAAAAGTCATTACTAGAGAAAAAGAAACATATTTCACATGGTGAATATGCATAGTTAAATGACTGTTTTGATGACCTCAACTGTGCACCTCTTACTGTATCTATGGCCTTTGAAATTCATTGAACTAAATAGTTGGAGTATATTTTCTCACCCCTCTAATTTGTGCTTGTCGATGCTACTTGTTTCTGTGAAATTAAAAAAAAAAAGATAGCAGACTGAGCAGAGGTAGGGGCTTGATGAAGCATGTGTGTGTTTTATTTTTTTCTCTTGCTTCTCTGCAGTACTTGTGAGAATATGCCTGAGATATCCTTTTGTAAGAACTTTAGAGACATGTAGATAAAAGAAACACATGGAAGAGAGATGGGTTAATCCAATCAAGCCTGTCATAGACAAGCCAATGATCAGAAAACTTCCAAAAGTGGGGTGGGAGGATGGGAAAGACCAGGAAAATCTACAGAGTAAAGGAACCAACCTTCATCTGACTGGGATTGAAGAAGTTAACCCAAAAGAGAACAGGACAACGAGTCAACTTGTAGACACACAGGCAATATTAAATCATTTTGTAAAGTCATTATGTTTGGAGATGATTTGTTATCCATCATTATTATATAAAACAGATAACTGATACAGAAACTGGTACTAGAAATATGACGCTGTCAAAAAAATCTATACCATGGAATTGACTTTGGTACCTGACAATGGACAGACGCTGAAAAAACTGGAAAAACAAACTGATCGCAAAGGCTGAAAAATGGCAAGGAACTTGTTGTAGGAGGCTTGAAATACAGCTACCAGTGTTTTGCAGTAGTGAAACAATCATAAGACTATCACCTGAATTAAATTAGAAAACAGGAAAAATGTGCCTAATGAACACTTGGAAGTTTTTAAATTGCTTTATGAAATACTGAAGATTCAGTTTGCTCTGAAGAGCTACAAATGATAAGCTTCTATGAGAAAGAAACAAACTAGAAAAGATAAAGCAGAACTTACAGAAAATAAAGAACAAAGAAAACTTAATGAGTTTGATAAGAAAGTATCATCTCCAAAACTCCTAGATGGCAAAATATTCCTATAGGGTCTTCCCTGGTGGCACAGTGGTTAAGAATCCGCCTGCCAATGCAGGGGACACGGGTTCAAGCCCCGGTCTGGGAAGATCCCACATGCCGCGGAGCAACTAAGCCCATGCACCACAACTACTGAGCCTGCACTCTAGAGCCCGCAAGCCACAACTACGGAGCCTGTGTGCCACAACTACTGAAGCCCACGCACCTAGAGCCAGTGCTCAGCAACAAGAGAAGCCACCGCAGTGAGAAGCGTGCACACCACGACAAAGAGTAGCCCCTGCTTGCCACAACTAGAGAAAGGCCGTGTGCAGCAACGAAGATCCAACACAGCCACAAATAAATAAATAAATATATTTAAAAAACCTATTCCCAAAGGAAAATATGTTATGGAGTTGAAAGTTAAAAGGATGTGGCAGGAAAATGCTTGTGAATTAAGACAATGTGTAGGATATTATCTCAGCTAGGAAAAAAGAGCTTCCATAATCCTAGGAACATTGTGTGATGCATCAGCATATCATGCCCAAAATGAATTTATCTAGGGAGAGAAGCATACATATTTCTAAGGGAATTATACGAGTGGATTCTGGTAAATGATGTGTAATGGAATCACATTTATAGACAACCCACCAAGTTTCTAAGGGAATTTAACTGGCTAATTTCTCCAGCCTGGACTAAAATGGACTGATATTGTTTAAAATGAAAACAAACATACAAAAAAACCCTCTCTCACATCTTTCTGCAGACAGAATGACGATTAAAAAAACATGAAAAAGTCTCAAAATTTCCAGCATCCTTTTCAGAAGTGATCAAGGAGTGGAACCAGAAAGGATTTATGTTCAAAGTACCAGAGACAAAAGATGTCCCAAAAAATGGGTTGAGGAACTACTCCCAGGCATTATAATTAAGGCCAAAATGAAAAACATTCCCCAAACTTGGGGTATTTGCCACGATTTCCCAAGCTAGATTTCTGAATACTAATAAAACAGTAACTGCTACATGTCCATTGTACCCACTCTTGAGTAGGAAATTCTACTGTAGTTATCTTTTCCTTGTTGCACTATTAAGGTTTAGGATGGGGTGAGTAGATAACTTCTTTTTTGTCAAGAATCCTTCAGGACATGACGAACCATGTACAAGGAATCATACATTGATTTAATATAGATAACAAGATTCTGGAAAATGAACTTGATGCAACTGAATGAAACTTTGGGGGAAACTGAGAGAGAACTGATATTTTTCACATGGAAGGTTTGTAAATAATTGTGACCAGGCACTGATTTGTGGTTGATTGCACTGACTGCCCAGAATCTTCAGCTCTATTTGTATAACAGCTTTTTGTCTTATGACTTTGCATTCTTTCTCACTAAAGAGGTAGAGTCTATTTCCCCACACCTTGTATATAAGCTTTGTCATGTGACAATCTGCACTGGTCATCAATTTATTGCTTTTCAACTCTGAATTATCCCTCAGGACCTGCTCTGCAATAACGGACGAGACATTGTAATTATTTCTACTTTACAGGGAGCACAACACTCTGTCATCAAAGGTCACTAAAGGACAATGAAGGAAGAAAAAACTCCTAAGTTTGAGTGTTCTAAATTTTTACTTTTTCTTGCCTCTTACTTCATAATCTGTCTATGGTCACAAGTGGGGACATCCAGGGAATTTCTGCCCAAGCCATATGCCCAGAGTAGCATTCCTCAGTGATCCTACGGCCCTGGCCTGACCTTGGTGACTTCTCAGGGCCCTCCTGATACACAGAGTGTATGCTCCAGGACTGACAGCAAGGGCCACACTCCACCTCCCTCTGTGTGCCTACTGGTAAGTCTTAGCTTGTCTGCACGGTGGAGGGTTATCTTCCAAATAACCCTGCATGCTCTTGATATAGACACTGCATCTTCTGATGCAGACACTGCATCTTCTGATGCAGACACTGCATGCTCCCAGCCTCATGCCCACAGAAACGCACTGTGCAAACTCCTACTAGCCTAGGCTTAAGTGCACCCTGGAGGGTTGTTTCCACTGGCTCTCCTGACAAGGAAACCATGTGCTTCAGCCTTCATGAACAAGAGAGGTGCCATGACACCTTCTATGTGCCTGTTTACCAGCCTCGATTCTCCTTTGCCCTGATGGTCATTCTTCATGGACCTTCTACATGGACTCTGTGTGTTCCCTGTTTCCCAACTACAGTGACATCCCAAATGCCACTGCATGCCTACCCACCAGGCTTGACTCACCTGCACATTTGAAGGTTATCACCTGATTGCCAGAAAACTGGACTAGCTCTGGCAGAAGCAATCTAGTGTATATCTCTGCCAACAAATGGGCTTAAGCCACACCTTCTCTGATGAGATTTGACCCCTAGCTTTAGAAAGGGCACCCTTCCTCTCTAATTTTGTTCTTCCTTAAGGACTCTCTCAAAACCCTAGGCTATCCATTAGTTATCTTTCCTTTTTATAGGTTGCTCTCCTAAAATAGTTTCATAACTACTTACATTAAACTTCTATTTAAACAACTATGCCATTTGTCTCCTGATTGGTCCCAGACTGATATGCTTATCTTGCCTAATAGGATGTTAGCAGATTTCTTACCAGCAAAGGCTTGAAAGAGTGCTGCATGTTTCTACTTTGTCTTATTTCTCTGTAGCTATCATTAGAATATTCCATGAAAACTAACCAGATCAAGGAACAGAAAAGAATTGTAAGCATGAAAATCACATGAAGGAGAGCAGAGTTTTCACATAACTTATAAGGGAGCTGAGCCAAGATCAGCAGAATTGGCCTAGGTGACCCACAGCTGACTTCAGATGCATCAGTGAGCCTGGCTTTGACCATAAATTTTGTCCAGTCCATATGCTTGTTAGAAATATATCCTGTCTGGAGCCACTAGTTGTGGTATAATTCTTTATACAAGAAGAGAGTGGCAAAAGATAGCTGACCCAAAGGCCAATATATATGGAAATCCTAACTCCACAATCTTAAATCTGTATGACACCAATAATCCAGTTTTAAAATGAATAAAGCAATAGAAAACAAAATTAAAGGAGAAATGTTAAAATCCCCAACTTTACATCATTTAATGTAATGGGAAAAATCCAGAAGCTATCAAAAAAAGACAAACTCAGTATAAATTGACAGAAGAAAAATATTGAGCAAGCATTTAACTGAAGATTCTCAAAACATACGCAAAGTTGCTTGGCACTACTGTCATCAAGCCCAATGCGATATTACTGCAGGCACACCATAATGGCTAAAGAAAAAGAAAGAAAGAAACAACACTCTTCTAGTTATCTACTGCAGCAGAATGAAACACCTCAAAACTTCGTGGAGTAAAACACATCAATTTCCCTCTCATGCTTCAAGAATTCCAGCAGCCTTACCTGGGGGATTCTTGTGTTCTACATGGAACTGAAGGGGTCTAGTGGCTGGGCTGGTGGGAAATATTTAACACAACTTCACTCTTGTGACTGGCATAGAAGGTTTGCTGGAAGACTGGGATTAACTGATACTGTCAACCAGCCCTCCCTAGCTTGATGGTCTGAGGGTGGTCAGACTATTTACACGGTGGCCCAGAGTTCCAAGTGAGGGGCCTTCAAGATGCCCCAAGAGAAGCTGAGATGTTTCCTATTATTATAAGTAAAATTCCAGAACTTCTGTTGCAGTCTGTTGGCCAAGGAATTCATCTACACCAGCCCTGATTCAAGAGGAACAGAATTAGACTCCGCCTCTCAACAGGAAAATGAGGCAAGAATTGCTAGCCATTAACAACCTACGCAATTACAAGTATGTGCATGGAGGGTAAATACCTGGTTGATGGGAGTGTGAAACGGTATATCCAGTTCTGAAAACTGTTTGGCATTATCCTCTCATCATATGCGTGTCTGAACATACAGTAATTATACTCCTAGATAATTACGTAAATGTAAACACATATTCTCCAAAAGACATGAACTGAAATGATACTGTAGTGCTGTTGTGCCCCAAATGGGAGAACACAGGAATAGCCTTTAATAGTAAAATGACTAAAAGGTGTGACAGATTACAACCTCCCATCCAACACTCTTCTTAAAATAAGATTTTGGCAATGTTATTCCAAAGGGGTGGGACGTATATTACTTCTCTCCTCTTGAATCTGGGTGGACTGATGGTTACTATTAGAGTGACACTATGTGACTTTTGAAGCTAAGTCATGAAATAAGTCTGAGTTCCTGCCTGATTCTCTTGGGATGCTCACTCTTAGAACCAAGCACTGTGCCATATAGAGCCCAAGTATTCCACTGAGAGACCAGCCTGGAGAGAAATGCACCTTGCATGAGCCCAGAGCTGTCAGCTTGCGCCAACAGGCCTGAGACATCAGCGTTGGGACCAGAAAGCAGGTAAAGCCCTAAAGCCTTCCTTAGAAAAGTGTTAGTGAGATCCTGAAAGGCCTCAGGGAGGCTGTTAGTGAAGATGTAAAGGAAGGACATGTTATTGGAAGTTTGAGGAGAGAGGCCCCATGTTATGCATGAATGGCACTGCTGGTAACACTGCCCCCTTCAGGACTGCGGAAGGTGGGAACAGTACCCAGTGAGCCAGATGACCTAGCTGAGGAGATTTTCAGATAGAATATTTGAAGGGCCACCTGTTATCTTCTGTTAGGATTAAAAGTGAGAAGAGAGACATGACTTCAGAAATGTTTAAACAGTAAAAGCCAGGACATACTGAGTTGTAAAATAAAACTGTTTCTCATCTCCAATCTCTCCTCGTGGCAAAATATTCTCAAATTATGAATCTTAAAGACATTATTCCAGGGACCTTCAAGATGGCAGAGGAGTAAGACGAGGAGATCACCTTCCTCCTAAGAAATACAACAAAAAAACATCTACATCTGGTACAACTCGTACAGAACACCTACTGAATGCTGGCAGAAGACCTCAGGCTTCCCAAAAGGCAAGAAAATCCCCATGTACCTGGGTAGGGCAAAAGAAAAAAGAAAAAACAGAGACGAAACAATAGGGACAGGACATGCACCTCTGGGAGGGAGCTGTGAAGAAGGAAAAGTTTCTACACACTAGGAAGACCCTTCACTGATGGGGGGTGGGGGGGTAAGCTTCAGAGCCACAGAGGAGAGCACAGCAACAGGGGTGCAGAGGGCAAAGCAGAGAGATTCCCGCACAGAGGATCGGTGCCGACCAGCACTCACCAGCCCGAGAGGCTTGTCTGCTCACCTGCCAGGGTGGGTGGGGTTGGGAGCTGAGGCTCGGGCTTTGGAGGGCAGATCCCCAGGAGAGGACTGGGATTGGCGGCGTGAATGCAGCCTGAAGGGGCTAGTGCGCCACAGCTAGCCAGCAGGGAGTCCAGGAAAAAGCCTGCACCCGCGTAAGAGGCAAGAGACCATTGTTTCGGGGATGCGCAAGGAGAGCGGATTCAGAGCCCTGCCTAAACGAGCTCCAGAGACAGGCGCAAGCCGCAGCTAACAGATCGGACCCCAGAGATGAGCATGAAACACTAACGCTGCTGCTGCAGCCACCAAGAAGCCTGTGTGCAAGGGTAGGTCACTATCCACAGTGCCCTCCCCTCCCCTCCCCCAAGAGCCTGTGCAGCCTGCCACTGCCAGGGTCCCGTGATCCAGGGACAACTTACCCGGGAGAACACACAGCACACCTCAGGCTGTTGCAAAGTCATACTGGCCTCTGTGCTGCAGGCTCGCCCCACATCCCAATTATAAATACTGTACCCCTCCCTCGCCCAGGCCTGAATGAGCCAAAGCCCCCTAAACAACCGCTGCTTTAACTCCGTCCTGTCTGGGTGGGGAACAGGTGCCTGAGGGCTACCTACAAGCAGAGGTGGGGCCAAAAGCAAAGCTAAACCCCAGGAGCTGTGCGAACAAAGAGAAAGGGAAGTCTCTCCCAGAAGCCTCAGGAGCAGCAGATTAAACCTCCACCATCAACTTGATGTACCTGCATCTGTGGAATACCTGAATAGACAACGAATGTTCCCAATATTGAGGCAGTGGACTTTGGGAGCAACTGTAGACTTGGGGTTTGCTCTCTACAACTGATTTGTTTTTGATTATGTTTACCTTAGTGTAGTTTTTAGCACTTGTTATCATTGGTGGATTTGTTTATTGGTTTTGTTGCTCTCTTTTTTATTATTATTTTATTTTAATAATTATTTTTATTTATTTTCTTTCTTTTTTTTCTCCCTTTTCTTCTGAGCCGTGCAGCTGACAGGGTCTTGGTGCTCCAGCCTGAGCCTCTGAGGTGGGAGAGGTGAATTCAGGACACTGGACCACCAGAGACCTCCCAGGCCCACATAATATCAATCAGCAACAGCTCTCCCAGAGATCTCCATCTGAACACAAAGACCCAGTTCCACACAACAGCCAGCAGACTCTAGTGCTGCATGCCCCACACCAAACAATTAGCAAGACAGGAACACAGCCCCACCCATTAGCAGAGAGGCTGACTAAAATCATACTAAGTTTACAGACACCAAAAAACACACCACTGGACGTGGCCCTGCCCACAAGAAAGACAAGATCCAGCCCCACCCACCAGAACACAGGCACCAGTCCCCTCCACCAGGAAGATTACACAAGCCACTGAACCAATCTCACCAACTGGGGGCAGACACTCAAAACAGCAGGAACTATGAACCTGCAGCCTGAGAAAAGGAGACCACAAACACAGTAAGTTAAGCAAAATGAGAAGACACAGAAAAACACAGCAGATGAAGAAGTAAAAACACATCAGACCAAACAAATGAAGAGGAAATAGGCAGCCTACCTGAAAAGGAATTCAGAGTAATGATAAAGATATCCAAAATCTTGGAAATAGAATGGAGAAAATACAAGAAACGTTTAACAAGGACCTAGAAGAACTAAAGAGCAAACAATGATGAACAACACAATAGATGAAATTAAAAATTCTCTAGAAGGAATCAATAGCAGAATAACTGACGTAGAAGAAGGGATAAATGACCTGGAAGATAAAATAGGGGAAATTAACTACCTCAGAGCAGAATAAAGAAAAAAGAATGAAAAGAATTGAGGACAGTCTCAGAGACCTCTGGGACAACATTAAATGCACGAACATTCGAATTATAGGGGTCCCAGAAGAAGAAGAGAAAAAGAAAGGGTCTGAGAAAATATTTGAAGACATTATAGTTGAAAACTTCCTAACATAGGAGAGGAAATAATTCCAGGAAGAAGAGAGAGTCACATACAGGATAAATCCAAGGAGAAACACCAAGACACAATCAAACTATCAAAAATTAAATACAAAGAAAAAATATTAAAAGCAGCAAGGGAAAAGCAACAAATAACATACAAAGGAATCCACACAAGGTTAATAGCTGATCTTTCAGCAGAAACTCTGCAAGCCAGGATGGAGTGGCAGGATATATTTAAAGGGATGAAAGGGGAAAACCTACAACCATCAGTATTCTACTCAGCAAGGATCTCATTCAGATTTGACAGAGAAATTAAAACCTTTACAGACAAGCAAAAGTTAAGAGAATTCAGCATCACCAAACCAGCTTTACGACAACTTCTCTAGGCAGGAAACAAAAGACAAGGAAAAAACCTACAATAAAAAACCCAAAAGAATTAAGAAAATGGTAATAGTAACATACATATTGATAATTACAGTAAATATAAATGGATTAAATGCTCCAACCAAAAGACATAGACTGGCTGAATGGATACGAAAACAAGACCTGTATATATGTTGACTACAAGAGACCCATTTCAGACCTAGAGACACATACAGCCTGAAAGTGAGGGGATGGAAAAACATATTCCATGCAAATGGAAATCAAAAGAAAGCTAGAGGAGCAATCCACATATAAGACAAAATAGACTTTAAAATAAAGACTATTACAAGAGACAAAGAAGGACACTACATAATGATCAAGGGATCAATCCAAGAAGAAGATATAACAATTGTAAATATTTATGCACCCAACATAGGAGCACCTCAACACATAAGGCAAATGCTAACAACAATAAAGGAGAAATTGACAATAACACAACAACAGCAGGGGACTTTAACACCCCACTTTCACCAATGGACAGATCATCCAAAATGAAAATAAATAAGGAAACACAAGCTTTAAATGACACATTAAACATGATGGACTTAACTGATATTTATAGGACATGCCACCCAAAAACTACAGAATACATGTTCTTCTCAAGTGCTCATGGAACATTCTCCAGGATACATCATACCTTGGATCACAAATCACGCATTGGTAATTTTAAGAAAATTGAAATCGTATCAAGTATCTTTTCCAACCACATATGCTCTGAGACTACATATGATTTACAGGAAAAATCTGTAAAAAATACAAACACATGGAGGCAAAACAATACACTACTAAGTAACCAAGAGATCACGGAAGAAATCAAAGAGGAAATAAAAAATACCTAGAAGTAAATGACAATGAAAACACGATGACCCAAAACCTATGCGATGCAACAAAAGCGGTTCTAAGAGGGAAGTTTATAGCAATACAATACTACCTCAAGCAACAAGAAAAATCTGAAACAAACAACCTAGGCTTACACCTAAGGCAATTAGAGAAAGAAGAACCAAAAAAACCCAAAGTTAGCAGAAGGAAAGAAATCATAAAGATCAGATCAGAAACAAAGAAAAAAGAAATGAGGGAAACAACTGCAATGATCAATAAAACTAAAACCTGGTTCTTTGAGAAGATAAATAAAATTGGTAAATCTTTAGCCAGACTCATCAAGAAAAAATGGGAGAAGACTCAAATCAATAGAATTAGAAATGAAAAAGGAGAAGTAACAACTGACACTGCAGAAATACAAAGGATCATGAGAGATTACTACAAGCAACTATATGCCAATAAAATGGACAACATGGAAGAAAAGGACAAACTCTTAGAAAAGCAACCTTCCAAGACTGAATCAGGAAGAAACAGAAAATATAAACAGATGAATCGCAAGCACTGAAATTGAAAATGTGATTAAAAATCTTCCAAGAAACAAAAGCCCAGGATCAGATGGCTTCACAGGCAAATTCTCTCAAACGTTTAGAGAAGAGCTAACACCTATCTTTCTCAACCTCTTCCAAATATAATAGAGAGAGGAAGCCTCCTAAACTCATTCTGCGAGGCCACCATCACCCTGATACCAAAACCAGACAAAGATGTCACAAAAAAAGAAAAATACAAGCCAATATCACTGATGAACATAGATGCAAAACTCCTCAACAAGATACCAGCAAACAGAAACCAACAGCACATTAAAAGTATCATACACCATGATCGAGTGGGGTTAATTGGGCTATTTGTAGTGAGGTGGATGGACCTAGAGTCTGTCATACAAAGTGAAGTACATCTGAAAGAGAAAAACAAATACCGGATGCTAATACATATATGTGGAATCTAAAAAAGAAAAAGTGGTCCTGATGAACCTAGAGACAGCACAGGAATAAAGACGCAGACGTACAGAGTGGACTTGAGCACACGGGGAGGGCGAAGGGTAAGCTGGGACAAAGTGAGAGAGTGGCATGGACATATATACACTACCAAATGTAAAACAGATAGCTAGTAGGAAGCAGCCGCATAGCACAGGGAGATCAGCTCAGTGCTTTGTGACCACCTAGAGGGGTGGGATAGGGAGGGTGGGAGGGAGACGCAAGAGGGAGGGGATATGGGGATATATGTACACGTACAGCTGATTCACTTTATTATACAGCAGGAACTAACACACCATTGTAAAACAATTATACTCCAATAAAGATGTTGGAAAAAAAAAAAGACATTATTCCACAGTTGCCTTACAGAGAGAGCAAGGCAGAGAAAAGCTTATGGCTGTGGGTTCTGTCTGGTATGTCACACACATACACACATATATATCATGTATGACTGTTTTAAGCCACTATGTCTTCTACAGTAGGTACAGCACAGCAAGTATCACAGGAGCACTGTGGTGTATTTACACAGCAGAACGCTACTATAGGCAATGAAAAACGACAAACCCTACAGATACGAACAAAAGCATATGGATGACTTCACAGTACGGTTAGGACCAAAAAGTGTATATAAGGCATGAATCAACGTTTAAGGTGTACAAGTGGACAAAATCATTTCGTTCTTAGAATTCATCATAGTGCCTTGTCTTGGAAGTAGTAAAGATTAGTAGGGGTACAAAATGAATTTTTCCTACCTTAGGTATCCTCTCTTTCTTGATCTGAGTGCTATTTCTGTGGGTGGGCTCGTTTTATAAGATTTTGTAAAGCTTTATAATTATGATTTGTGCCTTTGCTGTATGTTTAACTGTTATACTTGTGTCTGTCAGAATTCAGTCTTGGAAACAGAGGGAGATCAATGCAGTTAAAAGTGTTCTGGGTTCCAGCCTTGTCTGGAAGGACATAAAGGCACTGAGTTATGTTACACTCTAACAATGTAACAACAATGCCTGGGGTGCATGCTGTAATCTGGAAGGTAACCACAAAAAAGAGGAGGTAGCTGCTAGCAGGAGAATGTATCATTAACAAGCTAATCATCGAGAAAAATCAAATAAATATGGTAAACACAATATTGGCCCAAAGGATGGCAAGAGAGAATAGGGAACAGATAACACCTCTGACAAAGAGAACAATGGCAAGTCAGAAGACAGAGTAAAAGTAAATATGCCAGTAACTCCTCGACTCTAAGTGACCTAAATTAGGTCAAAGAAAACTACAGCATTTCAAAAGGCAAAATAGTTTCCCTGATAACCTTGATCCAGGTTTGTGACAGCCTTTGTCCTTCTGAAACTGGGGTGCACACGGATGTGTGGACAGCCACAGGACAGTTTCAACAGGGAAGAGGTCCATCATCCCTCCACCTCTTCTGGGTTCAAACAGATTACTCCCTGAATTCTTCCTGTGCCTTTAAACTAGTTACTTTGATTACTTTACACGTCTGTTCTCCTCATCTGCTGAAGACACAATAATAGTATCTACAGTATAGGTTTTGAGACAATTAACTAAAGTTCTTAGCAAACTAAGGTAGCTAATACCAATAGGCAGAGCATGAAAATTTTATTTCTGTTATTTCTACATATAAAGGAACTCAAGGCTCACCAGAAATAATGGTAGCTTCAAATCCTGAGTTCATTATTTTTGTTTATCTCCAATTGTCTAGATGTTCTTGTCAAGGAATTTTTCTTCTCCTTTTTAAATGTAGAGTTCATGTTGTTATTTCTCTAAGTTTCTTTTCTTTTCCTCTTTAAATGTAGAGTTCGTGTTGTTATTTCTCTAAGTTCTTTTGTGCTTGTACTGGAATAATACTGTTATCGTGAATAATACACTTGGGTCGTATTTTCATTCCCTCAGTACTTTTAAAACACTGTTTCATTGTCTTCTGACTTTGACTCTTACTATGGAGAAATTGAAGACCAGGCTCGTTTTTCCTGCTGTGAGGTGATATTTTTTTGGTGTGACTGTCTAAAGAATTTTATCTTTATCCTTGAAGTTCAAGAGCTTCACTTCAGGCTATCTGCAGTCTTTGTTAGAATACCCCGGCTTTTGTTAAATGCCCTTTAGCAGAGTCCATTTCCATTAATTTCCCGGTGTATCTTCTTCCCATAGAAGGACACCATTGGGCTTCAGATAATTTCCCCAACCCAATATGTGGGTCTGGAGTCTATTTGTTGGAAGGAATCAGCCCTGTTCGATTTACAATGTTGTACCCTTTTCTGTCAGTTTCTCCTCTTCCTCAGTCAGAGTAGGGAAAAGAAAGTGTGCCCACTGGTTTCGTTCCTATACACACCTGAAGATGCTAATGGAAATTCCCCAGGACTGTATCATTTTACCAGGATGGCTTCTAGAGAAAGAAGGCAGGTTAAGGAACTGTGATTCCTTTTTGCTTTTCCTGCAAGATTCACATTAAGAGAACCTTGTTTTATCCCCTGGCTTGAAGTTTTGAACACAATTTCATTAAATTATATCTCTTTCCTTATTTTATTTTATGGAAATTTTGGTGGTTTGTTGTTGTTTATTAGCTTTTACTTTTTTTTTCATTTCATCAGGATCTGGGAAAGGAAATTCTATGAAGTTTAAGTTCACTGTCATACTTATGCTCTTATGTACAATTGACAAAGAAGGCAAATTAAAGGTAAATATATTTGAAGGAGAAAACAGACTTGGAGAGCCCTACATGAACCTAAGACCTTTCAAGAATAAAGGAACTTGAAAAAAATAATGATTCTTTCTTAATCAGAACTGAAAAATGTGAGGAAATTTTTTTGAATATATGAAAAGGAAAAGAATCAAGAATCATGTGTATTTTGTACAAGCATAAGAAATTGTCATGCTGTTAATCTTATAACCTCCAGTAACTGTATATAAGCTATTTTCTAATGTACACTGTTCATGGAGTACATGAATGTAATGGTTTTTCCAAAGTGACATCAACAACCTAGATGAAATTTATAAGCATTTTGTAGCACCACTAGAAAAGAGAGTTGAAATATTGAACTACCAACACTCCAGAGTACATTTGCACATTTGAAAACACTGATTATAAGTGTTAAGAAAAAATAAAAATAGAAGTTATGAACTGTTAAAATCTTGGTTACATGTTGACCCTTGTACCCTATGGCTACTGAATATATGCTTTTGATTAGAATTTTGGAAATGTCAATTATTCTTTCAGCATCATGGTTAGAGTTCCTAATTCTAGAAAATGTTATAAAACATGATATCCATTAAATTACTTGATCTGTTTATTATTATAAACTGGTACCTGGCTCTTGAAAAGAAATGGACATATAATTTGAGAGAATCTTAGAATTTTAGACCTAAATAGGACCATAAAGATCAGATATTACAAACTCCTTCATCTTATAGATAAGAGTCTCATAGATGTGAAGTCTTTCAAGCTTCCTGCTCATGTAGCAACTAGTAACAGAGAAAGATGTAACTTTTTCCATATGGAAGGGAATAAGTATATTCTCATTTTTAAAGAAATCATGACTTCTATTTTCTTTTCATTCTTAGAATAAGAGATCACTGCACAATTGTAATTGCTTCCAAAATTTACATTTCTGACATAATAAAAAATTAAACCATTTCTGTAAAAATTAATGAGTATTTTCAATATTTGCTCAGTCCTTGGTCTCCAGCTTTTTTTAAAAAGCTTTGTGGTCATACAGGGTGGTTATACTTGAGCCCCAGCAAAGAATTAACACACATGTAGAGCCGGAATGAGGATCTGAGATGTGAGTCGAAAATTCTCATCTCATAGAATCCTGATCTTGCTTCCAACGGTGTGTCCATCAACTCTCTGTAGAGCAGGACTAATGATATGGAATTGAGAAATAAAATTGCATAGTAGAGTATTCCTCCCAGAAATAACCCGTTTTAGTAACTCAGAATGAGAGAGTGCAGGAGTGATATTCTGGCCAGTTACATCTCTTTGTTTACAAAGAGGAGAAAAGTCCCAGATTTATAAGAAAATGTACAGCTTTTGGAAGGCAGGAAATTCTGTTTTATGTCAAGACAAGTATAAGCAGACATCACCTAAGACCTATCTGAATCTTGAATATAAACAGTCTAAAAATAGAAACATCTTCTCATTAGAAAAGAGTTCCTATAATGATTGCACAGGTACTCTTTAATAAAAGTACAAAAGCAGAAGTTCAAAGAGACCCCAGAATTGTAGTTAAACTATTTTCCTAATAATAATAACTACCCTGAGAAGCAGATAAAGTACAGCCCTCTTTTCCTAGGCTTCGAAGTCCAGGAAATCAGTGAGAACCAAAAAAAAGAGTTCCAAAATAAAGTGTGTCATGTTGTGTTTCCTTGGTTTTAAAAGTGTATCAGTGGATCTGTTACAGATAATTGGCATCAACAAATACATCTATTTTCTATAGATTATTATGGAAATTATCTCTAGTGTCTCTGGACAGCTTTACAAGCAATTCCTAGTCTTCTACTGATGCTGTGTACATAACATTTAAATGATGTAACCAGCCTAATGCTGCCCATGTTCACAAATTCAAGGGTTTATACCATCATTGGACCTCTTCCAGTTATTATTAGGCAATCGTGGAATTATAAATTTGTTAAGAGTTTATTGTACTGATTATGTTTTTTCCTACTTTTGGCTCATCAACTGTAAGAACTCATGTTCAAACTGAGAAACTCAGGATACAAAAAGTACACACTAATTATAGATGCCTATCTTCCTTTCAGTAACTCATGCTTAGCTGATATACACAGGTACCCCTTCCTTCCCCTGCAATTCTCTGCCAGTTACCGCTTCCAGTGTAAACACAAAATATTTTTTCAACTCAGACACTGAAATGGCTTAATCTACTTCTTTTATTCTGAATCTACAGTACAGTGATCCTTCCTATGTGTAATACTGACGTCTTCCCCTTACTCGTCCTATTTTAACGTTGTTTCTACTCCTTTTCTGCGCAAAGCTGATTTTATGTATCTGTGTAAGGATCGCAGTGTTTTCTCTTTCCTTCCATTAATTTAATACATTGCTTATGACTTCATGCAACACTGAACAAAGTTCCTAGGAGGGTCTAACTATCTAGACTGTCAAGGACACATGATATAACCACCATCCATGCTTCACCCCAGATACAAGACTGGCAGAGCAATCCTACATATGTTGATAAAAACTGACTTTTCTGACCTGCAAAGCAACCCTGGGAAGAAGAGGGAATCCACGTTGCATCTTCATTTTACAACAGGATGAAATCTAGTTTTGTTCAAATAACTCGAGACAAAAATACAGGTAAAATGCAATCAATAGTGATAGGCAGAACCTTTAGCAAAGTTTTTAAGAAATTTTAAAATTTCTGAACCACATTTGAGGATTTCTTCTGGTGAAGTCCCACTCTCCTACCCCAGCCCTGATCTCTGATCTCTGCTTTATCCTCTGTAACCCAGGAGGCTAACTCCTCGATTCTGTGCAACTCACTATTTCTGCCTGCTGGCCTTGAGATTAGAGGAAAGAAAGATGGATATGCATCTTCCCTTCGGACACGTGTCCCTCTCTCATAGCACTTGTTACCTCCCCTAGATGCAGGGAGGCCTCCTGCACCAGCTCAGCGAGGTGTTTGGGCCACCTGAGCTCCAGCTCTGAGTTCTACTAACACTATTTCACCTCCTTGGGCCTTTAGGCCTAGGGGTGATAACATTTTTCCAGCGGTGGTGCTCAGCCCTGGGTGCCTGTATTGAGGCCTTGTGTGTCCCTTCATCCCTGCCCAAGCCATTGTAAACAATCCTCTCATTCTCCTCATTAGTACTTTTATGGTGAATCTGGTTTCCTGCCTGAACCCTGACAAGTACATCATTATGATGCCAAATGTTAATAATTAACAACAACTCATGGTTTTGCTTGCTACCTTATATATAATTTATATAATTATTTATATTTATAACATATTTCAGAAAAGCCTGTGCTGTAGGTAAAGAACTTTAGCATCTAGCTCTTAGTTAACCTCTACCGGTTAACTAAATAGAAAAGAGAAAGGAATAATTATTAAGAGACTTCCTGGACATTTGATTTGCACGTGTATAGCTTTGCTCAGAGACAGAAACTGACAATGTCTTGCACTGATTAAAGCCATTCT
The DNA here is from genome assembly GCF_003031525.2 of Neophocaena asiaeorientalis asiaeorientalis. Taxonomy (NCBI): domain Eukaryota; kingdom Metazoa; phylum Chordata; class Mammalia; order Artiodactyla; family Phocoenidae; genus Neophocaena; species Neophocaena asiaeorientalis. The sequence goes on along the minus strand of NW_020173204.1, from coordinate 1,780,593 downwards.
ATCAAAAGCAACCGTAAAGGCAGAATGTCAGCCGACCATATGGGCACTCTCACCAGTAGAGACTTCGCGGTGTAATGAGGTTGTATGGCTTATAAACTTTTAAGACTATTTTCAAAAGAGAAGTTTAATTGAGAAGCAAAATTGAGCGGAAGGTGCAGAGATTTTCCATATGGCCCCATCCACCACATGCACAGCCTCCTCTGCTATGAAATCCCATCTCAGAATGGTACACTTATTACAAATGATGAGTCTACATTGACTTACCACCCAAAGTCTATAGTGCACCTTACAGTTCACTCCTGTTGTATGTTCTAGGGCTCTGAACAAATGTATTTTGACATGTACCCATCAGGATGGTGTCATACAGGGTATTTTCACTGCCCTAAAAATCCTCTATACTCTGCCTCTGCGTTCCCCTCCCCCAGCCTCTGGCAAAACCACTGGTCTTTTCACTGTCTCCATAATGTTGCCTTTTCCAGAATGTCATAGAATTGGAATCATACAATATATAACCTTTTCAGATTGTTTTTTTTCACTTAGTAGTGTGTATTTTCTCCACGTCTTTTCATGACTTAATAGCTTGTTTCTTTTTAGTACTTATCTACTTTTAACATCAATCAGAAAAATGCCAGCAACATGGCCCTAAAGAACACTTGCCAGTCTTGACATGAGAGATGCTTCAGCATGGCCAGATATCAACCTGACTTGACTTTGACTGATGGTGATGAGCTGGGATTGAAGACTGATTAGAACCAGGGCTTCGGAGTCCACATGCCTGGGGTGAAATCATGCCGTACCAAGCTGTGTGACCTTGAGCAAATCATAACGTCTCTCAACTCAGTTTATCTGTAGCTGTGGAATTAAAACCACACTTCAGAGCATGGTTGTATCAAATAAACTACTCAAGAGCACATAGAGTTTGGAAAGGCTTCAGCACCAGTAAACATTAACTATATTATAAATGGGGAAAAAGAAAGGTATCTAACCAACATTCCTGAACTTCAATAATATAGATATCCGGGAAGAGAAAGTTTAATGATTTTTCCAGTTATTACCCTATGACTTCCCAAATTCTGGCTTTTGTTTGAATAATGTTCTTACAATCCTGCTGTTGTGAAGAAAGGTCAGGCTATAGGACCAGAGCCACAAAAGTGGCTGAGAACCGAGGTGCTGAGCCTCAGTTCCTTAGAGAAATGTGTCTGTCCTATCCCTCATTTCCATATTGGAGGCACAAAACAAAAAGCTATAAACCACTGGTACACTGAATACAGAATGCAAGAGGAAGAATCTCACACAGATGGTGTTGGATGAGCAGAACCGATCATTTAGTTAATTCTTCAAATAGGAACGCGCAAGACTAACTGACAGGATAACTTGAAGATATAGGGAGGTGCTGACTACCGAGAAAAAATGTCTTTACCCTGTTGTGAGAGTCCACTGACGTGCTTGGCTTTCTGATACAGTTGCAGAAAATTTGAAGTTGAGATGACAAGAAAAGACAGCAAGGATGCCTCCAAATGTTTACCTTGACTACTGTGTTTTAGTGAGTTAGAAACTACATGTTGGTCTATTTGAATTTCAGATGAAAAGCTCCGAAGTAAGAGTAAAAAATGCAAAATAAAGTTTTAATATGATCATCAGTTTTATTTTTTTAATGTGTAAATAAGGTCATAGTAAGGTTAAATCAGGAGAATATTGTAAGGAATTTAAATGAAATGACAAAACTTAAGAAATTTGCCTTAACATTTAAAAAAGGAATAATGCTAATAAAAATGAAGTACAAAAATTGATTCAAAACACAATTTACAATAATATCTGGAAAACAAAAGGAAATAAATTATGAAATGTTCAAAATATAAGAAAGCATCCAAATTAGTAACAAAAGACCAATGAGATTTTTAATGGACTGTAATTTTAAAAACTTACAAATCAACTACTAAAAAAGAACACATTTGTTTAAACATCATTTAGGTGCTCTTTTTGTCTTGAATGGCTGCTGGGTGCTATTCAGGAATACTTGCTCTCCCTCTAAGCTGTGTCTCTCATGGGAAAATGTTTAATTTATTTTCAAATCAACTCCCTTCAGGATGGTTGTTTATCTCTATTTCCTTTCCTCAAAAGATAACTCAGCTTGGGTGGCTACTTTTGCTAAATTACACATCTCCTTAGGCATTGCTTGTTTATTTCTAAATGGTCTCTCTCTAGGGTGATATATGGAACATTTGCTTTGTCTATAATAAAGAATGACTGCTTTTTTTAATGAATAGTGCATGTCAGCATGAAAAAGCTATATACACAAATTGATTCTGAAATTTGTACATATGAAAATATTTTATTTTTGTGATTTAAATTGAATCTATAGCATTCACTTCTTAAATTCTGTGAACCCTTACACCACTAAAATAAACCAAAAAAGAACGCATTCCCTACTTTCAAGCTTTTCAAAACTGTTTTCCTACTAGAGGAAACAGTACTTTACAGAGATAATAGTTCTTCTACAGAGGCCATTTCAAATGCTGGTAGGATGATATCCAACACAATTTTATAATGTTTGAGTGTACAGGTAAATGACAATTAAAAATATTATGTTGTTCAAAACATCACCCCTAAAAACAACTCCAACTAATTCCTACAGACTATTTTATCTCACATAGAATTTATCCTAATTTGTCTGCCAAGAAAATCAGGTGAAGTCAGTCAAGGTATGAGCAACAATTTTAAAAGATATTAACATATATTCTGTAGAGGAACAGGTGATTCAGGCTCAATTTTCTGCACTCATTGCATAATCTCACACTAGTTTTCTTTCCAAATGAAATAGAGTTTAATGATCTGGACTGCCACCCACCAGATTGCATTCTCAGGCGACTTCTGTGTATCCGGCTGATCAATTTTAAAAGATTCTGGGCACCTGTTCAACTGTCCTTGCTTCCCTTTTAAACTGTGATTCCTACTGACATTTTCCTGGGTTCTTCAACTCTGGCCACAACCAATCTGAAGTTAACACTTCAGGTTATTCTGAGCCAAAAGTTTATATCAAATTAAAGTCTAGTATTATCACTCTATTTACATTTATGAGTCAAGTCTCATCCAGTAGCCAGTTTTCTACCAGCTCTCCCTGACTTAACTCTTGTAACTACTTCCCAGAATGTTATATTATTCTTTTCTACAGAAGAGACCTATAAAACTAGTAATCTTCAAATAAATATCTCAAAAATGAATGTTATGAGTTGAAGAAAATATTTATTGAGTACATACATATTTATCAATTTTCCTATTATTTCATTCAATATTGAAAATAACTTTTTAAACTAATGAGTAAATGGAAATTCCAGGAGATTATATAACTTTCTTTATATAGATAACTGTCAGCTTAAGCTTAAAATCCATCGACATAGAAATCTAATATTTTCAGGGCCGTATATGCTGCTGCATATCAAAAACATATTCCTACTCATCATTTTCAATGACAAGGTTTACTATTGTATCTTTGAGCATCACAAAGCTATGATAGGAAGCAAACTGTTTTCTGTTGTGGTGGTGGTGGTGGTGGTGGTGGAGGGGAGAGAATCCTGCTAATATCACTGTGAGATACTCAGCTTGACAAATCTTTTTTGACCACAATATACAAGTTCATTGAAAAGCCTCAACTGAATATGTGTGGTGATACTGTTGTTAAAAGACTAACAAGTCAGGGGACTTCCAGATTCCAACATGGCAAGTAAGGGGCTCTGAAGTCCTTCCTAATGACAAGGAAAAAGATGAAGAAATTTTAAAACTTAAAATTATTCTTAGACCCATTACAGAATTGAGATTTCGGGGAGGGGGGGAACTACCCTCCATATTGGAGAGAGAGACAGGCAAATACAGAGAAACACAACTCAGCTTGAGCTGAAGTCTCCATGGGAAACACAACCAGTTGGAAAATTTACACGGTAATTAACAATTTGCTGGAATCTCATGTAGACTAATCTAAAGGTTCCAAACTCCAGGGGATCCAGTCTTAGGGTGGTCCCTACACTATTCTGAGTTTTATCTCCAGGAGCTCAACCTGGTTATCACAATATTGGAGAAAAATCCTGTCTGGCCTCCAGCAGGGGAAGGATAAAAGCATCCATTTTGAAATATGCCAAAGCACTGTCTTTGCAACCAGGCCCGCCTTCAAAAGAAACTATTTTACCAGAATGAAAACTATTGGAATTTTTCAGACTGAAACAGACCTGGGGGAAGTCCACTCTAACCATACTGTTCTACGGGGCAGGGGTGGGGTAGTGTTGCTGAAAAACTCTTATGAATTTCACAGCCCACAGGCATAGTCTCACTTAAAGACTGACATTAATCATAGGGCTTTAGAAGTTTCCCCCTATCCACACAACTTGCCACTACATTGTTAAAAAAAAAAATATTTACAGCAACTCCTTTTACCCACTACATCATATCTAGCACTCAAGAAAAAATTACAAGGTATACTATTAGGAAAAAAAATACGGTTTTAAGAGACAGAGCAAACATCAAAATCAGACTCAGATATGGCAATGTTGTTGGAATTGTCATACTGGGACTTTAAATCAACTATGATTAATACCCTAAGGGAGCTAATGGATATAGTAAATAGCATATGGCAACAGATAAGCAATCTAAGTACAAAGAAGAAATTCTGAGAATTCAAAAACAAAAATACTAGAAATCAAAAATACTATACCAGAAACGAAGTATGCCTTTGAAGATGCCTTAGTAGACTGGATATGACTGAGGAAAGAACATTGGAGCTTGAGGATATCTCTGTAAAACTTCCAAAACAAAAAGCAAAACCTGAAAAAAACAGAACAGAATACCCAAGAATTGTGGGACAACTACAAAAGGTCTAGCATATGCATGATGGAAATACCAGAAGAAGAAATAAAGCAACTGAAAAATTAGGTGAAGGAATGACTGTGGATTTCCTTAAATTAATGGAAAACACCAAGTCACAGATCCAGGAAAGCTAGAAAGAAACAAGCAGGATAAATGCCAAAAAGAAAACACACCTGGCGTATCTCACTCAATCTGCAGAAAATCAAAGATAAGTAAAAACTCTTGAAATTAGAGAGGATGCCTTACCTATAGAGAAAAGTAAGATTACATCTGACTTTTCCTGAAAACCATGCAATCAAGAAGAGAGTGGAGTGAAATATTTAAAGTTTTGAGTGAGAAAAAAACCCCACGATCTAGAATTATGTACCCTGCGAAACATTCTTCACAAGTAAAGGAGAGGGTGGAGGTTAAAAAAAAATGAAGAAATATAGACTTTCTCAAACAGAAATTGAGGAAACATGTTGCCAGTAGACCTGTCTTGAAAGAAATTTTAAAATAGGCTCTTCAGACAGAAGGATATATGTGGTGATGAGATGAATTGGGAGATTGGGATTGACATATATACACTAATATGTATAAAATAGATAACATAAGAACATGCTGTATAATAAATAAATAAATAAAATTAAAATTTTTTTAAAAAGGATATAGGTCATAAAATAATCAGGTCTGAGCATCTGAGAGGGAATTCTTGAAGGTAACATAAGATTTATTTCTCCTATTCTTAATGGATTTAACAGACAACAGCTTGTGAAAATAACAATGGCAACAATGCATTCAATTTTGTATGCTTGGGGTAAGACAGGAATAAAGACGCAGACCTACTGGAGAACGGACTTGAGGATATGGGGAGGGGGAAGGGTGAGTTTTGACAGGGCGAGAGAGAGTCATGGACATATACACACTAACAAACGTAGTAAGGTAGATAGCTGGGGGGAAGCAGCCGCAAGGCACAGGGATATTAGCTCGGTGCTTTGTGACAGCCTGGAAGGGTGGGATGGGGAGAGTGGGAGGGAGGGAGACGCAAGAGGGAAGACATATGGGAACATATGTATATGTATAGCTGATTCACTTTGTTATAAAGCAGAAACTAACACACCATTGTAAAGCAATTATACCCCAATAAAGATGTTAAAAAAAAAAAAAACAATTTTGTATGCTTATATATGTATACATGTGTATATATGTGTGTCTCTGTATACACTCACATACAGTCATCTCTCAGTATCCAAGGGGGGTTTGTTCCAGGAGCCCCTGCATATGCCAAAATCCACAGATGCTCAACTCCCATAATCAGGATTCTCAGTTCTGCATCTGCAGATTCAACCAACCATGGATCATGAAGTATTATATGTATTTATTGAAAAAAATCTACATATAAGTGGACCTCCACAGTTCAAACCCATGTTATTCAGGGTATATAAACTATGGTTACATGTATAAGAGAAATGAATGTCACCAATGATACACGGGATGGGAGGGAGGGAGGAGTTAAGAACAGTTTGTTATTTTAAGGTCCTTGAATTACCCATGAAGTGGTATACTGTTATTTGAAAGTAGACTTGAATTAGTTGTAAATGTACATAGCAAACTTGAGGTCAACCACTAAAAAACATTTTAAAATAAGAATTGATATACTACGAAGGGAGAGAATATAAAATTATATAGAACTCTCAATTAAAACCCTAAAATGCAGGAAAAGTGTGAAAGTCAAAAAATAAGAACAAAGAACAAGTTCAGTGATTAGAAAACACTAGTAGATATTAATCCAACTGTAGCAATAACCAATTTAAATATCAATGGTCTAAATACACCTATTAATGGATAAAGACTGTCAAAGTAGATCAAAATACAAAATCCAATTATATGTTGTCTGTAAGAAACACTCCAAATATAAAGACTTATGTATATTAAAATTAAAAGAATAGACAAAGAGATACCATACTAACGCTAATCAAAAGAAAGAAAACAGGAGTAGCTATATTAATTTTGGACAGAGTAGACTTCAGAACAAAGAAAGTTATCAGGGATAAAGAGGGGCACTACAAAATGATAAAAGGATAAATTCTCCAAAAAGACATAACAATCCTTAAAAGTGTATCTCCTAAACAGAGTTTCAAAATACCTAAGGCAAAAGCTGACAGGACTGTAAGGAGAAATAGATGAACCCATTATTAGGTTGGCAACTTCAACACATCTCTGTCATCCAGCCGGCAGAAGCACACAGTTGTACTCAACAGCACCATCCATCAATTGGATATAGTTGACATTTATCAACTACATCATTCAACAACAGAATACACATTCTTCTCAAGCTCAAGTGGAACACTTACCAAGACGACCACATTCCAGACCAGAAACCACACCTTAACACATTTAAAAGGATAGAAATCATACAAGGTCTGTTCTCAGACCATAATGAAATTAAACTAAAAATCAGTAGCAGAAATATAGCTGGGAAATCCCAAAATATGTCAAGATTAAACAACACACTTTTTATTTATTTATTTATTTTTATGGTACACCTGCCTCTCACTGCTGTGGCCTCTCCCGTTGCGGAGCACAGGCTCCGGACGTGCAGGGTCAGCGGCAATGGCTCACGGGCCCAGCCGCTCCGCGGCACGTGGGATCCTCCCGGACCGGGGCACGAACCCGTGTCCCCTGCATCGGCAGGTGGACTCTCAACCACTGTGCCACCAGGGAAGCCCAACAACACACTTTTAAGTAACACATGAGTCAAAGAAGAAATCTCAAGAGAAATTTTTAACATTTTGAATGAAATTAAAATAAAACTATAACTTATCAAAAATTATGGGATGTGGCATAAACAGTGCTTAGAGGGAAATTTATAGCCATTAATTCCATATATTAAAGAAGAAACACCTAAAATCAGTCATCTAAGCTTTCACCTTAGAAAATTAGAAAAAGAACAAATTCTAAAATAAGCAAAGAAAAATGATGTTAGACCAGAAATTACTGAAATTAAATATGCCATCAATAAAAAAAACTCAGTGAAACTAAAGCCTTCTTCTTTAAAAAGGTCAATGAAATTGATAACCATCCAGCCAAAGAGATAGAACACAAATCAGTAATGTCAGAAATAAAACATGGACATTACTACAGATCCCATAGAAATTAAAAGAATAATAAATGCATATTTATGTCCACTAATTTGAAAAACTAGATGAAATGGACCAATCTCTTGAAAGACATAATCTGCCAAAACTCATACAGGAAGAAGCAGACCATGAGAATAACTGTATCTATTAAAGAAAGTGAGTCAAAAATTAATAACCTCCCAAACAGAAAGTACCAGGTCTAGTTGCATTCACTGGTGAATTCTATCAAAAAAAAAAAAATTATACCGATTCTTTACACTCTCTTTCAGAGGTTAGAAGTAGAGAAAATATGGCCTAGCTCACTCTATGAGGCCAGCATTACCCCAATACCATAATCATACAAAGACATTACAAGAAAAAAAAAACTACACACCAGTATCTCTCATGGATATAGATGCAAAAATCCCTAACTAAGTATTAGCAAATTGAATACAACAAGATACAAAAAGAATTATACACCATGTCCAGTTGAAATTTATCCCAGGTATGCAAGGCTGGTTTAACGTTCAAAAATCAATGAATGTAATCCATCATATCAAGAGGCTAAAAAAATTTACATAATCACATCAAGAGATGTTAAAAGAAGCATTTGAAAAAATGTAACACTCATTCATGATAAAAACTTTCAGTAAACTAGAAACAGAGAACTTCTTCAACTTTATAAAGAACATCTGAAAAACCTACAGTTAGTGTTATACTTAATGGTGAAAAAATCCAAGATTTCTCAGATCAGGAACAAGTCAAGGATGTCCCCTCTCACTATTCCTTTTAAACATTTTACTAGAAGTCCTACCTAATGCAATAAAAAAATAAGGCAAGAAAATGAAACAAAAGGTATACTAATTAGTAGGAGATAAAGCAAACTGTCTTTGTTTGCACATGACATGATTTTTTTTGTAGAAAATTCAAAAAAATAGACCAAATAATTCCTGGAAATAATAAGTGAATATAGTTAGGTTACAGGAAGAAAAGGTTAATATACAAAGGTCAAATCATTTTCCTGTGTATCAATGAACAAGTGGAATTTGAAATTCAAAAACAGTATCATTTACATTAGGTCCCCCCAAATAAAGTACTCAGGTATAAATGTAACAAAACATGCCCAAGGAATGAATGTATGAGGAAAACTACAAAACTGGTTAAAAAAAAAATTAAAGAGCAAAATAAATGAAGATATAGTTCATGTTCATGAATAGGAAGCCTCAATATTGTCAAGATATCACTTATTCCCAACTTGATCTATAAATTCAATGCAATCCCAATCAAAATTTCAGCAAGTTATTTAATATGGACTTTTACAAACTGATTCTAACGTTTATATGGAGAGGAAAAAGACCCAGAATTGTCAACACAATGCTGAAGGGGAACAAAGTTGGAGAACAATGTTGTGTGACCTCAAGACTTACTGTAAACTATAGTAATCAAGAAAGCATGCACAAGGATGTTTATAGCAAGTTTATTCAGAATTGCCAAAACTTGGAAGCAACTCAGACGTTCTTCATGGGTGAATGGATAAATAAATAGTGGTACATCTAGACAACTGAATACTATTTAGTGCTGTAAAAAAAAAAAATAGCTATCAAGCCACAAAATGACATGGAGTAACCTTAAATGCAAAATGGATCATAGACTTAAATGTAAAAAGCAAAAGTATGAAATTCCTAGATAATCTTGGGCATAGTAATGACTTTTTAGATACAACATCAAATATATGAACCATGATAGAAATACTTGATAAGATGGACTTCATTAGACTAAAAACTTTACTACAAAAGACAATGTCAAGAGAATGAAAAAACAAGTCACAGGCTGGGAGAAAATATTTGCAAAAGACACATCTGATAAAGAAATATTACCTAGTTAATAAAAAAAGCAATTATACTCTAATAAAGATGCTAATAAAATTTAAAAAAGAACTGTTATCCAGAATATACAGACTCTTTAAAAATCAACAATAAGAAAATAACCCAATTAACAAATGTGCAAAGACCTTAACAGACACCTCATCGAAGATGATATACAAATAGCAAACAAACACATGAAAAGATGTTCCACATCATATGTCATCAGAAAAATGCAAATTAAAAAAAAAAAAAAGGAGATACCCCTACACAACTACTAGGCAAGGGGAAAATCCTGGACAATGACAAAAGCCAAATGTTAGTAAGGATGACGAGCAACAAGAACTCTCACACACGGCTGGAGAGAATGCAAAATGGGACACAGCCACTCTGCAAGATAGATTGGTATTTTCTTACAAAACTTAATCTTCTCTTACCATGCACCCTAACAGTCATGCTTCCCGATATTTACCCAAAGGAATCATAAACTTATGCCCATGCAAAAACCTGCTCACGGGTGTTTATAGCAGCATTCTTTTTCTTTTTTTTTTTTTGCGGTACGCAGGCCTCTCACTGCTGTGGCCTCTCCCGTTGCGGAGCACAGGCTCCAGACCCGCAGGCTCAGTGGCCATGGTTTACGGGCCCAGCCGCTCCGCGGCACGTGGGATCCTCCCGGACCGGGGCACGAACCCGTGTCCCCTGCATCGGCAGGTGGACTCTCAACCACTGCGTCACCAGGGAAGCCCAGCATTATTTATAATAGCAAAAACTTGGAAATGACAAGACATTCTTCAATAGGTGAATGGATAGACTGTAGTACACCCAGACAATGTAATATTTTTCAGCACTATAAAGCAGTGAGCTATCACGCCATGAAAAGACACGGAAGAAACTTAAATGCATATGACTAAGTGAAAGAAGCCAATCTGAAAGGGCTACATACTATATGCTTCCAACTATATGACATTCTGGAAAAGGCAAAACTGTGGAAACAGTACAAGGATCAGTGGTTGCCAGAGCTTAGTGACGAGGGAGAAGTGAACTGGTGGGGCACAGAGGATTTCTAAGGCATTGTAACTTCTGTGTAATACTGCAATTGTGGATAGACGTCATTATACGTTTGTCCAAACCCCTAGACTGTATAACCGTAAGAGAAAACCCTATGTGAATCATGAACTTCATTCAGGTAATGATGATGTCAATGTAGGTTCATCAAGTGTAACCAATGTACCACTCTGCTGTGGGATTTTCATAGTGCAGAAGTCTGTGCTTATGTGCGAACAGGGGTTACGTGGGAAATCTTTGTACTTTCTGTTCAATTTCGCTGTGAGCCTAACACTGCTCTAAAAAATAAAGTCTATTCCAACATTGAAAAATAGTACTAATAGATCAAAGATAAGAATGAGAAGAAAAACATTTTGATATCTACCCCACGGTTAAACTGAGTTCCTTTTGACTTCTTTGTTAGCGTCTGGTCTCTCTTTAGTACACTGACAATTGTCTACTGATATGTAACAATGAGTGGCCAAAAAAACCTCCAAAATGAGTCAAAACAATTTTGCAGAAAGAAAAACAAAGTTGGGGAACTTACACTACCAGAGAGTCAAAAACAGTGTGATATTAATGTAAGGAGAGACATATAAACAAATGGAACTAAAGAAAGAATCCAGAAACAGATTCATACATGCATCAATTAAAAGTATTTTACAAAGGTACCTACATAATTTAATAGAGAAAGGATAGTCTTTTCAGAAAAATGTGCTGGGACAATTGGCTATCCGTACATGAAAAAATCAACCACACCTCTTACCTCATAACATTTATGAAAAATAATTAGAATTCACCTAACTCTTAGAATTTAAAGTATAAATTTTTTAGAAGAAAACATAGGGAAAAGCTTGTGAACTTAGGTTAAGAAAATATTTCCTAGAAACTATATTTTAAAACCCTACTCATAAAAGAAAAAAATTGTTAAATTTGACACATCAAAAATTTAAATTTACTATTGAAAAGACCCTGCTTTAAAAAAAATGTAAGGGCTTCCCTGGTGGCGCAGTGTTTAAGAATCCACCTGCCAATGCAAGGGACATGGGCTTGAGCCCTGGCCCGGGAAGATCCCACAAGCTGCAGAGCAACTGAATCTGTGCGCCACAACTACTGAGCCTGCGCTCTAGAGCCCGTGAGCCACAACTACTGAGCCCACGTGCCACAACTACTGAGCCCACGTGCCACAACTACTGAGCCCACGTGCCACAACTACTGAGCCCACGTGCCACAACTACTGAGCCCACGAGCCACAACTACTGAAGCCTGTGCGCCTGGAGCCCGTGCTCCACAACAAGAGAAGCCATGACAATGAGAAGCCTGCACACCGCAAATAGAGTAGCCCCCGCTCACAACAACTAGAGAAAGCCCACGAGCAGCAACAGACCTAACACAGCCAAAAATAAATAAATAAATAGATTTATTTAAAAAAACCAAATGCAAGTCATAGACTAGAAGAAAATATTTGTATAATACTTATCTGATAAAATATTCATATACACAACATATGTCGAACTCTTACAATTCAGTATTAAGACAAATATCCTCATTTTAAACCAGATAAAAGATTTAAATAGACAAGTTAGCAAAGAAGAGAAACGAACAGCCAATTAGCATGTGAAAAGATCATCATTAGTCATTAGGGAAATGAAACTAAAATCACAAAGAGCTACCATCATATACCCAGTAGCTAAAACTCTACAGTACAAAACGGTAAAAACATGGAGGAACTGAAGAATACATACATCGCTGGTAAAAACGCAAAATGGCAGTCGCTTTCAGAAAGCATTTTGGTGGTTGCTTATGAAGTTAAACATATATTTACCCCCTGACCCAGAAATTCAGATACTAGGTATTTACTGGGAAAAAAGTGTACTCCCACACAAAAGCTTGTACTAGACTATCAATACAGTTTTCTTTGTAATAGTCAAAAACTAGAAACAACCCAAATGTTATCAACTGGCAAATGAAAAGGCAAACTGTGGTATACCTATACAAGGTATTCTATTTAGCAATAAAAAGAAGTAAAAAACATCTCAAAAGCATCATGCTATGTAAAAGAAGAGAGACACAAAATTATGATATGATTCCACTCAGATGAAATTCTAGAAAAGATAATACTTTGCTGATAGAAGCAGATTAGCGGTCATAAAGGGTCAGGAAATGGAGCAAGGGATTAACTACCAAGGAAATTTGAGGGGTGATGGAAGGTCCTATATCATGATTGTGGTAGTGGTTACATAACTTATACATTTGTTGAAATTCATCAAATTGTACTCGTCCCTGGTGAATTTTATTTCTTATCAATTGTATTCTTATAAAGCTGAGGACAATTAAAACGAAATTAAGTTGGTTTGAAAAATCAAAGTCATTATAAATGGTGTAAACCAGCTTTCTTTCAAAAAGAAAAAAAAAAAAAAAAAGGAGGCACCAAGTTTGGGAACTAAGCATCAGTCAGAGGAACTAGTTGAGAAACTGAGTTCAGACTGAGAACCACCATGTCTGCGGGAACCTAGGCCATATGAGTAACGGGTGTATGGCGCCTCAGCCAGGAGCCCAGGGGTGAGCCTGCTGCTAGAAGCTCAAGGTCATCACCAGCCTTTCACTGGGCCATTATCACAGTAGAGCCAAGGAGAACACCCAGGACACAGGGATCACTACATATGTCCCTAAATTATAGATCCTGACCCTAGGTATTCCCTCCATAAACTATCTCTAGATAGATCCATCTTCTATACATTAACAATAATGGACTGCTTTGCTTCTTCTGCTCATATTACTTGTGTCTTGTTTTAAAAGTAATGTCTATCATTTTTATACAACATTAAGATTTCAGCAAAGCACAAAGAAAAAAGTGAGAATTGCCCATAATGCCAGTATCAATGACACTTTGAAACGGCGATAATACATGATTTTTTTCCAAAATATTCCCAAAGACTTATCTTTTGTTGCAAATGTGGAGTTTACTGGAAGTAGATTATAAACTGGGCCTCGTTTCTCTTGGTGGCTCCCCTACCTCTCAGTCTCCTTTATAGCTACCACCCCTTGTTCCTGTCCTGCATTTTCTCCAGTCTGTTCCTGGGTTCCCTTCCCAAAGGGCAGCTCTTAACTAGTCTTCAGCTCTGGTGGTATGACAGAGTTTCTTGGTAACCACCTTTGGTGCTTCCTCTCTAGTTGGAGGGATATATAATGAAAGACCCAAAGGAATGAATCTCAGAAATTGCTTTGCAAGTCGAGTGACAAGAAAGAGTCTGGGTTATGGAGTTCTGCCCAGCATCCTTCATAGATATAGACCATCCTGGGTCTCACCCATTGAAAAAACTGATCCTGACTCAGAATCACAGCTACCACCCTTTGATCATACCTGGATAAGGAATAGGGATTTCTGGATAATACAATTCTCTTTTTCAAAGAAATTTACTCCAACATGAACTGAGTCCATGAACTGAAATACTGTTAAATATTTGATTTAATGCTGCAAAATAAAATTGAACAGCTCTTTCACTACTGAGAGAATTTTAGAATCTTGAACCCCCTACTGTAATGGATTATGTGACTTTTATAGCTCATAGCATCAGGCACTGTATTAGTACTATCTTTCCTTCTTACCAAGATAGCCTTGCTCAGAAAGCTGTATGAAGTGCACTGTGTCACTGTTAAATAGAAAACCTACATCCAGTCCGAGCTTTCTTTTTAATCACCTGAAAGCTACTCTTTTGCTGGATCAAGCATTATGAATATCAGTTATCACCGACCTTCAGATGTACATGTATAAGTTAATAGTTTAACTTGATATTTTAATTCATCATGTACTTCTAAATAAAAACTCTCCTTCAAGCGACTTATGATCTGATAAATTCTTTATTAATATGAAAGAATAATCCCCTTGCGCCCCATGATTCCTTCATTCTTTTTTGCTTCTTCGTCATTTTAGTGTTATTTAATGATTAGGACATTTCAAGAACAACGAGTCTGATGTGGAAAAGACCTTAGAAGTTTTCTTCAAAATATAAAATTTTGTTAAAAATCCATTTCTTTGTGGTACGCGGGCCTCTCACCGCTGTGGCATCTCCCGCTGCGGAGCACAGGCTCCAGACGCGCAGGCTCAGCGGCCACGGCTCACAGGCCCAGCCGCTCCGCGGCATTGTGGGATCTTCCCGGACCGGGGCACGAACCCGCGTCCCCTGCATCGGCAGGCGGACCCTCAACCACTGCGCCACCAGGGAAGCCCCAGTACAGGATTATGCTTGAAAACGTAGGAGGTAAATCAATTCTAATTTGATCAAATAACTTCACAAAGGAAATGTATCATGTCTTAGCATTGTGTTCATCAATTTGCATTCAGAGTGAAAACTAGTCCCCTTACTGGCATACAGGGCTTCCTTAATAAATATTTTTGTTACAAACAAAGGACTAAGATGCTAATAGAAGCTTAGCAAAAATAAAAATAACAAAACTGTCCTATGTTCAAATCATTCTACAAATAGCCTGTAGTGTTAAGAAGAATGAAATGACGATTTTCCTTTAAGAACATCAGTCTTGTTATGATGTGGAGAATGGCTGAGTGAAGGGCAAAGATGGACCAAGAAAGACGAGCTGGGTGGTATGGCAATACTCCTATTGCAAAATCACAGCATCTTAGACTACTAAGATTCGGAAAAGAAGACAGAATCAAGATCTGCATTAGAATTATATTGGTCTGGATGGGAAACAGCATCAAGAGATTTTGTGGATATGCGGCCAAAAAAAAAAAAAAAATAGTGGCCATGTGAATAAGAAAATACAGGACTACATATTTTCCCAGGAGCTATTAGATAGTTACACAACATACTGAAAAGACAAACTCAGTGAGGATAAGGTTTAGAAGGAGATACTGTTTAATGTTTTGCAACTGAAATATCTGTGCACTATGCACGTGGAAACACAGACTTTGTGAGTCGAAGAGGTCCTGGCCAGAGATAAAATTTGGGAGCCATCATGCACTAAGAATATGAATGAGATGTTTGGGAAAATACATTTAAAAACCAAATCGGCTCTCGACCCAGAAAACCTCTCCACCAAAGTAGAAGAGGAAGAAAACAATGTTATTATTGGGTAAGCATTAAACCAGAATGTGATGGGCATCACAGGCAATCCACGAAGAGATGACTAAGACAGAAAGAGATCTTCCCTTTATAGAGCCAAGCAGGTATTACCCATTACATACATGTTCTCAAGATCAACAGTCACTAGTCCTCAAGGAAGAGGACTTGACAATGCCATTTAATACAAAATCCACCCTAAATTCACTGGGCGATTAGTGACTATCTGTGTCAGTGACTTGGCTTTATACAAAGGAAGTTAATACAGGGGTGTTAGCATAGCAGGGAGAATTTAGGTAGGGTAGAGAAAACGTCTTCTGAAAACAAAGTCAAAAAGCTGCAAGTCCACGCTATGGGGTAGCTTATCCACATGGATGCTGCTCTCATCAAGGATGAAGACTCATTTCAGTGCTGTGGTATGACCAGGAGATGAGAATGACGTGAATACGTGAGCTAGCCCGGACAGCATAACCCTCAAGTAAACAGTTTTGGGGTTTTTGTCTTTGATTTTTTTTTTTTTTTTTTGGAAGTGGAGGGAGTGCTGATCTGGAAGCAATGACCAGGAACAGGGAGATGGGTCCTGATGCCCAACTGCTGGCCTTCAGGTATGTGAGATGTGAGAGCAAAATGGACCCGGTTTGAGTAAGTTGTAAAGATGAGACTGAGGAGCGTGTAGCCTGAAGAGAAAGCAACCTTGAGAGATTAGGTTAAAATATAGAGGGTTGTGTAGCTCCAAGATGCTGTGGTGTTCTAGAGACACCTCAGCAAACGCCCTCAGCAAGAAAAGGGAAGGGGGCGACTCCATAAGCTCCCATGTTGTGCATCACAAAATGGGAAGGAGTGTCTGGGTCACAGCTGACCTCCAGGGAGCCTTGAACTCACCCTGGTGAAGGTAAACAGGGAATGAGTCACAGCTGGTTTACTGCAGATCGTTTCCAAGTAAAGTAGAGAAATCACAGCCATTACTCTGGATCCATCTGCTTTGCTCTGTTGAATGACGGCCTTTGCAATGCTGTCATTCAGTGCTGGAAACTGATTACTGTGGACTGAATTGGGTCCTTCCAAAATTCATTTGTTGAAGCCCTAACTCCCAATGTGATAACACTTGGAGATGGGGTCTTTGGGAGGTAATTAGGGTTAAGTCATTCCTAGGGGAATAATTAAAAGATAGATTTGTCCAGGACTGATCCATTATGTCTGGATTGGGGTCAATCAATTAAAATATGTATATACACCTATATATCTGTATATACGTATGTGTCTTTAGGTGTGCGTGGTATCTGTATCCTTGGACTCTCAACCACTGCACCACCAGGGAAGCCCAGTTTTTTTTTTTTTTAACATCTTTATTGGAATATAGTTGCTTTACATTGTTGTGTTAGTGGCTGCTGTATAACAAAGTGAATGTCATACAGAGAGAAGTCAGAAAGAGAAAAACAAATACCGTATGCTAACACATATATATATATGGAATCTAAAAAAAATGGTTCTGAAGAACCTAGGAGCAGGTCAGGTGATTTTTAATAATCGTCCAAGTTTGAAAAACATGATTTAAATTTTGTCACCCAAAATGTGTTCTGTGGGAGCCATGAGAAATTCAGAACATAAAGCTAACTCAAATCTACTGAATCAGAGTATTCATTTTAACAAGATCCAAAAGTGGGTCATAGTAATATTACAGTTTGAGAAGCTCTGTTCAAAGATGTGCAAAATATTGCATGAAGGAGAAATGCAGTCGAGGATACAGAACACTGCTTCAGGATAGCATGGCAAAAGTAAATACATGAAAATCAGGCAAAAGCAAAGAATTCGAGACAGAATGGTGAGACACTAACAAGCAGATTTAAACAAACAATTAAAACCGATGCTCGAACAACTTTGGACATCCAGCGTGTGTGATGGGAAATCACGTTCTTCAAGCTATAGAAGATGAAGGCAAATATCCAGAAAAAGCTCTAATAATTCAAAAAGATACATGCACCCCGTGCGCATAGCAGCACTATTCACTATAGCTGAGACATGGAAAACCTAAATGTCTATCAACAGATGAATGGATAAAGAAGATGTAGTACATACATATAATGGAATATTACTCAGCCGTAAAAAGAATAAATAATGCCATTTGCAGCAACAGGGATGCAACTGGAGATTATCATACCACATGAAGTCAGAAAGAGAAAGACAAATCCCATATGATATCACTTATATGTGCTTATATGTGTAATCTAAAATGACACAAGTGAACTTATCTATGAAACAGAAACAGACTCACAGACATAGAGAATAGACTTGTGGTTGCCAGGGGTGGGGGGTGGGAGTTGGGGGAGGGATGGAGAGGGAGGTTGAGGTCAGCACATGTGAACTTTTATATAGAGAATGGATAAACAACAAGGTCCTACTGTATAGCACAGGGAACTATATTCAATATCCTATGATAAACCATAATGGAAGAGAATATTTTAAAAAGAATGTATATATATATGTATAACTGAATCACTTTGCTGTACAGCAGTAATTAACAACATTGTAAATCAACTATAATTCCATTAAAAAATACCAAAAAAAAAAGATGAAAGACACACAAATGGGAAAACCAAGAAAATCTCTTATAATTATATCCTAGGAAATGGAAGTATTAAACAATATATACATTTTAAGAGATATTCACAGATTGTCTATAACATAATTTAGTAAAAGCTGTGGTCTGGAAGAGATCAGAAACAAGACGAGGAACACTGCTAACATTCCACTCCATGTTTTGGATTATGGGAATACAATACTCCAAGAAAAATAAACGGAAGATTAAAAAAAAAAAGAGGAGCGTCTTCATAAACGAATCCTATGTGGTTGGTTTGGAAAGCACAGTGAAGCTTTGGTTGATCCTGTGTTAAAAGCAAGAAGGAGGCATAGAGAGGCTGGCAGTTCACGACCAAGGTCTGACCGTTCTGGGCTGCTTGCTGCAGAGGCCATGTGTCCACGTCCTACGTTCATGGCTGCTCCGGCTATTGCCCATTTTACATTCAGCCTCTTCAAGGGCAGAATTCACTCAGCGTATAGGACACACGTGGCTGTTCTAGGAAGGACAGACTTAGGATGGAGGATGAAACTGGAGAGTCAGGGTGGTTCAAATTATAAAGGTCTTTGAGAGCACACTGAAGAATGCGAGCTACATATTTAAGCTACTTGTTTAAATGTGACTGTTTAGAACAATTTTTTTCTGTCCCAAATTAGCCTCCAAATTAGCCTCCCTAAGTTCAAATGATAATTGTCATCTTGCCGATACCTGTATTTAAATTTAATCTCTGATAGATTTAAAAGTATGACCTAAGGCATATGCATCCCAATTTTGTGCTCCAAGCGTATGTTTCACCAGCAAAATGATGTCAGTATTCTGAATTAACAAGTGTCGGAGGTTGTGTTATAAAAGATATGTTATACGGATGGAAGTATAATCAGGGAATTTTATATCCACCACTCAGCACTACCTCCAGACCTGAAAAAGATTCAAAATACATTTTGTCTAATTTCCATTCAAAAAGAGCCCAGGAGTTTACAGGAACTCTTGATTGTGTGAGAAATTTATTCCAAAGAAAGGGAGGCCACAGGTGGCTTCAGGGAATGGGTTTTCAACTTTTTATTAATTGGAAGAGGCAATTAGGAGACAGGAAGACACTGAAAAGAGAAAAAACTTGCTCTGAATACTTTTTAACTGGTACTATTGTTGCAATGATAAAAATATAAGCCATGATATAGCAGTCTTTGTGAAAGCATATTGACACGCCAGGACTTGGAAGGAGTCCCGACCCAGCAGGCAGCTTTCAGGAGGCCCTTGATTGGGTACCCCAGGCTGCCAGAGCAGCGAAGTCCCTGCCGAGGAAAAGGCAGATGAGAACTATTACATCAGGATGGGGCCGGCGCTCAAAGCCAGAAGGCAGTAGCCAGAACTGCTGAATTTTAATAAAATTCCAGATGTAATACCCATGTATCTGAGCGACTCCAATGGCGTTCTTTGAGACTTTCAAGTGAATTATTAGTTTACATGTTGTTAAGCACTTGGATGATGTAAATCTCATTTAAATAGCAATGGACTTTGGGCAAAATAATCCGCTATACGATGCAAAGTAGAAAGTTTTATTTTTTATTTACATGATTTTAAATATTCTCCTATAGTTTGGTAACTATATATGAATATTTCTACAGGGTTTTGAGGCAAAACCATACAAAACCTTGCCTCCCTGACTGCTAAGCAGAAAGTTGAAGGAGCTGACAAGTGATTGCAATCATGTTGCTGAAAAAATCTCCTTCCTTTCCCACTGCTATTTCCAGGATAGGAGAAAAATCTAGAAGTGGGGAAATTTCCACTCTGAGTGAATATGCTTTTTTTTCTCCAGCCTAAAGGCAAAATGATATCCTTGCTAATTTAGAGAATTTTAAACAGTTTTTTATGGCACCTGAACAGACTTAAGATTATCTGACTAAAGAAAACATCTAGAGGAAGGATTATTAAAGATAGAGTTCGAAGATGTTATTGACATTTGTGCGAAGCCAGGTTTGATTCTGTTCACAGCCGCTTTCTAAGGAGTGGGTCCAAGCTTCCACCATAGGCTCAAAGCGACTATGTGACCCAATAATTTAGAAGCAGTAATCTAAACGGTAAGTATTGTTTAGTGGCCTTTACAAGGAAGCTTAAAGAGCTTTGTACTGGAGATCAGGAGACCTGCTTCTCGCTGAGACTCCTCTGGTACCATTCTAAATATCCTTCTAGAGCAAATTCTTTCTCTCTTCTTGACCTCAATTTTCGCACCATGAAAACATAGTGGAATTAATCTTTAAAAAACATGCAATGAGTTGTATTACTTGACCCACTCCTCGGTCTATTGCACCTGTAATGTGTTGAATTATGTCCCTCAAAGAGATATGTTAAAGCCCTAATCCCCAGTAACTCAGAATGTGACCTTATTTGGAAGTAGGGTATCATTTATAAGCATAATCAAGTTAAAATGAAGTCTTTAGGCACTAATCCAGGATGACTGGTGTCCTTATAAAAGAAGAAATTTGTACACAGAGATATACACCTAGAGAAAACAATGTGAACATAAAGGCAGAGACAGGAGAAATCCATCTACGAGGCAAGGAACATCAAACCTTGCCAACAAAGCACCAGAAGCTACCAGAGACGGACGTACTGGAGTCTCCCTCGAAACCCTCAGAAGGCACCGACCCCGCCAACACTTGATCTCTGGCATCCAGCCTCCAGAACTGTGAGACACTAAATGTCTGTTGTTTAAGCCACCCAGTCTGCGGTACTTTGTGGAGGCTCAAACTAGTATACATCCTAAACCAAACAGTCTGACCTAATCCATATTATACTTCTGCTATGCAATGGCGGTGAGAAGAACGCTAACCTACTGTCTTTCTTCCCCAGCCTGTCTTATGTCTGTTGGCTTTCCTTATGTTGTTTGGGGGCTTTCCCCAGTGGTGTGGCCATGCAGAATACTTTAGAAGCCAAAGGTCCTCAGGGAACCCTGACAAGGTGCTCTTAAGTTTCAGTTGAAAACCTGTTAAGCTCTTATCAGTAGAACTCCACAATTTAACAAAGTATAAAAACTTACAAACGAATAGCTAGTGGGAAGCAGCCGCATAGCACAGGGAGATCAGCTCGGTGCTTTGTGACCACCTAGAGGTGGGATAGGGAGGGTGGGAGGGAGACGCAAGAGGGAGGGGATATGGGGATATATGTATAGCTGATTCACTTTGTTATACAGCAGAAACTAACACACCCTTGTAAAGCAATTATACTCCAATAAAGATGTTAAAAAAAAAAAAGGAAAAATATCTTTCAAAATTCTCCTTCCAATTGTATACTGTTGTCAGCCTTGTCTCTCGGTATCATTTGAATGGTGAATTCACCTACACAAAGCAGCGTCAGAACGCACTGACGAAAATATAAGCAGCGCTTCCTTCCCAAGACTCTCGAGTGTCACTCATGACCCGAGAGCAGGATGTGTGTTTCTAGCTTCGTGGCTGAACTGGTATTACTTAGATCTGAAAGTTTACTTTCGCTCGACCATCTGGTGGCTGCGAGGTCTCACTAATCAAGCTCCCGGAGGACTGACCTGCCATGTGACATGATTTCTAGCTGTTGCTTCAGCTCTTGCAGACACCATTTATTTATTGTTTTTTCCTCAAGGACTCTAGCTTCCAACTCCCCGACACTGATCCTTTTACAGATTTCGTCCTTTTTACTGGATACCCCATCCATCTGTTTTCCTCCAGTAATTTTCTGTGCGCCGTTCTTGAGTGCCGTTTTCCAGTTTATCACTGTCCCCTGGAACCTTACATTCTGATCCATAAAACCGACTTCCGTGTGTCCCGCCCCAGTGTGGCTACGCGCTTCCTCGGCCAGCAGCTCACTGTGTCACTGCTGCCCCTCCAGTGCCCCTGCTCGCGGCCACTGGCCCACGCGTCATTAGGACAGAGCCGTATCCAAACAATGTGCTGATTCACAGGGTACAGGTGGGAAAAACGCCTTCCTGATCTGTATACAATGGGAGAGATGGATCTTGAAAGATTTTAAACGGCAATTTAAGACTTATCAGAGAAAGACAAATATTGTAAGATATCACTTATACGTGGATTCTACAAAATAATACAAATAAATGTATATGCAAAACAGAGACAGACTCACAGACATAGAAAACAAACTAGTGGTTATCAAAGGGGAGAGGGGAGGGGGAGAGGCAAAGTAGGGTATGGTATTAAGAGGTGCAAACTACTAGGTATAAAACAGATAAGTAACAAAGGTATACTGTACAGCACAGGGAATTACAGCCATTATCTTGTAGTAACTTTTAATGGAGGATAATCTGTAAAAATACTGAATCACTATGCTGTACACCTGAAATATTATGTCAACTACACTTTAACAAAAAAATTTTAAAAATAAAACTTATGAAACAAATTTAAGGAATGAAATCAACTTACTTGTAAGGCAAGATGCTAATAAATGTGTTCCCAATGTTCTGCCATAAAAGATCATTTCTTTGACATATGATCAAGTGAGGAAATCAGCAGTAAGAGTAACTGATACAAAAGAACTGAGTTTTTATACCACTGATAAAGAATAAAGCTTACAAGAAGTAGGAAGGAATGAGGGTGTTTCAAACAACGTTATGAATTAGGAAAAACACTGGAGTCGTTTTCCATAAGGATGACCGCAATAAGAGGATAGAGGAGTGTCGGAATCATGTTGAAAATATTTAAGTGACTATTTGTAACTGACAAGAACTGAGGGATGAGATCAGTATGACAGGCTTTTGTTGGAGGAAATAGTAGTAGCATAACATATTTAAGAGAGCTTTGCTATCAACATGTGTTATTTAGTGCAGAAAGATTTTAAGTAGTTTATACCTATTTTCCTACTCTAAGGCCATTTATATTGTGATATTGTTAAAACCATCCCCTTGTGTTTCCTCAGTTTGCTGGAGATCCCGCAATGGCAGGTAGGCATTGTGGTTGGAAGAATAAAGCAGCACCCATTCTTTGATTCTTTCTTAACACAACCCTTATTCTGTGTCCATATAAAGTAGTGATAACACTTCTGGGAGTGAGGTCTTCCACTCGACTCATGAATTACATACTGTTGATCTCAGCTAATCATGGAGACTGAATCACTGTTCTGAATTCTTGATCCCATCTCTGTAATGCAATTGGGCAATCACACCCTTTACTGTGGGACTTTACAATGTTTCCCCCACTGAGGAAAGCAGATGCTTCTCTCCCCACTGATACTGAACCTGCTTGTGTGATTTGCCTTGGCTAGTACAGGAGAACAGATATAATATATGGCAGGTACTACCAGGAGCCTTAAATTTGCCTGTGTGGTCTTTGCAGTCCTCTTGCAGACTCAACCTGCTACCATTAGATTAAGGAAAAAAAAAAAAAAAAAAAGTCACAAATAGACCCGAAAAGAGACAAAATAAAACCACAGCAGAAATTTAAAAGATAATGGGAATATTATTAACTACTTTTTGCCAATAAAGATGAGATTTAAATGAAATAAAAACATTTCTAGAAAATAAACTGCTATTTAATTTCTCTGGTATAGGTCAAATCAGGCTATTGAATTTTAGGTTAAGTTGACCAATAACTCTAAGGGAATTAAATAATTTTTTTCAGTTTTATTGAGGTATAATTGACAATTAAAATTGGAATCTATTTAGAGTCCACATTGTGATGGTTTGATGCATATATACATTGTGAAAAGATTCCCACCATTTACTTAACACATCCATCATGTCACATATTTACTTTTTGTGTGTTTGAGAACACTTGAGTTCTACTGTTAGTCAATTTTAATTATACAAAAGAGTATCAACTACAGTCTCCGTGTTATACATTAGATTCTCAGACGTCATTCACCTTAAAACTTTACCAACCCCTC
Source organism: Neophocaena asiaeorientalis asiaeorientalis (assembly GCF_003031525.2). Classification (NCBI taxonomy): domain Eukaryota; kingdom Metazoa; phylum Chordata; class Mammalia; order Artiodactyla; family Phocoenidae; genus Neophocaena; species Neophocaena asiaeorientalis. Next base: position 1,756,211 of record NW_020173204.1, on the reverse strand, counting down.
CATATTTCCCCCACTCCCCAGCCCCTGGCAACCACTACTGTACCGTTTCTATGAGAGTTTGTCATTTTTTTGGATTCCTCATGTATTAGAGACACCATGCAGTATTTGTCTTTCTCTGACTTATTTCACTTAACATAATGCCCTCCAAGTTCATCCATGCTGTTGCAAATGGCAGAATTTTCTCGTTTTTCAAAGGTTGAATAGTATTCCATTATATGTATATGCCACATTTTCTTTCTTCATTCATCCATTGATGGCCATTTCCTTGTTTTCATACCTTGACTATTGTGAATAAAGCTGCAATGAACAAAGGAGTGCAGATATCTTTTCAAGATAGTGATTTTGATTTCTTTGGATGTACATCCAGAAGTAGGATTGCTGGATCATACGGTAGCTTTATTTTTAAATGTTGAGGACCCTCCACACTCTTTTCTATAGTGCTGTAATGGTTTATATTCCCACGAACAATGCACAAGTGTTCACTTTTCTCCGAATCCTTGTCAACACTACTTATCTCTTTTCGATAGTAGACACCCTAACAGGTGTGGAGTGTGATACTGTGGTTTTGATTTGCATCTTCCTGAAGATGAGTGATGTTGAGCACCCTTTCATGTACCTGTTGGCCATTGGTATGTCCCCTTTGGAAAAATGTCTATTCAGGACCTTTGCCAATTTTTTAATTGGGTTATTGATTTTTTGCTTCTGAGTTTTATGAGTTCTTTGGATGTTAACCCCTTATTAGATATGCTGTTTGAAAATATTTTCTCCCATGTCATAGACTGCCTTTTAATTTTGTTGATGGTTTCCTTTGCTGGGCAGAATCTTTTTAGTTTATTGTAGTCCCACTTGTTTATTTTTGCTTTTGTTGCCTTTGCTTTCGGTGTCAGATGCAAAATATCATTGCCAAGAACCAAAACAAGGAGCCTACCCGCTATGTCTTCTTGTAGGGGTTTTAGGGTTTCATTTCTTATATCCAAATCTTTAATCCATTTTGAGGTGATTTTTGGTTTTGGAGTAGGATAGGAGTACAGTTTCATTCTTCTGTATGTGGATATCCTGGTTTCCCACTACTATTTATTGAAGAGACTAGCCTTTTCCTATTGAGTATCCTTGGCCCCCTTGTCAAATATTAGCTGACCATAGATTTGTGAGTTTACCTCTGGGCTCTCAATTCTGTTCCAATGATCTATGTACCAGTTTTTATGGCAATACCAAACTGTCTTGATTACCATACCTTTTTTAAGTATAATTTAAAATCATGAAGTGGGATGCCTCCAGCTCTGTTCCTTTTTCTCAAGACTGTTTTGGATCTTCTGTGGTTCCATACAAATTTTAGGACTTTTTCTATTTCTGTGAAAAATGCCATTGGATAAAATCTAATTAGAAAAGTCCACACCAGATCACTGCTACCAGGGAGCATAATAAGACTTCTGTTTTTCTTGCCCCTTCCACACGAAGCCCAGTGGGTCTCATTAGCAGTTTCGAACACCTACCAAACAGAGGTGAGCATAAAACGGATGAGATGATATTGCTGAGTTGCTAACTGAAAATTTGCCATAAATGTCTTAAGGAAAATATACAGAAATAAAGAAATCTAAACACTCCAGTAGCTAGTCCAGATGAAGTTTTTTAAAAGATGCTTTATAGTAGTAACAGAAAAGACACTTAGGAATAAGCCAATTAAAAGCTGTGCACAATTGGTAGGCAAAAATGGTGTAAGTTCAAAGACCTTAAAGCAAACTTAATTAGATGGAGAACGATGCCATGTTAATAAATCAGATATCTTAATATTGTACATATGTCAATTTCCCTAAAACTGACTCACAGATTTGATGCCATTTTTTAAAAAACACTTTTTTCAATACAACTTGACAAACTGATTCTAAAATGTATATGAAATAGTAAAGGCAAACAGTAAACAAGATGTTGATGCAGACAGAAGAATGTTGGCGGGAACCTGCCCTACCCAATGTCTACACTTATTATTATTGAGAAAATAGTGAAAACTATGGTACAAAGATGGACAAACTGACCAAATGAAAAAAAGTAAGTTACAAGAGACAGACCCATTCTTTTAAGGAATTTGACATAGGACAGAGGTGGCATCAGTGGAAAGGCTGCCCCATGAAGGGCACTGTGACATTGTTTCACTACACGGACAAATGAGGCTGGAGTCCTACCTCACAACCTGTAATAATGAGTTTGACTACTTTTGATGTTTCACTGCTGACAACTTTCAACCACATCATTCCTCCTTTTCCTCTTGCCCCAAAGTGAGCAGGAAGTTCACATATACAGAGTCTGTGCAAGGGAATCCACAGCTCAGCCCCATACCTAACCAACATAAAAGCCCTGACATAAAAACCTCTCCTTTCTGCTTCTGTCCAGACATTTTTGGACCTGCACAGAAGTCACCCTGCTCATTAGGTGAGTAATAAACCATTCCATATATATATATAAATATAAACTAACAACCTTATGTAATAGTGCTTCATCGATTGTAAGGAATTTACCACATTAATGCAAGGTGTTAATCTTAATGTTTTAGGATGTAAAGGGGTAATGGGAGTTCTCTGTACTTTCCTGTCGATTTTTTTTTTTTTGGTAAAAATAAAACCAATAATTTGAAAAAAAGCAACCTAATGTAAAATTTGCAAAGACATGGACAGACATATAAAAGAGAGGTCACAAAGAGCACAACTGTTTGCTCCCTTTCATTAGCCATCAGAAAACACAAATTAAAACAGAAACATAATTTTACACATATCAAATTCCCAGTACTAAGAAATCTGAAGATACAAATTGTTGGACATGATATAAGGGAACTGGAAGTCCTAAATTCTCATAGTGAAGGTGTAAATTGATAGAGCCATGTTGGAAATCAATACAGAATTATAAAGTTGAATAACCACATACTGTTATAACAAATTTCCAAAGCTAGATTTATTCCCTAAGAAACATGTGAAATAGAAGATCTACTCCAAAATGATTAAAGCAGCACTGTTCATAATGAAAAACAAAAGCCAACCAGGGACAAAAGTATCATTCAACAGAAAAATTAATACACTAAGCTATACGCACGTGATGCAGTTTCACGGGAGGAGAAATGAACGCTCTACATAGCAACGTGGGGGACTCTGATACGTAATATAGTGCAAAGAGTCTAACCTAGGACATGAAATACAGTGTGATTCAATTATTATACCGATTAAAAGCAAGTAAAACTAATTATGTTTTATGTAGGAATATATATACTTATGTAATTAAATTGTTTTTCAGAAATAGTGCAAGAAGAAACACAAAACTCAGGGCAGTGATTACTTTAGGGGGGAGCTAGGGAATGAAAAAGACAAAAATGCAGTAATTCTGGCTCTCAGACTGACTACTGATTTCATCATGCTCCTCCCTCAACTGTGTTCTATTACATATGTATCTTACTGAACTCTCTCTTGCATGTATCGAATAGCACCAAAAATAAAAAGCCAATTCACAAAATAAGTAAACAAAGAATTTACTGGGAGAAATTGGTTGGGTGTAGATTTATCGGTTGTAACAAAAAAGGATTAAACCCATACGTGAGATAGTTAAAAAGAAATCAATTATCGAGAACGAACGTATAGACACCAAGGGGGGAAAGCGGGGCTGGGATGAACTGGGAGATTGGGATTGACATATATACATTAATATGTATAAAATAGGTAACTAATTAAAACCTGCTGTATAAAATAAAATAAAATGAACACACGTCTAAAGAAAAAAAAACTGCAGCCTGAGAGCACTAGTAGTAGGCCACTGAAGCTTAGGGAGAGGAGCACAGGCAAAAAAACAAAAACAAAACAAACTCTACCCACAATATAAATCAATGGAACAGGATAGAAAGCCCAGAGATAAACCCACACACATATGGTCACCTTATCTTTGATAAAGGAGGCAAGAATATACAATGGAGAAAAGACAGCCTCTTCAATAAGTGGTGCTGGGAAAACTGGACAGCTACATGTCAAAGAATGAAATTAGAACACTTCCTAACACCATACACAAAAATAAGCTCAAAATGGATTAAGACCTAAATGTAAGGCCACACACTATAAAAATCTTAGAGGAAAACATAGGCAGAACAGTCTATGACATAAATCACAGCAAGATCCTTTTTGACCCACCTCCCAGAGAAATGGAAGTAAAAACAAAAATAAACAAATGGGACCTAATAAAACTTAAAAGCTTTTACACAGCAAAGGAAACCAGAAACGACAAAAAGACAACCCTCAGAATGGGAGAAAATATTTGCAAATGAAGCAACTGACAAAGGATTAAACTCCAAAATGTACAAGCAGCTCATGCAGCTCAATATCAAAAAAACAAACATCCAAACCAAAAATGGGCAGAAGACCTAAATAGACATTTCTACAAAGAAGATATGCAGATTGCCAACAAACACATGAAAGGATGCTCAACATCACTAATCATTAGAGAAATGCAAATCAAAACTGCAATGAGGTATCACCTCACACCAGTCAGAATGGCCATCATCAAAAAACCTACAAACAACAAATGCTGGAGAGGATGTGGAAAGAAAGGAATCCTCTTGCACTGTTGGTGGGAATGTAAATTGATATAGCCACTATGGAGAACAGCATGGAGGTCCCTTAAAAAACTAGAAATAGAACTACCATACAACCCAGCAATCCCACTACTGGGCATATACCCCGAGAAAACCGTAATTCAAAAAGAGTCATGTACCACAATGTATATTGCAGCTCTATTTACCATCGCCAGGACATGAAAGCAACCTACGTGTCCATCGACAGATGAATGGATAAAGAAGATGTGGCACATATATACAATGGAATATTAGTCAGCCATAAAAAGAAATGAAATCTGAGTTATTTGTAGTGAGGTGGATGGACCTAGATAGAGTCTGTCATACAGAGTGAAATAAGTCAGAAAGAAAAAAACAAATACCATACGCTAACACATATATATGGAATCTAAAAAAGAAAAGTGGTTCTGACGAACCTAGGGGCAGGACAGGAATAAAGACGCAGATGTAAAGAATGGACTTGAGGACACGGGGAGGGGAAGGGTAAGCTGGGACAAAGTGAGAGAGTGGCATGGACTTATATACACTACCAAATGTAAAATAGATAGCTAGTGGGAAGCAGCCGCATGGCACAGGGAGATCAGCTCGGTGCTGTGTGACCACCTAGAGGGGTGGGATAGGGAGGGTGCGAGGGAGACGCAGGAGAGAGAGGATATGGGGATGTAGGGATACGTTCGGTTGATTCACTCTGCCGTGTGGCAGAGGCTGGCACAGCATTGCGAAACAATTATACTCCAGTAAATATGTTAAAAAAAAGAGACACAAACTACTATGTATGAAATAGATAAGCAACAAGGATCTATTGTATAGCACAGGGAATTATAGTCATTATTGAGTAATAACTTTTAATGGAGTATAACCTATAGAAATACTGAATCACTAAGCTGTACACCTGAAACTAATGAAATATGCTTCAATGGAAAAATTTAATAAAAAATAAATAACTGCATAGAAAAAGAAAAGAGTAAATAAGACAGGCCAAGTCCTGCTTTCAGTATTTCACAGAAGAGAGAAATTAAATAGTTGGTTATAATTTACACAGTTAATTAATGAACTATAATTTCCATAATTGGACTTCCCTGGCAGTCCAGTGGGTAAGACTCTGAGCTTTCGATGCAGGGGGCGCGGGTTCGATCCCAGTCAGGGAAATAGGATCCCACATGCCACGTGGCACGGCCAAAAATATATATATATACACACACACACGTATATATATGCACATATGTGTATATATACGCACATCTATGTGTATATATACATAAATTCCATAGTTCTTAGACATGAAGATAGTTAATGGTAACATTTTTTAATTAAGAAAAAATGTTTGTCGGAGTGCGGTTGCTTTGCAATGTCGTGTTGGTTTCTGCTGTATGGCAGGGTGAATCAGTCGCGCGTATACATATATCCCTTGTTCCTTGGATTTAATGGTAATGTTTTAGTGTATGTTTATTCAAGCTATTTATAAAAGCAATATATTCATTAAAAATTTTTTAAATTAGATAATACCGTAAATAAACAACTCTACCCACAAGGGAGACCCAGAAATATGTACTAGGCCAAACATTATATATGTAGGAGGAGAAATACCGCTTGCAAAGACTATGCCCTTAAAAAAAAAAAAAAGAAAAAAATTATCTAGTTCTACCACCCAAATAGTTCAAAACTAAAACACTTAAAAAGAAATGCTGTGGGACATTAACTGCTATGCTTTCTTACTTTGAAAGTATATATATATATATTCACCATTTCAGCTAAGAAATCAAAGTTTGAAAAAGCAAGGTATAAGACAGTAAACTTCAATTCTGCTTCTCACCTTTCACCAATTTGCTACTCAAAATATACAGTTTCCGTTCACTTCTCTAGGCAATGTATACCCAGGCTGGAGTTCAGTCATCTGCCATTGACATGTTATTTATAAACACAGTATTTCTATCTCACTTAAAGCAAAACAAATTAAGCCAGCAAGTATATTGTGACAGGGAGGAAGATCAAAATTTCAATCCATGGCTCATCCCTCAGGATGAAAGACCACCCACAGATGGCATGCTGTGCCATCCTGTGCACAACTTAATGAGTGAAAATTTTTCTCTTTGGAAATTGAATTTCTAGGCAGCTGTTCCTCCTGAAAATACTGTAGTTCTCAGAGTTGCATTGTTTTTCTTCATCGCTGGGTACATGTTCTCCTGTGGGCGTTATGTGCGCACAACTTCTCCCTTTCTTTTGGCCTTTTGTTTTGGGATCACGGTGGAGAAATTCATTTAGAAGTGTAAATATAGTATTTTTTCTTATTCTGAAATATGAATTAAGGTATACTCAGAAATATTGACTTTTCTCTCTCGAGCGTCTGCCCACCAGAAAGGAAAAAAGTTCTTGTCATTTTGCCCTCTTTCAGCTTTTGTATCATGGTTCTTTTTCCTTGGATGCAATGGCTACCATTTTTTTTCTTCAGTTGGCTCTACCATCCATCACTCGTGTCTGTTCTCTTTTATTCCCACTGGGTCCATCGCTTCCCTTAGCAAAGCCCATCGTCCAGAAACTACAGTATTACATGTTCCTAATAACCTAAGCTAGGAATCCTTCACGTAGACCTCGTCTTATTTTCTGCTTCAGTGGTTTTGTTTAGCATTAGCTTAGGAGACTTTAGAGAAAAGTAGACATATTTGTTCATTTTGCTGTTTAAGTACACAATCTCGTGAACCACTGAGAAAAACACACATTTTAGCCATAAAACCACGAAGCTCAGAATTCCAGCTGTAATCTGATCATCAGTAGCCGAATCGTCAGCTAAAATTGCATGTCTATTTAATGCTTACCTAGACCCCATATGGTTTTCTGGGAAGAGAAATGATAACTAGCAGATTTACTCATTCCTATCGGCCCCAGATGCATTGTTTCAGCAAAGGATTGGCAGAATTTGGAAATTCCTTTTAGGGTTTGTTTTTCCATCAGCTCCCTCTGAAACCTGATGTTCACGATGAATAGCCTTCATAGATCATAATTGGCGCTATTATTGTAATAATAATAACCACCACAGTGAGAAACATTATCAGCATCTAAGCTGTGTTGTGCTTGTGATTCCTAAAACTGTGAGGCATTATGGAGTAGAAATTAGACCTATTAAAGACATCAGTCCTTCATTTCTCTACTCCACATCTTTATCTCTATTACAGTATCTTCCCTTCTTTTTCTTCAGTCTTCCTATTTTGAAGCCTAGAGAGACTTTACATCCTGTTTTACCCAGGGCAGCCTTGGCTTACACCCACCATACCCAACAATTATATACTATTATATCCTTATTAATAGAGCCTCCTTTTATTCTTACAAGTTTTCCAGTTTGGGGACATTATATGGTTACTTTATTTGAGCCCAAGAGGTTGATCTTATCTTTATGAAACCATCCTGAAATGCTACCAACCTCAAGTTCCAGTAAGACAAGGGTAGTGGTGAAAGTTGATAAAGGTGACTCCAGTGGAGAAATAACAACACTGCTGCCCTCATTTCCATCTCTAATGGAAAGATGGTTTAAAATATTCTACCTCTCCCCAACCCACCCCATTAGCTGTTAGGATTAGATTTAGTCTGCCTAGAACACAAAACTCAAAATCTAACTGGTTTAAATATACAAGGGTTTATTCTATCAAGTAAAAAGGGGTTCAGCAAAGAACATCTAGGTTTGATATTACAGCTTCTGTTACAGCAGAGACCAAGCTCTACCTGAGTAACGATACTAGCACAGTTTCCACCCTTGATATCCCTTTGAGATCCAAAGTGACTGCTCAAGCTCGTCTTCCCACTTGCATTGCAGCCAAAAGGCAAAAAGGACAGAGAGCAATAAAAGACACACACATACACACCAGCACGTGTGCAAACACACGATTACCTGACTACCTATCCCACTTTTATCATCCCATTCTTGAGCTCCAACTTAACTTTTGTTATCACTGGTCAGAATTTAGTCACACCTAAGAAGGAAGATAAGACCTAAAAAGAAAGTTCTCCTTTAGCTGGGCATATTACATTCTCAGAAACAGAAATGCTCCGATAGCACACAGAAGAGTGGTAACGTAGAGGTTGGGAGGGCAATTTGTAATCCGACACACTGCCAAACATGCCACGTGTTCAGGAGGGCTTATAGGACAGGGCCTGTGCCAGATGCTCTGGACTAAACACTTGTGCGAGTTATTTTAACCGTAACATGACTCAGCTCCCTGAAGGGGAGACCACAATCACTTACATCAGAGGATTGCTTTGAGGACCGAGTTCATCTATGCAAAGCTCTCTGAGTAGTTCCTCACACGACCTACACACTCCCCAGATATGGCAGACTCTTTCCATTGTCATAATATGCACACGATTTAACACATTTACTTTGAGGGTCCTTTTGTGACTCCCCTTATCGTATTTTCTCATTCAGTAACGTGCCCTAAATACAACACTGAGAGGATACCTAGGTTAAGTTCAGAAATCTACATTTAATACTTAAGTTTACTGAAGAATGCCCATTAAGTGACAGTTGATACACTCGCATTGCCTCTAATTCACAAAACTGCACAAGATAGATTACGATGTTTCAAAATTTCAGCGGGAAGTCAAGTTGGTGTCCAGGGGCATTTCCTTTGAAAGAAGCTGGCGGGCTCTCCTCCAAAAGGTCTCATAGGGTAGCACATATCATGTTGGTGAATTTATACAAGCTTTGGTTCTCATCCTTGCAGGCCTGGAGATCTTAGTAGCATGCTACATGGGGATTAGTCTCTCAGGTTGCCTTTCATTAACCAAACCCACAAGTTTCCATTTATAATGACAAACATAACCAGACTAGAAACTCACAGATAACCAGACCCACACAGGGAAGATAACTTTCATCAGAATGGTGTTTGATGAATTTAAAAAAGCAAAATTCTTCTACTGTTGAAAGCCATCTCCACAAACGTCATTGCTTTAAAATGGCAACACTGACACATACACGCTGCTATATTTAAAATGGATAACCAACAAGGGCCTACTGTATAGCACAGAGAACGCTGCTCAATATTATGTAACAACCTAAATGGGAGAAGAGTTTGAAAAAGGATAGATACATGTATATACATAACTGAATCACTTTGCTGTACAGCTGAAACTAACACAACACTGTTAATCAACTATAGTCCAATATAAAATAAAAAGTTAGAAAAATAAAAATACGAACACTAAAATGGGTCAAACAAATTAAAAATAAAATAAAATAGCAACATAGTGGTTGATGGCAGTACTTCACTCCAGGTTTCCTGGGTACACACCTTTCTAGGCTTCCCTTGCTTATCAAGTTTTCCTTTGACAGGCATGTTCTTTCCTTAGCTGCTCAATACATTCAGTCAGGTTTCAAGCAAGCCTCGTACATCCAGGAGCCATTCTGTCTCTTATTGCATGTATCTGTCAAGTTATATTCTGTATGATATAAAATTACGGACAGTCCGACTTGTAAAAGTCTACCTATCGGAGAGGGCACACCTCATTCCCTAGCTCATGCAGATCTTTCCCCGGAATACTCTTGGGGTCCAGGGCAGGCTGCCCCAAAATATGCCTCAATGGCATATTATTTTGAAGTAAAGTTAGTTGAGAAACAGCCTATGCGGGGAAAATGATATTTAAAAAAAAAAATTCTGACCACCTTCTTTCCCCCTAAAAGCGGGAAATAATCCTCCCATGTGAAGTCATCCTCCCTATACAAGGAGAGTAGAAAACATCCTAATCAACAGTTAGGGAATTCAAGACTAAGAGAGAACGTTTGCATAAAATCTTTGTTACATATTCACTGATTTGCTAACCCAAGCACAAGCCTGCTTTGGTCACTTACCAGGTTCCATTTCCCGCAGACCTCCATGTGTGCAAATTAAATTGTTGTTTGGTTTTTTTTTTCCCTTCCTGTTACTCTGTCCTGTGTCAATTATTAAGCCTGTCAAAAGAACTCAGTAGGGCTAGGGGGTGGGGGAATTTTCCTTCCCCAACAGTAAACAAACAAAAAAACCACCAGGTCAAGAAATACTTACCCACCATTGTATGAGCAAGAAACCACAGTTAATTTGAACTGGCTGAAGTGAAAACAGCAATAAGTAAAAGAACTGGTTTGAACCAGATATGACTCCATCGCTTTCTCTTATAGCAGTGTATTTGCTAGAAATTTCTTGGAAATATTTTCCTTTGCTCACTCTCTATCCACACTACACATCACCCTACGTCTTGTCATTTAACATATATTCACTTGTCTGGAGGGAAACAGGAAAACATGAGTGCGTGATTTGGCAAAAGCATGAAATACACGGAATGAGTTATGCACCAAATGTTCACAGATAGATGCTTCAGAGGGGGAAGTGGACTTTTGATAGCAACCTTTGGTGAGAGCTAATATTCCCTGAGGATAGCGACCTCCGTAATCATTACTTCTTGCTTCTCCCCTTACTGTCTGTTTCAAAAAACACCAGCAAGCCTTCTCACAGTCTTTGCTGTAACAGCAGCTTTGCCTTGTGGTCAGCCAGGTGGTTTCACTAAGATAATGCAGTCCGTGTTCACACAACAATAGCAGAATCAAGCATGATTGAAAATTAGGGACAGTCCAATTTGTCACAGCTCAGTACCATAGTCCCAGACTGGTATTATAACGGCACAACTGACATAATCAATATTAGGCTTCTTGTGGGGCTGTGTAGGCAGATTTTACTGAATAAAATCAACAAATGTTGTAGGTACTTCTAATCCCACCATAACTGCCTAGATGTCAAATATAGTCTGTCATTTGGAAACATGATCTATAGGGTCCAAGGTAAAGGCAAGTTCATAGACCAAGAACCAGTGGTTTAGATATAGAAAAGACTGAAAGATTGCCCACCCATACTTCTACTTAAGATAGCATATTATTCTCCAAAAACTGTAATAATCACTCATTTCTTTCTTCAACACCATAAGTAACGCGGAATTTACAAACACACAGAGTAATCCATTCTTTTGTAAAAGTGTGATTAGTAGAAAGTTCTTTATGTAAAGACCAAACTTGGAATGCACATAATAGGGCATCTCTGTTCTGTACGACAGTTGTTTGGATCTTCTTTCGTAGTTAGGTTGCCTCTAATAACGATTTCCTTCTCTAGAAATGTCTCCAATATCCCTCATGTGACCAAATTGTAAATCTCTCTACTTTCCCAGGATGAATTCCAGTTTATCCAAGCCTTTCTCAAAATATTTTTGCTAAAGTTTACAGAACACCAGGTGTCACCTCCCTCATATTCAGTGAGCGCAGTATATCTATTCATGCAAGAAAAGGGCATATTTTTATAGGCCATCCTGAACTTTGAGTCAAATGGGTCTCTGAAAACAATTCCAATAGCTAACCTGCTGATTGCTTACCCTGTTCTGGCTGCTATCTTACAACAGTTCTATGAGCTAGCTCCTGGTGTTACACCCACTGTGCAGATCAGGGAACTAGACCACAAGCGAGTTAAAAGAAACTCACAGAAGTTACCGCAGCCAGTAAGTAATGGAATTCAACTTGATTGCAGGCAACTAGTGGCTAGATATCCCGCTATTTACTATAACTCTAGTCCAATGGTTATCAAAGGGTGGCCTGCGGACCAGCAACATCAAAATCCTCAAGGAACTTGGTGGAAATGTAAATCATCAGGCCTAATTCCAACTCTATGAATCAGAAACTTGGAGCGGGGGGGAGACGAATGCCAACTATTTCAGCAAGATCGTCCACCAAGTCTGGTGGATGCTTGAGTTTGACAGCCAATGCTCTACACACCATCCATCCAGGTTCTTAAAAATGCAATGCGCACATGACTTTCAATCAAGAAGACTAGAAACAAAAGGGCCTGGACATCTCCAAAGAAGATATACAGACCGCCAACAAACACATGAAAGAATGCTCAACATCATTAATCATTAGGGAAATGCAAATCAAAACTACAATGAGATATCATCTCACACCAGTCAGAATGCCCATCATCAAAAAATCTAGAAGCAATAAATGCTGGAGAGGGTGTGGAGAAAAGGGAACACTCTTGCACTGCTGGTGGGAATGTGAATTGGTACAGCCACTACGGAGAACAGTATGGAGGTTCCTTAAAAAACTACAAATAAAACTACCATATGACCCAGCAATCCCACTACTGGGCATATACCCTGAGATAACCATAATTCAAAAAGAGTCATGTACCAAAATGTTCGTTGCAGCTCTATTTACAATAGCCTGGAGATGGAAACAACCTAAGTGCCCATCATCGGATGACTGGATAAAGAAGATGTGGCACATATATACAATGGAATATTACTCAGCCTCAAAAAGAAATGAAACTGAGCTATTTGTAATGAGGTGGATAGACCTAGAGTCTGTCATACAGAGTGAAGTAAGTCAGAAAGAGAAAGACAATATGCTAACACATATATATGGAATTTAAGAAAAAAAAAGTCATGAAGAACCTAGCGGTAAGACAGGAATAAAGACACAGACCTACTGGAGAACGGACTTGAGGATATGGGGAGGGGGAAGGGTAAGCTATGACAAAGCGAGTGAGACGCATGGACATATATGCACTACCAAACATAAGGTAGATAGCTAGTGGGAAGCAGCCGCATAGCACAGGGAGATCAGCTTGGTGCTTTGTGACCACCTAGAGGGGTGGGATAGGGAGGGTGGGAGGGAGGGAGATGCAAGAGGGAAGAGATATGGGAACATATGTATATGTATAACTGATTCACTTTGTTATAAAGCAGAAACTAACACACCATTGTAAAGCAATTATACCGCAATAGAGATGTTTAAAAAAAAAAAGGGCCTGGACAATGAGATCTGGTGTTCTTGTAAGTTGTGGAGTCAGAAAGCCACACGTGGTGACTGCCAACAACGGATTTTTCAAGAATAACTCACCAGAGAGAAGGCCAATGTGACAACTCATTCTGAAGTAGCATGTCAATGTAGAATTTCTATCTTGTTTTTAACACTATCTTTGAGGAACTATCTGGACCTCTTAAACTGGAAGACTGAACCCCTACCAGCCTCTAATCACTGATAAAAGCTTAGAAGATTTGTCTATTTCTTGGGAATTAACAGATTTCTTATTGCCTATTTTCTCAGTGACTGAAATCTCATGGACGGAAAATGGATTCCTTGTTCTAGACATAGTGAGCAGAATAAAAATGAATGCATTTTCTTGAACTACTTACAAGACCATATTGAATGAAGTCAAGGTCACTGTAATCTTTGGGGGTAGATCACTTTGGTACTTCTAAGAATTACTGCTGAATCAATCACCGTGATTATTGGGTTATAATTACTTTTACTGTTTATGTGAAATTACAATGTATGGTTATCAGTCCCAGAAAAAGTAATAACCATCAATCAACCAATTACAATTTATAGTTGCCATAGGAACAGAACCAGTCAAAATATATCTGGGTGCACTAATTGGGCCTAAAATTTCATAAGATAGTCTCACCAAGACATTTGCACCTACCAAGCTGCTGCCTCTGACGAGAGTAAAAGTCAACCAGCAATTCCTGTTATAATACTTTTTAGGTTACTTGTTAGCTTAAATTTCCTTGATCCCAAAAATATCCCCAGGAAGGGTGAACATATGTTGCTGTTTGGTTTTAACGGTGGGGAAACATGCAGAATTAGCGTTTCATGTACATGTAGATACTCTAATAATAATGCCAATTATTTCCAATTATTCTCCCAAACGTAGATGGTGAGAAGGCAGCTGTGGTTAATAAAAACAGCACTTAGTGCTGGAATCGGAAGACCTAGGCTGTTCACCACAGACCATCTGTGCAACCTTGGGCAACTCATCCCAACAGCTCTGGGCTTCGTTGCCTTCTATGTAAATGGCGATACTAACACTTTCTCTTTTTACCTTACAGGATATGTATGAGGATTCGTTGAAATTTATAGGGAAAAGCTTGTGTAAAAGGTGCAACTCAGCTTACATAAATGGTTGTAAATTATTTTAATAAAACTAATTTATTCACCTTTCTTTCTATGGATCCATTTTAACTCTCCCTTAAAACATGGGAGAGTATTTGAATTTTTCTTTGTCTTAGGATGTCATGTTTTCCTTTAAATATTGCAGAAAATAGAAAAAATCTCAGATGAACAAAAAATAATCATACCTTTGATTTATGTTGTGGTTTTCTTTTCTAATATCTCAGAGATTAGAAAAAAAGAAAATTAACACTCAGCTAAGGCATATTTATAAGTATTTTTCAGTGAGAGATTATGTCTTTGCTAGTAAGAGAGTTGGGGACCCAAAGATAGAAAAATACGTTGCTAATAGGGATTTGCATGTGGGTGTCCAATTGCATGGACCAGGTGTGCTTTACGATGAAGACACTTTTGATACAGACTTAAAAGTGGGGAAAAGTCCATTTCCTTTTCTTATGTGCAATCATATTTTATGTGTGTTTATGTAAAAAGATAAGAGTAAAAGAAAATATATATGTCCTATCATTCCATCTTGTCTCCATCACTAGACTTTGCACTTCACTGAATTTCTAGAATAGCAATATGAAAGTATATAAATAAGCCTCCAATTTGAATCAACTCTTATCTGATAAGTATCTCCATACAGCTGTCTTCTTGCAGAAATGTTTCCAAACCATAGTTGGGCTATTCAAGAAAATAATGAAAAACACTTCATTCAAATGCAATTCCTTACACCATCACAGAGTTTCATTTTGATGTTCCTCAAATCATATACTTATTTTTACCTAGATATAGATATTAACCTTTTCTTTTATGACACTATTATTATCATCATCAACTAAAATTCTTTTTTGGAAGATCTATTGTATAAGAGGAAAAGGTACTTTCAATAAAGAAAGGGTATCTCTCCTAAGGGAGCTGACAACAGAATGTCATGTTGTTTGTATTAGAAGTGCGATTCTAGGCTGAGGTTTTATTTTTTTAAATACCTAGTACACCAAATTATCACACAGTTGCATCTATTGCCTGGTGGTGTATTAGAAAGCTGTATTCACAAGGGCACTAAGTCGGTTACTATTAGGTAAGTTTCTACTCAGCATAGGGCCAAATTTCTGTTTTTAATTGACTAATATTTTCTTGTGGTGAGAAATAAACATAATTTGAACAACTGGAAATTAAAGAGGCAAACCATACCTGTGACATTATTTAATATAAAAGAGGATTATGACTTACACATCCACATTTTAAAGTGATTGTATGACTGTCAATCCTTTAGGGAGACAAACTTATTATATAATAAATTTGAATCAGAGAACTCACAACAGCCAAGATAATTTTTCCTAGAAGTAACCATATAGTAGAAAAATAATGGTGAATTTTTTTTGTAGGGAGGTCAAGCATGAGTCTTCAAGGTGAGATGAATAGGACTCCAAGAAACAACAGAGATGGTGGCACTTGTTGGCCAAAGAGAAGTGATTCTGAAATAAGGAGGTGAGCTTCCTAATTGCAACATTATTTTTTGTGCTTATAACTTTTGGTTTGTTTATTCCTTTAACAAAAAGAATCATTTCAGATCTCTGAGTGAAATTCTGGGTAAGAAGTCGAGTGTCCTTTGAGGACCAGGGCTGGTAGTAGGAAGGATGTCAGTGAGGTTTATCCTCTAAAATGCTAGCTTCTTTCAATATCCAACTGTCATTTCCCAGTTCCCAGAATCATGTTTAACCGCTGAGACGTTTCTAAGATTTCTCACCATGTAAGGCTGAACTGGGATCTCCTTAAAAGTACAGAGGTCGTAAAAGTACCGATTAAGATCCTGTGACTGGAAACAGACAGTTACACGTTTAACTTTCTGATATGCCCCTTATCAGCACTGTGAACTTCAGGAAACCACTTAACTTGACCAAGTTTTTTTCTTCATCTCTACAATTTGAATATCAATCCCAAGTGGGGTTCATTTGGAATCATGTCTAGGCAATAGCTCTGTGGCCGATAGGTCTGGAGGAGTGAACCTCCAACAGGAAGAAAAGGTCACCAGTAACTAATTCTGAAATGAGGCCAAGAAAAGGGAATAGACCACGGACATCAGGGCCATTAAAGACACAGATTACTAGAGACATGAGTAATATTAGCTGTTACTATTTCAGAAAAGTGAGGGTAAAAATAAAATCAGAATGGGATGGGTTGAGTAGTAACATGTGAGGTGCCGGAGATGGTGAGTGTCCAAGGAACAAGAGTTTTGAAAACAGGACGAGGGAACTGAGAGCCTAGAAGTGACAATGGGAGGACTAGTTGACAAGCCCAGCTCTAGACCCCGAGGGCTTAGGGTTGAAAGAATAAAAGAGTTCACAGGAAAGGACTTCGGGGGAATTAGCATCCTCAGAGAGACGCAGGTCCCAGGCAAGGCAGGGAGAGAGAGAACATCTGACAAGCAAGCCAATATATAACAGCAATTGCTGAAGAAGTTAATGCCTTAGGGAAGTGCAGAAAGGAGGGACGTGAGGAACGGGGGTCTGAGTCAAGATGAGAAGCCTGACGCAAGCATTACAGCCTGGATCCACGAGGGGAAGGCAGCTGCAGGAGACACATACTGAGGCTTGACCATTAATATCAGAAATGAGAGGTCCGTCCTGGGCCTAATGCATAAGCATTTTGCTTCCCTCAACCTTGCTTTTTGTCATATGGAGTCACGTTCATTACAAGTCAGTGTGCTTATGTTTGGGATAAAGACTTTCTTGCTGCATACTTAGCCACTGGTATGTCCTCCTAAAGCTGTAACCTGTGTTTTGTTTCACGCGCCGCTCTAGCAAGAACAGTACCTTGGAGTCGCAGTGTTTTTCCTCTGAGGGTCTTACCTGTGAAGCATCACATTTTCCTACCTGCCTCTCCCAGAGAGAAGTTGAATTGCTTTAATGACTAAGATTTAATTACATCTTTATTCCCAGGGAAAATGATGTTATTTTTCTATCTCTGAGGCGGTATTTCTCATAATTTGGTCCTCAGATAATAGGCATCACCTTCAAAAGAACTCATTAAAATACACATTCTTGAGCCTTGCCTTAGACTCACCAAATCAGCATTTCTGGCCAGGAAACTTCTGCACCTTCTACTGAATTCATCTTTACGAATGTTTGAGGAACATTTTTTAAAGAATCCTGCCCCCAATTAGAAACAATTGCAATATTTCTAAGAAAATATAATATAGTATTTCATAGAAACAGTAGAAAAGTGGTTGCCATGGCCTGGGGGTCGGGGGAGAGTATAGGAGACTTTAGTAAAAGCGTACAAACTTTCAACTATATGATGAATAAGGTCTGAAGATATAATGTAAAATATTGTGATTATAGTTGATAACACTGTATTATATAATTGGAATTTGCTAAGAGTTATATTTACTAACTTAAATGTTCTCACACACACAAAAAAATACATGAAGTGATGGATTTGTTAATTAGATGGTGGGAAATATTTCACAATGTGTGTGTGTGTGTGTGTGTGTGTGTGTGTGTGTGTGTGTACCAGATCGCCAAGATGTATACTTAAATATCTTAAAATTTTGTCAATTAAATCTCTAAAGGTGAAAAAAAAGTCAGTCTAACTGAATTTCCCTGGGGCACTAATTCTCCACAAGTCATTTCCTTTGATGGCTGGTTTTGTTGTTGTTTGCTTATTTGGTTTTTCTGGTAGATAGGTTTCCCACTTTCCCTTATTATTTTCAGACCATTTTCCCGCTCATCTCCCTCTAGAGAAAGGAAGACAGGAGGAAAGGAAAGGAGGAGGGTGCCTCTTCCATACTGAAGTTTCCCTGGGTACCACATTAACCCTTCCTTGGTGCAGTAATGGATGGACCTCCTGGTCGTGCCCCCTCATTCACTGAGTAGGAGATAGAGATCACTGCCTTTCTTGCCAGCTCTATTTCTTTCAGCATTCCTGGTGAGGTCACCATCCAGAAGAATAATCTACCCAATATTCTGGCCTCTAAGTTCCTTGATCTTGTGTCCAGAGATCTTTATTTTTTTTTCAGTCTCAACTCAGTTACTGAACATCCTATTCTTATCTTTATCAATAACTACATTTTAGCATCATCAATAATTCAAATGGATAAAAATCTCAGCTTCATTCATACAGTTCTCAGATGTGTGCCTCTCACTTTTTTCAGTTATGACAGGAACCCAAACCTCCCCATTTTACTCTTGAAACTCCCCTTACATTGATTCCATCCTTTCTTTGATTGTCCGTACTTCCTTCCTGAAGTACTTGCCTTCTTAAACTATTCAGATTCCATGGTGTAATTAACACTGCAAAATTATTCCCTATCATGGAGTTTCAACTTTCTTCTGCCCCTCTCATTCTCACCTGGCAACACCCCCAAATCTGGTTCAGTCCAGGTCTCTTTATACTTTGTGCCAAAAGTGATTGGAGAAAAACGAGTCATGCTGGCTGATTTTAATACAGGTGTAAGTCCAAAACTTTCAAGCAATCTTCCAATGCTACTCAGCAACCTCAGGCTATATTTTCCTGGCCAATTTTCTGTCCTTCCTTCCAAGATGATTGCTTCATAGCTTCTCCTTTACTTATAAACCTAACATACTTACCCTTTCCTCTTATTCAACTGTTCATTCAAAAAAATATTTTCACTGTCTCTTCATTTACATTCTTTGTTTTCCTTAACATAATGTTGGATAAACTTTCCTTGCTCCTAATTAAATACAACCCTGCATTTGTGTAATCTCACCTAAACAAAGACTTTGCTCCTATATTTCTCCCCACGTGATTAACTTTTTAATTTTCTACAATACTCCCATCAACCTGTAAGTATCTCCCGTTTAAAAAAACAAACCTTGATCTCATAATTTTCTACAGATGGGGACAGCCTGATTTCATTCATGTTAAGAGTAATATTCCTTTAAAAAAATATGTCGGTGCTAGTAATCCCTACAGGCTCATGTCCCACTGACTCCTTAACCCACCTCAATCAGACTTCCATCAAGACCATCCCACTGAAATTCATTTGAAAACATCACCAATGACCTCCATCAGATAGTTACCTGTGGCAGTTAACCACCAGTCCTCCTTAAAATATTTTCTACCCTATTCTGGTTTTCTGCCTAAAACACTGGCTTCTCCTCGTCAATCTTCTCTTTGGACCTTTAAATGTCCTAAATATGCAAGTGTTCTAGGGTTCAGTGCTTCACCATCCTCTCTCTCTCATTCTCAGTTTGAGTCCCACATCTTAAAATATCGTTTCAATACGTATTTGATGAATGAGTGGAAAAAATAAGAAATTATGGTAGAATTAATCGAGTCACTTTGTGTCTCTGCCGTAGGTTAAGATCCTAGGAAGAAAGGTGAATTTAAGAAGTTCTCCATGAATCATTCAGAAATAGAAATTCGAAATTTAGGAGTCAAATGACCATATGCATATCATCTTGACTCCCAAGTTTGAAATCATTTCTGTTCACGTATGTAACTGCCTAATTAAACATCTCTACTTGGAAGCGTACCAGACGTCTCCAACTTGTCAAGTTTAAAATAGAACTCGACTCTAATATTGTGTGTTCTTCACCATATAATATCAAAAGATAAAATAAAACAAACCTGCCTCACCTACCCTCTTCTCCATCTTAATACATGTTACCACCATTTAATCAGGCCGAATATCTAGGAAATATTGTCTCCTTTCCTTCTTTCTCATTCCAAATCAAGCAGTTCTATTAGTTCTACCTGCAAAATAGATGCCCAGCTTCTACAGCTTCCATCTGACAATTTCTTACCAATGCCTCAGTCTAAGGCATTTTCAACTTGTACTTGGACAATTTATCTAGACTCCTTCCTAGCCTTTCTGCTTCACCTCTTGCCCTCCTATGGTCCGTTCTTTACACAGTCACAAAGATCTTTTAAATTCGTAGACCACATCATTACCCTGCTCAAAATCTCCCAAATCTTTCCATTGCTTGCCAAACGGTACCCAGAATTCTTACCAAGGTAGAAGAAACTCTACTTGCCCTGGGTTCTGTCTACATTTTTATCTGTGTAATGTAACAAACTCATCCTCAGTCTCATGATTTCAGTTACACTGGCTTTTTCATTGTCCCCTAAACACACAAAGCTCACTTTCACCTCGAACTGTGCACATATGGTTTCTTCTGTCTGATACTTTATTTCCTCAATGTTATCTCTTCAGAGAAGCATTCAGAGAGCATCCTATCTAAGATACCTGCCCAGGGTTTCAGTGTCTCTATTACCTTGCTTTGTATCATATTTATATGTTATCTTTATTCTTTATATCACTATATATATATTTATCAAAATTCACTCTTATTTGTCTGTCTTCTCCACTAGAATTCAATAGACTTGTTCACAGCTACTTCCCCAGTATCTAAATTAGTGTTTGGCATAGAGGGTATTTTCGATCAATATTTTTGAAAGGAACATCAACACAAGATTGATGGTTCCTTCAGGTATCTTGCTAGAGCTTCAGGTGGCAAGACTTAAAGATGTAGCCTGGCTAGTTTTTAAATCTGAACTATTTAAGGTTACAGCTTAGAGGTAGTGCTAAGAACATGGCTGATCTCTTATATAAAACTCGATGCATTTCTGGTACTATGGATAAATAACCCTGAGATTGTTAATGTATTACATAGATCATATCTCCTCTGGACACTGAAACTCCTGGTTAAATACATAATACAGTGTTGGGTCATCATATATTAAATCAGTAAGCTTCAAGCTCTTTTGAGTCTATTCTATGGCAGAAATTTGTTTTACCAGCACAAGAAAATTTATGCATGAGTCTGAATAAACACACATCATTGAAATGAAAGCTTAGCAAACATTGATTCTACGTGTAATGTATGTCCAGCTTTTCTACTATACTGTATTCTATTCTACTCTAATTTTGGTTTCATTACATTTTTAAAATGTTCTTTCGATATTACGATTTTATAATGCATAAATGTTTCTCAAACCATAATTTAGAACGCACTGTACATTACAAGAGATTTTTAAAAAGAGGAAACAAGAACAAGTAAATTTTATCTCAAATCTAAAGAAAAAGCTCTAAAGATGCAGACCTCTCTACACCTCCACCATCCTTAATCTTTTAAGTAAGTAATAAACAAGGGATGATGCCTTGTACGCCTGTGGTTATATCAATCTTTCAACAATTTGTCTGATGGATCTAAACATAAATCCAGGTCAAGGAATCACAGAATCCAATAGATGCTCATGTTTTTAGCTCATTACATTCCATTTAATCACCTCTGAATTATGTAGAAACATTTAATTTGAGTTCAGGTTCCTAAGAAACAAAGCAATGGAGGAGATGTTTTAAAATCTACAGGCGCTGGAGGGCAAGGACTAAGAATAGGCTTGAAACCTGGACAAAGCCTTCGTGGATTTATTCCAAAGCCCAGAGAGGAAAGTGTTCTCCACAATATCTGTGCTGTGTTCTAGGAAATGTCAAAGTGAACATTGGAGGCCTTGAAAATTAAAGTCAAAACAATCACCATCTGAATTTGCCTGGAGTATCTATTGAAAAAAAAAAAAAAAACCTATGACAAAAATTACTCAAAAATCTACAAGCATACATATCACCACTTATATAGAAAGTAGAGTCATGTGAGACAGAAAAAAATTTTTGATTTTGAAATCAGCTGTGGGGAAAAGGGTTGAGTATCAGAGGGAAGCTGTAATATTTCTTTTTAAACTAAATGTATTGCCTGTTTATAGATCCAGATAGAGTTAATTCAGGGAAAAGAAATCATTTTGAAGGGTTACATATAATTATCTCTAAGAGACATTCACTTAAATCTGATAGTCTCAAGATTTAGTAGTGGGAAAATGACCTGATTCTCAAAGTGATCACCAGTGTATTATGAATTGCATCACTAAGTTTATCTAATAACAACTCACAAGTTGTTAGAAATTTTGTAAATACAGAATTTTCAGAAAATAAATTTTTGTACTTTGTCTTTCTTGTTTAATTATTTTCTCTAATTTGTACCCAAAGGTCTTTTGAAAAGGTGGAATGTAGTATACAGATGAAAGCAATGTGTGTTTAAATACATAAAATAGAACAAAGTCCATGTCATGGACCCACAGACACACCCAACATGCCAAAGCTTATTGGAATGTTTAAGTAATAAATTTAGATATAATTTTCTGGAATTATTAAAGAAATAGCCAAATTGGATTACATAGTATTTTTCATCAAGAGAAATCATATATTTTGATCTCCAAAAATACATTTTAGCTAAACTCCAGCAGGAAATTATCGGTGGGTAATTATATGAGAATCAGATGATCCTACCACAAACATTTTTATAAAGTATTTAAAACTCTAACAGCAACAAAAACAGAACACTGTTCCATCCAGACAGCAATTACAGTGATCATTTCTAAAATGAGAAAAGGTGCAAAGTGGTGCAAGTAGTTTGACTCCGGTAATTTACATTTTGAGTTCTTTCAATAATTAACTAGGATTTGCTATGCATTAGATTATTGCCTCCAAATATGTGATCTTTTGAAACTTAACACATGACTTAACTAATATCTCATCTGCTAATAAATGACCCTAGTAACACTGCATAAGAAGTTTTATTAAGACTGAACTTTGAACCTCAAGAGGGATAATGCTTTGATGGCTTTCCTGAAATTGGTATCACCTGGCAGGCAAAGCAAAAGCTGCAAGAGGACAGAAAAGATGACGGATTCAAATGAGATCAAGAAGACCCCATTCTCATTGCATTCTAGAATAGAAAAAGAACATTAATGGGAGCACTAGGGAAATATGAATAACGTCTACGGCTTAGTTAACTGCATTGTATCTATGTGAATTTCTTACATAATTATAGTGCTGCTATCAAAAGTAAGATGTCAGCATCAGGGGAAGCTGGGTGAAAAGATGAAGGGAATTTACTAACTTTACAATTCTTATTTAAGCCTAAAATCATTTAAAATAAAACATATACATATTACAAAAGAAAGAAGACCCTCTTCTCCTCATTCAGTCGTTGAGTGTGAATATTCAAAATGAGTGCCATTTCCTATGAGTCACACCTCTTTTAAAATTCGAATAAACCTAAGATGATTAACACGTTAAGATGACATTAGCCATTAAACCCAATGTGATGTTTTAATCCTTTCCGAAAAGAAAATAATTGGGGGAGGAGACAGGACCATAAGGGATCCTGTAACCTCAGGGAATATAGAAGTCCTAAGGGTTCAGGTTAGAATGCCTACAGATTCACCATGAAATTCAGCACTTGGTGATTTTGCTTACTATTCCTGAGGTTTAATTTTGAAGCTAGGTAGGAATAACAAAGATATGAAGATCTTAAAGGATTTGAGAAAAGAATCTCTCCCACAGTTCTTCAGTAAGACATAATTCACAAGTATTATCTGTATCTTATAGGAGATATGTATAACTATGTATCTGGATTATACCGGCGGAATAAATGCATACATCTTCTTTTTCCTAAAGAAAGCTTTTAGAGAATCAGGCTGGCTGAAAGTCAAGCAGACATAATCAAGTTTACCGTGAATTATGCTTATTCCTCAATTTTATTGTCATTGAGGAGGAGTTGCCGTGAAAGGAACATACCCATTCTTCCTGCCCCCAGCTTCTTCCTTTTCTCATGAGCAGAGGAATGACTTAGGTCATCTATTTGTGATGGTCCTGCTACTGGTATTTTCTGCATGCTCTCCATGTACAGGCATTGCATACAGAATTGGATGAGGGAGCCTTGTCATTTTCCAGGCCTTCCTGAGACTGGATGGGCAGTTCCCTGCATTGCCATGATTATGGACTAGAAAAGCCATTAATTCCAAACACATAAGAATTGTCTTTCCACCCGGATTTTACCTGCAGTATGGTGATTTGTTGGTTTCTTGTCCATTTCTTAGTTGATCCAAATTTGGGTAGGAAACATGGGTGTCAAACCCACGTAACACGCATAGGCTGGGATGCTTCAGTATTAGGCAACGAGTGAAATTTGGGATGAAAATAACCTATGTAGAGGCTTTAGGTGGGCCCAGGATTAGCTTTAGCGGCGGATGTCTGAACACAACATCACTGCAGCCCATGGCCAGCTTCTCCAAGGAAAGCCTGTGTTTCACAGGTGAGTGGCTCTTCCATGTAAGCAGGAATGAAGGTTTGCCACCAAACAGGAGGTGGCCTTTGGCAAGGAAAGCACATGCTGGTTTCACACTGCACACTCTACAACTGATCTTGAAATTCATGGGCCGAGCTCTACTAAAGAGTGCAGCTTTAGAAAGATTACATCGAAAAGGAAACATTTCTGTCCCATTGAAGACCCTCCCTGAAAAGCAGACGATGACAACGTGTGCTTATTTCGCTGTTAATCATTTTACCCAAGAGAATAAAATCTGGATAGACAGCAGAGTAGAGCTTTTTAAATGGCAGACATGGAAAGAGATGGCTGAGTTCAAATTCTAGTTCTGTTTTTTTGACCTGTGTCCTTGGGCAAATGAGTAAGACTTCTTTATGTTATTTTCCTTATCTATATAAAAGAGGAATGATGACAATATTAAGTTCCTCTTAGATTGTTTTCAGTTAAGCCACATATGCATTTTTTAAAGTGATGAATAGGAAAGCCTTAGTAAGCACCAATTATTACTTTTCCACTTATGCTAGATTCTAGATTGTACATTCGAGATTGTACAGAACTACTACCATTATTTTTTTAAGTGAAGTTCAGAATTGCCTTCAGGGCTGATACACAGCAACACTGAAGGACAAACTGAATTCAAGTGTGATGAGATTTAGTCATCGTCTTACACGTGGTCTTAAAACAGCTTTCAATTTATTAAATCGGTAAGTTCTGCCCATGGGTTAGTATTTCAAAGGCCAATCTATGTATACATCCAAAATAGTGGTCAAATAAAGAAATGGGAGTTATCTAGTTCTATTTAGGCTACAGATGTATCTGAAAGAACACCATTCCCACAAAAGTAAACCCCAGACAGAATAAAATTCATAGTTTTTATGGAGCTAGTAAAAGGTGATAGATAAAAATAAGCCTTGATGCACTGAAATCCAGAGGGAAAAATCCCTTCATTGGTAAGCAGATAACCAGGGAAGTTTTTAAACCTGGGGGTAGGTGTACACATCTGGGAATGGGTATACCTTTAGTAGTACACAGATAAGAGCAATAACACGGTACACAGATAACAGCAATAATATAAAATCAACCAAGTCTTAGAAGACACTATGGGATAGCTGGATGGATTGGAATATGGAAGAGATATAAACACAAAAATTGTCTTAGCCCAACAAGACACACACACACAGGCTGAAATGGTAAGAAAGCAGCAGTGAGGAAAAATGCTGGGTAGAGAGAAATGTTAACATGAACATTCCCACAATGGTTGAACCAGGGGCCCTGTCAGAATAAAATCCAAAAGGGAACCCAAATATCTGAAATAGTAGCCAACCCATCCCAGCTTAAATATCAACAAATTTATTAAGATGAAGGCTTGGAAAAGTGGATGATGAGCTAATCATAGGTGAACTCAATGTAATTAAAGACAGATAAGACCTACGGTATTCACTATAAGCACCAGACAGTATACAGAAAATAATTGTCCTCTTGAAAAATAAAAAAATGAGACAAAAATATTACACTTGTTTCTTATATACAATGTCTAGAATAAAAATAAATAAAAGCTATGCAGAGAAGCAGTACAGTGTGTCCCATAACGAGAAAATCATAGTCAATAGAAGCAGAACTACTGAAGATAAAATTACTGG
This sequence comes from Neophocaena asiaeorientalis asiaeorientalis, assembly GCF_003031525.2. Taxonomy (NCBI): domain Eukaryota; kingdom Metazoa; phylum Chordata; class Mammalia; order Artiodactyla; family Phocoenidae; genus Neophocaena; species Neophocaena asiaeorientalis. The sequence goes on along the minus strand of NW_020173204.1, from coordinate 1,729,886 downwards.
AATTAGCAGACAACTAAAAAAAAAAAAAACTTTTTTTAATTTACAGAAAAAGATAGATATAAAAGGGTGAGGAGGAAATGTTCATTCCAAAATAGAAATGGAAGACCTAACAAGAACCAGAAGGATTTGCTAGAAATTAAAAATACAATATATTAATAAAAATTTATTGGATGAATTTCAAATTAGACATTGCAGAACCAAGGTGAAGTAACTTGATAACAGGTCAGTAGAAATTAGTCTAATTTAATCACAGAGGAAAATAAGATGGAAAAAATGTATAGAGTATGTGCAACCTGTGAGAGATATCATCTATCATGTATATTTGTAGTCCTAGGATGTCAGAAGTAAAAGAATGGGCAAAAAATACATTTGGAAAAAAAGTGGCAAAACTTTTCTGAAGAAAATATGAAACCACATATCCCAGAAACATAGACAACTCTAAAAGAACAGGTAAAAATAAAAGTATGCAAATCTATATGACAATTAAATTGATGAAAGTGAAAGATAATCAGGTATTTTTAAAGCAGCAAAATAGGAAAGACACAGTACATGTAATGGAACAGGTAAAACAATGGAAGGCTTCTCACTGAAAAACAATCAAGTTGAAAACCAATGGAACTAAATCATTAATGTCCTGAGTAGCAATAAGCACCATCAAAACCCAAAAAGCAAAAAGAAAGAGAGAGGAAAACCTGTCAGAATAAAATTCTATATCCAATAAAACTGCAACACACAAAAGTGAAGGTAAGTGAAAACAGAGAAATTGGGACCAGCAGAACAACACTACAGACTCGATTCAGAAAATGGAAAAACCCACTGAAAGCTGCATAGAAGTTATAAACTTGGCATAAGCACAGAGAGAAAAAAAAAAAAGAGGGAGGGGAATATACTGATATTAGATAAAGTAGTTTCTAAGGCAGGAGAGAGACATTTTTACTAGACATGAAGGACATTTCAAAAAGATAAAAATACTAATATTAAATATCCTAAGTATGTTACTATAACGAGGTTTTAAATGAAAAAAACTTGAGAATTAGAGACAAATCGACAAATCTACAGTTACAGCTCTAGATTTTGACTCTTCTCACATTATTAAAAAAAGGAAGAAGAAGATTTGAACAATACTATTAACCAATCTCATCTATTGACTTTTATTGAATTCTGTAACCACAACTGCAAAATATACTTAGCAAATATGCATGGTATTCACAGAGAAAAAAATGTCAGGTCACAAATAAATGTCAAAAATGAGAAGAATTGAAAGCATACTGAGTATGTTCTCTGATGACAATTAGAAATCAATAGCAAAAAGTAAATTAAAAATCTGCCTCCCTAAATTAAAAAGGTGACCACCATCTTCTAAATAATCTATTTGATCAAAGAACTCAAAAGGCAAAGAAAAAAAAAAATCCAACTGAATGATAATGAAAACACAGTGTCAGAATTTGTAGGATGTAAGTAAAGCTGGCCTTAGAAATTTATAACTTTAAATGCTTACATCACAAAAATCAAAAACCCAAAGTTTCTACCTTAAAACTGAAGAAAACTAAAGTTTGGAGAAGGAAGGGAAAGATAAATATATCAATGAAATAGAAAACAAAAATAAAAACAAAATGACAGAACAAAATTTCATTCTTTAAAAAATAAAATTGACAAATTTTTTTAATTGATGAGTGCTTACCAAGAATGGGCAATACAGAGAAAACACAAATTAACAGTACTGGTAATGCAAGAAAATATATCATTTCAAGCGCCATGTACATGAAAACAATATATAAGCAAACTTTTTGTCTGTAAATTCAACAACCTTGATAAAAAGAACAAAGTCAAAGAAAGGCACAAATTACCAAAACTGACCAGAATAATTATAAAATCTTAATCATCCTATATTTCCAATATAAATAGCTTCCAACAAAGAAACTTACATATGCAGATAGGTTTACTGTTTAAGTTTAGCAAACACTTAATGAAGAAAGGATACCAGTCCTATAAAGTCTTCTTCAAAAATAGAGAATATTTCCAATTCATTTTATGAGATCAGTGTAGTAACTCTTATACCGAAATCTGACAAGGACATTATAATAAAAAAAATTCACGAGCAAAAATTCTACCTAAAATATTACCAAGTCCAATGCAAAAACATACATCATGAAATGATTATATATCACTCAAAGCAATGTACCACATTATATGGAAGAAAACCTTATGGTCATTTCAATAGATAAAGGAAAATATTTGATGAAATTCAACCATCATTAACGATTAAAAAAACACAGTAAACCAGCACTGGAACAAAATTTCATCAGAATTGTAAAGAAAATCTTCAAAAAAGCTATGGGTAGATTTACACAGAGCAAACCTGAGAGAACAGTGCTCAGAAAAAGAAAAAAATAGAAAGGAATGGAAGAAAGAAAAAACATGGATGAAACTTATAAATATTACATTGAGCAAAGAAAGGTAGACCTGAAAGAATACATAATTGCTTGATTCCTCTTATTTGAAGTTTAGGAACAGGTAAAGCTAAGGTTTGGTATTTAAATCAGAACTAGTTCACTTTAGAGGGTTGGAGATTGACCGGAAAGGGCAGTGATGTCCTGGGATGATGCAAATACTCTATCCAGCTGACCCTTTAACAATACAAGTTTGAACTGCAAGGGTCCATTCATGCCGAATCTTTTTCAACAGTAAACACTACCATAGATGGTCCCTGGTGGGTTGAACCCAAGATGCAGAACCATGTATAAGGAGGACCAACTGTAAGTTATATATCTCTAGGATGAAGAGGTGAAAGAGTGGTTTGAACAGTAAATGATCTTAGCAGACCCAGAACTCACTGATTTTGAGATCAGTGAATGAAGGTATCCCCATAAAATGTAACATTGTAAAGTATGTCACTATGCCAGAAAGAGAAGGAAAAGGAACAGAAAAGGCAGCACTCCAGTCCAGAAGTCCCATCAACCTCACACTGAACAGAAAAGTCACTGGACCAAGTTCAGAAGCAGGTTAGTGACACGTTGTAGAAAGAAGTAACGGAACATCAGAGAAAACCGCAAAGGAAAGACCATCCCGATACAGCTGTGGACGAGGTAGTTTAGTTCCAGAAAAATCCCTGGCAGCTTCGGGAGTCTACTGATGAGAATTTGGTGGTTGACACAAATACAGGGACAAGGAGACATCTTTGTCTAGAAGTTAGATTTTCAAGAACCCAGTAATTCCAAAGAAGCAATGGCATCAAGCTGTCATGGTTCTGGGGTCCAGAAAAGAGGAGCTCGAAAAGGAAATGGAAATTGTGAGGTTTAACTATGTTCCATGAGAGAGAGGACAACCTGAAATAAGTCCCAGGTTTGGGTGGCCAGCATTTCAAGTTTATAAACTTGGCAGCATCTCAAATGCCATTCTTTGAGAGAGGAGACAGTATGCAATAGATGGGTTTTATTCCAGATACAATAAGTATTAAAGGCAAACATTAAATGAAGAATTCTTTGAGTTTTCACTTCATGGCTTCTGGACATATGGTACAGACTGACCAGCATTCTAGCCAAAAAGGCTTTTCTTTCTACCCTGCCTTCTTCACAAACCCTCTCTGCTGTGGTCTTCAGCAATCCCAAGCAGCAGGGTTTGGCTTCATAATTTTTTTTTTTTTTTTGCAGTACGCGGGCCTCTCACTGTTGTGGCCTCTCCCGTTGCGGAGCACAGGCTCCAGACGTGCAGGCTCAGCGGCCATGGCTCACGGGCCCAGCCGCTCTGCAGCATGTGGGATCTTCCCGGACCAGGGCACAAACCCGTGTCCCCTGCATCGGCAGGTGGACTCTCAACCACTGCGCCACCAGGGAAGCCCCCTATGCTCTCTCTTGCTTGAAGTTTTGTAGCCATGGGACCTGCCATCTCAGGAAAATCTTGGCTCCAACCTCTGACTAGCTGGGAAAGTCTATCTTATTTTGATGTTCCCTCTTTGCTGCAGCCATTCACTCAAGATACATTAGCCAACCTAACATCAGGTATGAAGGTAATATTTTTTCCATCTACCTGACTCCCATATTTCCATTTCTCCTTGGGTTCTAAACATGGGTGTTGAAGAGACACATTGATTTATCAGCCCCATCAAGCCTTTCCACAGTTGTGTACGAGGAAGCCTGGGAGCAACAGTAGATTTAACCAGGATAGACTAGGAGGTCACTGTGCTCAGTTACGCAGACTGCCTTCACCCAGCCAATTGGAAAGAATGATAGATTTTCGGGCTTCCCTGGTGGCGCAGTGGTTAAGAATCCGCCTGTCGATGCAGGGGACACAGGTTCAAGCCCTGGTCCGGGAAGATCCCACATGCCATGGAGCCACTACTAAGCCCATGAGCCACAACTACTGAGCCCACATACCTAGAGCCTGTGCTCAGCAACAAGAGAAGCTGTCGCAATGAGAAGCCCACGCACCGCCGTGAAGAGTAGCCCCCGCTCGCCACAACTAGACAAAGCCCATGCACAGCAACAAAGACCCAATGCAGCCAAAAATAAAGTAAATATTTTAAAAAAGAGATAGAGAGAAAGAATTATAGAGTTTCTTTTCTTCTAACAATTCTGTTGTCATCTCGGTACAGGAGAAAATTTGGGGTGGTGTAACTGACGATCTTGAAGTTTATACAAATAGAGATAGGCAAATATGGGCAAAACAGATGTTACAAAACTGAATGCCAATGGAAACGTCATCTCATACCTTCTGGAGTTTTGAATCATTTTGAGCTACTGGACAAAGGTAAAGGAAGAGGGAAAAGCAAGCAACATTCATGAAAGACTGGGCCTTGTTCTTCCCTAAGCTATGTGCCATCAACTCAACTCCCACAAGCATCACCTCAGTCCCATGGTTAAATACATTTAAAATATCAACCCATCAAACTGTTTTAAAATTTAAAAATCACAGCTACTGAGTAGCAGTGTTAACATTCAAACCTGGAGTCACGATCTTCCATTATCTAATGCAAACGGTAGGACCATCTCATGCTCTCTTATACTTCTTGACCATTTTTTCAAGGTATCTTAGGATGAGAATACTTACTTGCCATTTACATTTTTCATCCTGATGGCAACAGCTTTGTTTCCCAGAGTATATGACATCATCAGAGCAAATAAGCTATTATAAACGTAAAGCAAAAGAGATGAAGAGTTGTCTACTTGAGACTGAATAACTTTGCTCAATAAGGTGTAAATTTGTACCTAGATCAGTGGTACTTGTTGCTGCCCCCCAGTTGAGGAGGTGACATTTAACAGTTGCAGTCTAACCATTATTTGAAATGTTTTTATTATGCTTTTTTCGTTGAGTTGTTGCTATTTTCTGTTAAATCATTCTCAAGAGACAGTTTTAGACATGCTTATTTTAAAGGGATTCCACTATTTTATATAGCTTTATCTTTCTCGTATCACATTAAGAAGACAGCCTAATGATGCTATATATTTGATTAACTAAGAACATGTACCATATGGAGTAACTGACAGCCAACATTTGTGATAACTGATTAGTAACCTCACTTCAATTGATGTAGTATATACATTAATTCCCTTTAGGCTCTAAACAGCCAAATGAAAGGAAGAAAGAAGGCATTTAACAAATGAGCAAAACTTGTGTGTTCATTCCTCTTAAAACAGAGGGGGAAAAAAGTCATATGTGATTGCAAAAATTACCATTAAAATTTCTCCCAGGGGAAAAAATATATTTTGTTTTCTCTGTTTAAATAAATCCAATCTCCCAGATTGTACATGATATGAAATTTTCATCCACTCAGAGAGCATTCATTTCACATCTCATCTATCCTGTGAATGAGATGAGAAAATCATTTTCACTTGTTTTTACTTTAATAGCATAAAGAATCCATGGTGAATTGCATATTTACAATCTAGGATTATCCAGTCTGTCATTTTCAGGATATCAACTCACTGCACTTCTTTGCATTGTAGACTCACAACCACATTGCTTCATGACTATGCCATTCTTTCCACATTTATTTCAATAAATCATGATATTTCAGGCAGGCTTCAAAATCCAAAAGCCAGAAACGTAAGCAAAGAAGGAAAGACTAAGTCTAAAAAAAACCCTGTTCATCAAATTCAAGACTATACAAGCTCTTTGAAGCATTCTTTATTTTCAAGGGCTGTGCTTAAAAAACACCATTTTCCCCACAGTTAGCAGTTAGAATTTCATCATAAAATACTACCGTAAAATCTATTTAATTTTCCACCACAGGGAGGGAGGGTTTGATCTCTTATTAAACATTTTATGGAAAAGTCTAAAAGTGCTTTCGATTCTTTATCGAATTGAAATCTAGGCCTTGGAAACTGCTGGCATCACACACACACATAATAGTATCAGCCCACGGAGTACCATTAGGTCATAAAGCACTGCTGCCGCAACATCTCTGGTACAGCAGCTGGTGCCCATGCAACTTTTACGACAGTTATAAAGTCATTTATTACGTTTTCTTTATGATGCTAATGCATTGCAGCCTGTTACTTTATTGCTCCCACTGTGATAAAGGCTGAAATGTATGAATATTGTAGGGGAAAAAAGATATCTGTATCTATCCATCTATCTTTCTAGATAAGTAGACCTAATAGCAAAGCCTGTTGCATTAAAAATCTCTTAAAGAAACTTAAAACGTCCATAAAAATACTAACAAGAGATATCAAAAAGGAAACATTTTTGTGGGACATTTTTTGTCATTTTGTTTCACTGTTCCCCACAGAATTATTTTGTTTTAAGTTTTACCTTGCCAAAATATACTAAGGATGATCTGAGTACCTGACTGGGTTTTTTTTTTTCTCCCCTTAATTACAATATCATCATTGTGTTAGAATATAATTTGTAATTCACTAGGAGGAACAATGACTATGTGATTTCCAAAGAATCACATGAAAAAGAACAAAGTCATTCAAAGATACTCATGTCCATGGACCCAAAGGTGCCTATAACTGATAATTACACCTTGTTCAAATTGCCTAAACTGAACACTCCCCTATGATACAATTGTACATAAAGAGAATGCAGTTTTCTGTTGAGGGACAAAATCAATTATGTTAATTAACTGCTACCCTGTGCTAAAGCTGAGGTAGCAGGTGACACCTACAGCACGATAACTCCGAGGGGAAATTCATTCCCACACTGGGGTCCTTCCGTGCTACTATTACTGCTTCTCCATTTCTTCTTTTCTCCATGCTCTTTCCCTTCCTCTTTTACCAATTACAAAAAAAAAAAAAAAGTTTCAAGAACGAGAAAAAGTCCAAAGGAAACAATCATTTGTTTAAGCAGGTCTTGAAGTGGAACGTTCTATTTACAATTTTTTTAATATTCAATTTACCCCCCAAAGCAGTCAGAATGAAAAGGGAGATGGCATTTGAGGAAAAGCTTAACAGTGTGTTTTTTAAATTAGACTGAATTTTATTCTAGTCTCCATCTTTCTATTCTATTATCAACATGATTTGTAAAATTGTTCCAGCAATGAGCCAGCACAATTTTAATCATGGATCTCAGTATTATTAGACTACTAAAATGACTTAATATTGATACTGAATTTGGAGCTGGATGGGCTCTTAGAAATGGTTTTACTCATTTAACTGAGAACTAGAAAAGTTCATCTCGAGAGGTTTTTACGTAGCTGCATACTACGTCCTTCATTTCTTCTCAACCTGTTTTTAGTCTCAACACGAGCATCGGGATGGAAGAGGGACCATTCTCTTGAAGTGTAGGCTTCCTCACAGAGATGAAGAGTGGAGTCATTAAGACACTTGGTGCCTTTCTTGTGGCTGTAAAGTGCAGTAGCAGCCCAGTGTGAGCTCTCCTGTGTCTTGGATCGCAATCTGATTATCACCGGAGGAAATGAAGACTCCTGGTCCTGCATGCTTATCTCAAAACTAAATCGGTACTCTACATTTTTTATTATTATTATTTTTTTTTGCGGTATGCGGGCCTCTCACTACCGTGGCCTCTCCCGTTGCGGAGCGCAGGCTCAGCGGCCATGGCTCACGGGCCCAGCCACTCCGCGGCATGGGGGATCTTCCCGGACCGGGGCACGAACCCGCGTCCCCTGCATCGGCAGGCGGACTCTCAACCACTGCGCCACCAGGGAAGCCCGGTACTCTAAATTTTGTCTGACAAATTCCTACTCAAGTACAAGTTGAGATAAATTAAATAAGATAGAAAAATTGTATGTGTATTCAAATCAGATGAAGGAAGAAATACAAGTGCATTAGATAAACTATTTTTAAAACTTGTATCTAACTGCATAACTCTGGGCTCTTAAATACATTCCAAATATTTCTAAAGTCAGCGTCCAGTATGTTTTCATGCCTGACTAAGAAGACTTCATCTTACGTGGATAAGTTTATTATACCATGAATAATACATTTTAAATAAAATGATGATCTAAGAAAATGAGACCACCAAGAGCACATTTCCATGTCCATCTGTTAATTACAGTTACCTTCAGAGAAACAGTGTAGGAGTGTTTAAACTTACTCAGAATCTATCACATTAAGTCCCTAAATCATCTGCTTAATATTTAAGTCCCTGAAAAGCAGTAGTAATAAAGTGAGAAGAGTTCTATACCAATGTTATCTATTTAGTATAGATTGAGTACATTTTATCAGCACGTATTTCTTTTTATCAGTATATATTTAAATATAATGTGATATTTACTATTTTTATTTGTAATAGATAATGTTTTCTGAACCAGAAAATCAAAGGAAAGAATGTGGGAAGCAGCCGCATAGCACAGGGAGATCAGCTCAGTGCTTTGTGACCACGTAGGGGGGTGGGATAGGGAGATGCAAGAGGGAGGAGGTATGGGGATATATGTATAGCTGATTCACTTTGCCATACAGCAGAAACTAACACACCATTATAAACTAACACCATTATAAAGCAATTATACTCCAATAAAGATGCTAAAAAAGAACAATAGGCTTTTCTCAGTCTGATGTAATAATTTTAAATCAAAAAGTATGTATTTTATGTAATATTTGAACCATTCTGTTTTATACCAGTGATTGCCAGCCTTCTTTTAGTCTCCTAAATGTGTGGAAAATGAGTTAATTTTATGTCTCTAGATATATGAAGAAATTATATTAGATTTCAAAGGATATTCAATAGCGTACATGTTGATTTCTTTGTGTGTAAATATATAGAGAATATATGTGAACAGATAAATCTCACAGAACGAATGAACTTGCTTCTAAGTGAAAAGATCCACTTTATATACATTTTTTCGTTGAAGGAAATTTACTACAAAATACTATCAAAGACCAAAAGTGCTACAAATATCACAAATACTGACTATAGCATATGTGACCTTTTTCTGCCATCTAAAGCAATGTAGTTTTTGTTCTCAAAAATTTAATATCTGTTTCATTGTACTCTATGAATTTTCTTTTTTGGACTACTAAACTCAAGCGAAAGAACATTCATATCTCATGGTGTCTATCTAGCCATAGTCTTGCAAAATGCAATTCTGTTAGTGAACCAGAAACTCTGCTCATTGTTTGGGTCAGAACACATTAAAATGTGTCGATGCTTAAACGCAGCAGCATTTCAGCCTTTGGAGAGATGGGGGGTAAAAGCCAGACAAATAGACTATTAACGGATCATATGAGAAAATACCCTATAGAAATGAATAAAGGTAGACACAGATGAGAAGGGCGTTAAGGGAGTGTCTATTCCCAGTTGACTGCCTCCTGTTAAAATGAACTTAACCTTAACATCGTAAAACACATTTGGTTTTAACACACACATAATTCAACTTTGCACATGAATCACATATACTTGTGACAAACAGGTCAAAGATGCCTCTAGAAACACATGGGTGAGTAAAATACAGTTAGTGGGTTTTCCCACAGTCCAAGAGACTAAGGAAAATTCAGGAACGGTAAAATGTGACTGGACCTCAATTGAGATGTTGATGAAATCAAGTCGGGCTTATTATAGAATCCCCACCTGCTCTTAACTGCATTAAGTTTTTAAGCTGCGCTTTTATAAACTGGACCATATGTCATGTTTCTCCATATGCTTCTTAGCAGGCGTAGAGAGTTCTTAGTACTTTTTTAGACAGACTGAGCCCTGTGATATGATTATCACATATAAGTCCTGGGTCATTACCGCATCTTCGCCATTTGGAAAATGGTGCTCACACACCTGAAGTAAGGTGATAGATTAGAATTAGATGTGTGTAGTGAACTCAACTATAGGCTTAAAATACACAATGCATTTCCAGGGTAAGTAGATGAGTTACTGAGGATTCAATCCTCTCTGTGAAACGAATTTAGGAGGCAGATGCTCCAGACAACTTTGATGGCCCTTCAGTTTCTTTATTGCAAATCAAATACTTGCTAAGTTGGGTAAAAACAAAAGAAGACAGCTGTCTTACCAGTATGTATATTTTCATAAGGATACCTAATCAGGCTCTAAGTGATGTGACCCAGTTTAAAAAAAAAAAAATCCTCACATTTGTCATTACTGAACATAATATGCCCCAATGATAAGGCACTGAATTCTGGGGCTCCAGAAGTGATTCATTTCAGAAAAGTGTAAGCCATGGGGTATTTGCAGGAAACAGGAGGATTCATTATGACTCTGATAAAAGGGAGTGTGAGAGCACAATGGCACAATAAAAGTTATAATTAACTGCTGTGAGCCTTGAGAAAATGTAAACCATCATCTGTCTCATAAAACATTGCTCCCATCATGGTTAAGTTACCTCTGGAAATACATAAAGATAGGTAGTGCCCTGTCTAACCTGGCAAAATTAGATTCATTCTATAATTCATAGTCTCCCAAATATAGTATTTCCCTACTCCAGTGGCATTTTGGACACAACTCTCATTAGGGATTTATCATGCTGTAGTGATTAATTGTTTAAATACAGTTCTCCCCTACAGTGCAGAGAGGTCTCTGGAGGCACGAACCATATTTTTTCTCTTTTGTAACACCAGTGCTTGGCACAGGGCTAGTTGTTTGATTAATTATCAATTAATTGTTAATTAATTATTAATCTTACAACTGAATAACAGAGAATATAGTAGGGGGTCTACGATTAAGATGTATATATGAAAGGTAACCACAGCAAAAATAGGATGGGGATAAAATCCTGTTTATGGCATTTTACTTGTGGATGGTAAAGTGGATGTGGGTTGTTCCAGAGGTAGCCAAATGTATGCTAATACTAACTACAGCAGGGGTCACAAACCCAAATGGCTACTGAGAGAAACTATGTATTTATAGAGAAGGTATCATACGCTTATTTTCCTATCAAGAATATTACTTTCCCAAAATTATTTTTCAAAGTATCACATATGCCAGTGTTTGAGTCCTAATCTGTATGCTACTCAAAAAGGTAAATCATTTGAAAATAAGATGCAACTGTTTCAAGGGAATGGCCCAAGATGTAGTAAGAACTTCTGAGCAGGAAAATGCATAAGGAGCTATTACAGGCTTGAAAAACAGCTCAAGGACATAGCATAGAAAGAATAATCAAGCCAATACAGGAAGTTAGCTGAAGAAAGAATACAAGCAAAGTGCATGGTCCTCTCTTCCTGAGTAAAGAGAAACCACCTGATACACTAAGACAATGATGTCTAAACTTGTCACACCCAGACCTCTTGGGAAATTGCTATATGATCTTTAATAGAGAAATAATTTTAAGTAAAAGAATATTCTTTTAATAGAACAGATAATCATGATTTATCCTATATATAGGGGAAACAATCTATAATATTTTAATTATTTGAACTATACATGAAACATATTGAACAGTACATTTCAAAAATGACAGCAAATAGTGTTTCATTTAGGAATCAAATGAATATTAAAAGATGTAGTAAGGGGCTTCCCTGGTGGTGCAGTGGTTGAGAGTCTGCCTGCCGATGCAGGGGACACGGGTTCGTGCCCTGGTCTGGGAAGATCCCACATGCCGCGGAGCGGCTGGGCCCGTGAGCCATGGCCGCTGAGCCTGCGCGTCCAGAGCCTGTGCTCCGCAACGGGAGAGGCCATAACAGTGAGTGGCCCACGTACCGCAAAAAAAAAAAAAAAAGATGTAGTAAGGTGTATTCATCATCATGATATATCAAATATTTTAAAAATCTATTCTTATATCCTGAAATTTGTAATTTTATATTTACTGATTTTTAAAAAATCAAGTGATTTTTTGTGAGAACAGACTTTTCAAAGGGCAAATATGGTTCTCCACTCAGTCCCTCCATCTACTCATAGCTTGACACTCCACAGCTTCGCTTTGCACCAGGATGACACCCAAGTGGGGCTCACAGAGTGTCTGACACCCTGACTGCTTCACAGCCCTGTCAGCCCCACCTTCCTTTAGACTCCCATGAGCCTCCTGGTCATCTGTCACTTCCTCACACCTTCTCATTCGTTCCTCTTGTGGGATCTTTGAATAAGATACTTCCTTAATAATATGAAGCCTCCCATATCCCCTCCCTGTGTTCAGATTTCAGTTCAAGTTTTACTTCCTTGGGGAAACCATTCCTGACCCCAGGGGCTTTCACTGTAATTTAAAAAAAATTATTGAAATCTAGTTAACTTAAAATACTATATTAGTTTCAGGTGTACAACATAGTGGTTTGATATATATAGATTACGCACTATACAGTTATTATAAAATATTGGCTAAAATATATGCCCTAAGCTACACATTATAGCTCTGTAACTTATAACTGGTAGGTTGTTCCCCTTTAATTTGTGTGTTTATACAACCTCATTTCTTCCTTCACAGCACTTGCCTCAGTTCGTAAAGATACTCCCCTTTGTGTGATTCTCGTATGAAGTATGTCTCCTGCATGAGAGCCAGGCACCTGCCCGTTTTCTCTCCTCTATGGTGCCTAATTCCAACTCAGAGTTCCTGAAGCATTTTAGACATCCCTTAAGTATTTACTCATGAGTGCAAGAATGAATCAGCTGTTACAATGCACATGTAGTCTGAGATATGCTAATATTTTTATAGTTAATAAAGCAGATATTTTTGTGATTAATTAGAAAAAGTGTAAGATGAGCAGAAGTCCTCAAAACAGAGCCTCAAATCAATTAATTAAATGAAAAGGAGTGGAGAGCCTATTAGGAACTGGAAGGCACTAATATTGGTAACCACAAGTTACTTTCTACCTAGAATGGGACAGCAGGAGAGGAAATAAAGTATCACACAAAACGCAGGGTAGGAAAAAGGTGAGGAAAAGTCCAAGAGACTAATGGATGAAATAAGCCCACGTTTCAGAGTTTAGTAAAGCATGGGACAGGCATGGATCACGTTTGGATTTTCTTAATGCTTTTTTTAAAAATGTTCCTCTTTTTCTCTTTAAGACCTTACCTCTAGTTGCCGTGCCGGATGAAATATTTTAGTATACTGAGAGAACTTCACTACCAGTGATAGACACACACAGAACCTTCCTTTGAAGAAGATATTTATTCCTTATTTTTTTTTCTTTTTTCACTATTTCACTCTTTTCCTCTTTGCATCTAAGCATTTTATAGCTAACCCACTTAGAGCTGTTAATTTGAATTTCCTTTCAAACTAGTTCCACTATTTGTGGTGGAAAAGCAACTTGTTAATTAACAGAACTGTCCTCCTCATCCCTTTTTCATCACAGATTTGTTAATGGAATTAGGTGGTTTACAATAGTTGACCTGATAAAATAGTGTCACGAGTATAATGACTCTGTTTAAGGGAAGCAGCAATGGTGTGAAGATGAAATAGCAAGCTCATAGTAAGAGAGCACAATCTGAGTGGGAGTTTAAGATGTGAAGCTATTACACATCAGGGGTCAAAAGAAACACAGCCTACAGTAAAGCAGCAAAAAGGTGAGTTTCTAGGTGGAAAGTTCTCAACTACCAGGCTATATCTAGTTGATATATATAAAAATATTCTATTTAGAGTTGTTCTTAAAAGTGTTGGTAACCTATTTAATTTTCCTTGAATGCTGGGTAAAGGTGTAAAGGTCAGGCCTACATATAAAACTTTTCCAGAAAATTCTAGCCAAGATATAATGAAAAGTTCTACACTCCTTTTGTTCCATGTAGATGAATGCCTCCCATGTCACCCATCCCCACTTGGTAGGAAAGGATGTCATACCTACCACATGCAGCTCCTGAAAAAACGGAGGACAATGTGAAAATAAAGGACAGAAAACAAACCTACAGGACATTAACTTTTTCTTGGAAGCCAAGCTTTAGTGAGTATGTAACACAGTAATCTCCTGAAAGCTCAGACTGTATGATTCTTTTGCAAAGAAGGTAACATTTTTACCACCTTCAATTCAAGGTTCTAGTCACAATTCTTCGGTTGAAAATATGAGAATGTGTGGCTTTGTTAACAGGTTCTTTTTAACTGTCTGATAAAAAGTACACACTGAGGCTGTACTTCCACCTTCCCTGACATACGATGCCTGTTCATCCTGCCGCCATCACATTGTCCTTCAGTTCACCTTCATGATGGCTGCTTGGGTTGCAAATTATCCATCCTTCATGTGTATACAGACTATCTAATAGTAAAGGATGTGACATTCCTTACCCAGTCCGTGATTGGGGTTAGGTGTCAATGAATTAACATACAGAAGGACTTGGTACAGAACCTGGTACGTAAGAATTCAATATATGTTGGCCATTATCTTGACCCTAAGTGAGAATATATATTTGAATACTCCAATGTGTGCGAATTCCAATTTCTACCGAAACGCAATCATTTTTTAGTCCATTTCCATATGAGGCAAGTATAGTCAATTCTCATTATTTGTGGATTCAGTATTTGCCAATGTACTTACTTGCAGAAATTTCTAACCTCCAAGATTAATACTAGCCGTGCTTTCACAGTCATTCACAGACACATGCAGATGTGACAAGTATGAGTTGCTGGGCACACACATTCCCAGCTGAGGTCAAACCAGGTGGTGTTCTGCCTTCTCCTTTCAGCTCTCATACTGTAAACAATGTTCTTTTCTCAGGGACACTTTAATGTCCATGTTGCTCACATTTATGATTTTTGTTGGTGATTCCACCCTGTGAAATGGCCCCCAAACAGACGGCTCAAGTACCTTTTAGGGTTTCTCAGAAAAAGAAGGCTGTGCTGGCCTCACAGAAAAACTACTCTATTAGATAAGCTTTGTTCAGGCTGAGTTACGGCACTGTTGTTTGTAAATTTAATGTTAGTGAACCAACAATATATACGAAATAAGATGTTTTTAAACAGAAACCCACATTAAAAAGTATGTATGAAAACTGTCGTGACCAGAGGCTTGCAGAAACCAGCTCTGTATGTTCTCTAGGAGCAAAGGTTCAGTATCCCTCCATTCAGAGTTCACGGCAACTTTACAGAACATTACCACAAACAATGAGAATTGACTGCGCTAAATGTAGAAGATTATGCATGAAAATGGGTAAATTATTTAATGTTTCTGAAAAGCAAAAATATTAATAAAATAGACTGGGGCAAGAATATGATTTTGTATGTCATACATAATGAGTGTGGTTTTTTTTAGGCAATTAGAAAATCCATTAAATATTTTTGTTTAGAATAATTGTCTAGAACTGACCCCCCCCAAATAACCCAGAATGAAAAGAATGCTTCTAAGCCTTCATTTAAGGAAAAAATCCTAGGGAGCAGAGAAATTAGAACTAAGAAGTAAAAATCAAAGTTTAGTTGGAAGGGAAACAGAGACCAGAGGCTGGGAAGTGCTGGAGCTGACATCAAGCCAGATAGTTGAATTGAGAGCCTAAAGGGACAGCACACAGGGATCTCATCAGCGGTAGAGCTAAAGAAAATGAAATAAATACCAAAATGCTGAGACCAAGATGCTCTGGACCTAAATTTTCAAATATGAGGAATCTATTTTATGAAGAACCATGAATATCTCCTGGAATGGGGGAGCTCCTTAAAGAAAATTGGACTCATAGTATAAATATTAATATACTTTAAGATAGCATTATATATCTCAAAAGATTCCTGAATCCTTCTCTATGAGGTCATAATACACAGTCATCCCTCAGCGCCCACGGGGAGTTGGTTGCAGGGCCCCCATACATCCCTAAACCCCTGATGCTCAAGTCCCTCAACCCCTGATGCTCAAGTCCCTCATATAAGAATGGAGTGGTAAGGTGAATACAGGCAGCCCTCAGTGTCTGTGGTTCGGCATCCATGGATTCAACCAAACACATATCACATTTCAAAGTTATTTAGCTTTCCATCCAGCTGAAAAGATTCTTGAGAGCAAAAATCACTAGTCCAACCATCATGTTTGTGGTATACCCCCAAAACTCATGAACTCATGGTTCTAGGAACAAAAGAGTTATTTATTGAATAACTCGATATTAGAATAGAATCTTCAGGAATAGAATTCTTGGAATATTTTCTCCCTCTCTCTTCCTCTGTCTCTCACTTGCCCACCCCCAATATCCTTTAGCCTGTGTGTGGGACTGACACTATCAAACATGGCTGTGCTTCTGGTATGTTCACAGAGGCTCTGGGAAAATCATGAAATCTCTTATTATTATACGCCATCCCCCTCTCCCACGTAGGGAATGACAAAGCTAGTTATGGCTACATTCAAACCAAGTTTTGTACGCTGGGCATGCTAACAAGAAAAATCTTACTTTGGGGACACCATTATCTATATGATTATCACCAAACAGGAGCTTTGAGACCATGGAAAAAAGTAGCTACTTTAGTCACACAGTACAGGCTTTCTGACAATCTTAAACATGCTCAAGTCATGTAACAAGCCTAATCCTCTTTCCTACAGAATAAAAGTAGCCTGTAACAAAGTAACATGGGAAATATGGTTACACAACAAATAATGAAAGTATTAATGATAATAATGCCTCTTTAGAAGGCAGCCAAACAGTTATTCGATTGCTAAAGGTTACTGTACCAAAAACTCTAAATTACGCATTTTAAGGAAGTCCTTTAAAGACATCAACTTCTTTTATAGCTTAGTCTCCAAATTTCTAATCAAATCTAATCACTGTCATAATTCCACGTTGCGTTATTTAAAAGTCGCAATGGAAATTACGTGGTAAGGTAAAACTATGTGCTAAGGAAATAACATTTAGAAATAGAAAGGAACATATTTATTCTCCAAAGGAAAGTTGATCTTAGAAAGTCCAGAAATAAGAAAATATTCTTATATCATTAATCATTTCACATTTTTCAGGTGTCATCCAGTTCTAGTCGTATTTATCGGCACTTACTTAATTTTGAAGTATACACACATGAAGAGTTATAATCCAAATCTGCTGAAGAAAAAGTAAACAAAGGAAAGAGCCCCACTAAATTCCACTAAATATGGTACAGCTATTACAGAGAGGAAAGTTGTTCTTAAACGTGTAACAAGCTTACGTCTCCAGAGTGATGTGGTGGTAACGCATATATTAGTTTTTTCACTCATTTATTCAGCAGTCACATACTGGGCTTCTATAAGAGTCACTTTCCTCAAGGATCTAGAAGTCTAATTATTCCTCGAGACACCTAAACACAATTGCAACATTCTGAATTGTGCTTTAACTTTCTGGTGATCTGAGAAGGCAAGACTAAAAACACGTGTCTTGAAGGGTAAGCAGGAGTTTACCTAGTCAAGACAAGGACGTTCCTAGCAAGATAACATACATGTACAGAAGAGAGATTTAAAAAATACATCTGTCTAGAAACGTGAGAAGATCTGAGTGGTTGGAAGCCAGATGTTGGAGGGAAATCTTCTAAGAAAGTAACAGGATCAAATCGTGAAGGATCTAGTTTACCGTGCTAAGTTTGGAGTTTTTCTGTTGTCAATGAGAGGCCATCAGAAACTCCTGGCGCTGAGTATCTGTCTTAGTTTGCCCAGGCTGCTGTAACAAAATAACAGAAACTAGATGGCTTACAAACAAATATATTTCTCACAGTTCTAGGGTTACAAAGTCCAAACTCAAGATGCTGGCAGATTCAGAGTCTGGTGAAAGCCTGCTTCCTGCGTCATAGACTGACTTTTTGTTGTGTCCTCACAGAGTGGAAAGAACATAGGAATTTTCTCTAGTCACTTCTATAAAGTCAGTGGTCCTACTCATGAGAGCAGAGCTTCCCACCTCTCAAAGGCCCCACCCTCCTAATAACATCACCTTAAGGGTTAGATTTCAATATATGAATTTGAGGGTGACAATGAATGTTTGGAGCATAGCAACATCCTATTATCAGGCTTGTCTTCTGGGGAAGGTAGAATGTACTGTCATTAACCTGAGTGTGAAATATTGGAGGATCTTGATCAGAGGGAAGACCAGACTCTCTCTCTTACTAAGACCACCCTTTTCTTACCGCCAGGTTCCTATGGTGTGAACATGATTTGCTGATCAGAGAGGACCAACACTGATCTTCCACCTGTCTGGATTTTCTGTTACCTCTGCTAAGGCCTTACTGTAGTGCCTTCTTACTTTTAACAGGCCATCTGGTTTCCAACTAATCTATCGCTAATTTAAAACATTTTCAATTGTCTCCCAACTCCAGTTCTGGCATTTTCCCTTCCAGGTATGCTAGTGCCCCTGGTCCTAGAGAGAAGTTATTTTATTATACTTTACCGTAAAGAAACATTTGGATTAAACAGAAGAATGTAAGAAGAAAACCAGCCCATATTAAAAGAGATCCAGCCAAATAGCCCAGGAACTAAAGTGTGAGGGGCTCTTGGCTAGAAACCATCTCAGAAGAGTTAGAAACATCTGGCTTCCTCCATGGGAGAAACTGTACTGCCTGTCCTATTGACGTCCTTGGAACTGGACAGCTCCGTCTTGAGCCTTGAAGGACTGGTCCAGATGCCAATCTTCTTTCAGCATATCTTGAGTTTTACAGTCCCATGTACATAGATTTAAGAGCTGATAAATTTGACTTCCTGGTCTGCTGACTCACATATGCCCTATGCCCGGGATAAATAGAATCACTGGAAAGTCCTTCTTTGGCAATATAAACAGCAGAGGCATTTGTACACATATGCATTCCCACTGTGTATTAGAGGAACTTCAGAAAAGAAGGAGAGAAGCCTTTTGATAGAAAATAAATGTACCCCCTTCAAAACCATGTAAAGGATCCAATCAATATAGAATATGAAGGAAAAAATAGCATATTCCAGGACTGAAGAATTTTATAGCAATAATTTCTTTATATTGGTTTCAGGTCAGATGACAGCTAGTTAACTGAAAAACGTGTAATTATTCATGGCACCATGAATTCTTTGAGTATGCGTATTGCTGCAAATTCCAACACTATTGCAGTGAAACCAAGGTCCTGTGCATGGATGCTTCTACAGATTAAGATAACTTCATATTACCTACACTTCACAGTAAGGCCTGTTAACGTTATAAGCAGTTTTTAGCAATTGTATCCTGTGGTTTTCCTAACGTGTGTATTTATCCATACTACTGTGTGAACTGTTATGCTTTAAGCATTTTTAAGAATTCTAACCTGTGATATTTTACTAATGTGTGTATTTATGCATGTGACAGAAAGCTGTTAATGTTATAAGCATTTTTCAGGACTTAACCCAGGGATATTTTTAACAAATGTTTGTAATAACTAGGAAATCCAAATGTGTCTTGTTAGAAAAATATAGCTTGAAGTCCCTTTGTTTACACAAGGCACATGGCAATCCTCCGTGCCTTTCTCAGAGTCAGGTTTTTCTTTCCTGGGAGTGTATCTCTGAAAGAGGATGTGTTAAATAACGGAGTGAAATGTTTAGAGAAAATAAAATTGATAAATCCCTAGTTCTACATTACTGAAATTTACAAATGTTTATTGGACAGCTAGTTTATACAAAATAGTAGATCAGATCATACAGAGGACAAAAAAAGGATCTCTGCTCACAAGGACATCATAATTTAGCAAGGATATATGCAAAATTAATTCTAACAAGGTAATGTGGAAAAAGCCATGGTGGAGAGAGAGTGTACTGGGAAAGTAGAGGAAAGAATAATTCTGAAATAATTGCAGGTCTCTAAACATGCTCTACCCCTACTTTTCTGTAATTGTCTTAATGTTTGTTATTTTTCTACCTGAAATACACCTTCCTCTTTTAGTTCATTTATCAAGCTTCTACCCATCCTTCAGTGGTTTCTCTCAACAACCCTAAAATCTACAGACACAGTAGACATTTCTTATTTTTTAAACCACTTTGGATATGATCAATACGTAAAAATCTGTACATATTTCATGGACATAGCTTGATGAGTTTGGGGATGCATATCCACCATGAAACCATCACTACCATCAGGATCACACACATATCCATCAACCTCCCAGTTAGGGGGAGGGGAGGGGAGGGGAGGAGGAAGAGGAGGATTGAGAGGTAAAGACATAACATTCTTTTCCATGTGCATTTGCAAAGTTATTCTGTACCAACAAACCTCAATGTCTTAGCAGCTTAATACACAAACCCTACCCCATAGGTAGTCAAAGAAACCCCATAATACATTTCCAAAAGGATTTTGCTCCAGGCATTTGAGAACCTTTCCCAGCAAAGTGGGATCTTATCACTTCCCAAGGCTAACCAAAAATGGAACAACAGATCACCCCTGCTCTCAAATTTCCCAGTATCTTATCCCAGGTTCCCTCAAACCCTGCAAATAACACCCACTAGTATATCCCCCCTTTGGAGTTTTATCTGATTCTCCTCTTTACTCTAACCCCAACCTCAACCAGCAAAGTGAAGATGGGGAAATGTCTGATAAACTCCCCCAAATGTTTTTTTTCTTCTTACACCTGAAAATTTGTGTAATTCAGAAAAAATCCAAAATTTTGATCCCATTATTTTTAGATTCGGATCTAGCAAACCTCCCATGAGCTAATAAATGCTCCTGTGCTGAAACCCAAATGGGAGAGGTACCAAAAGAACCGAAAATACTAGAAGAAAAACCCCCATTAGTGAATAACTTCAGATAATATCCTAATACAGGTTGATACTAAAAAAAAAACTTTTACTATCGCTCTTTTCCTTTACTATTTGCATCTTCCAGCAGGACAGCTTCTAGGATTCTAAATCAAACTCATTTACAAATACAACCGAAAAAGTTTCATTTAGTTTAGTTCACAGAAATCAAACAGCCTAATATTCTATACCCTGCCCCACCTGGGAAGGCAATCTATTAAACTCCAATTATCTTACCTCCAATGTTTTCTGAAACAAGTATATCCTTCAGATCACTTTTGAGAGATTTTCCATATTTCAGCAATTTCAGAGAAAATTTATAGAATTTTAAAGAAAACTTTGAGACTGAATAGGACACTTTTATGCAAGCCTCAGTCTTCTTAGAAGGCTGAGGTGGGTATCTGTCAGACAGCACAGTTCAACAGAAAATGCCACTTGCCTTTTGACTTGGGTTAATGTTTCCTGAGTCCGGTTCTTTTTCCATAATAAGACACTGAAATTTGTACAAAACTTTGCTGTGTATAAAAGAGTATTCTTTTAAGCCTTATATCAAACACCTTTCTCAGCTCAAGGGCAACTACATACAAAAACCACGTTTCATTTCTTCTGAACACACTGAAAGAATATAGCAAAACAATTCTGATTCTGAGAGCATATGTTTAATAGCATACAGTTAATAAAAGAATCAGTTCAAAGAATCAAATTTTCTGAATAATTATAATTTCTTATTTAGGTAATACTTTACCTTTTTTCAATTTTTAATTGAAAATTTTTTTAATTGTTTTATACATTTTTAATTTTCAAGTTTTAATTTGTTTTATACATAGCTCTGTTTCAAAACTTCTAATTTTTCTATGAATCTAAAACTAATTGAAGCTCACAGAGAACTAGAAAAACAGAATCATAAACAGAGCAGGATTTTCCTACTAAACAGAAGTCACCATTGATAATATTTCTGTCGTCCTTCCTTTTTTATAAATCATTTTATTGTGTAGATATTATGGTCTATATACAGATTTCCATATATTTAATCTTTATCACAATACTGAATGGAATTAAAATTGTTCGTTATGATTGGCTAACAATCTACTTACCATAATTTAACAATTTCTTATTGCTAGACATTTTGGTTATTGCCTGTGTTTTTGTTAAATTTTTTTTTAAAGTCTAATGTGTAAATATAATACTGCATAATTTCTAGTCTATATTTTGGATTATTCTCTTACATCATGTATCCAGAAGTAGAATTACTGAGGCTTATACTATAAATCACCCCTGAAAATGTGACCCACAGCGTATCATTGACAGTGATCGTGACCCATTCCCAGGGGAGTCATGAATATAAGGTCTTGAACCCGCTTCCCCCTAGAGGGTCAAGACAGGTAAAGACCTTTGAACCTAGAAGCCTGTGGTCACCAATGCAGCTCTAATTTCCTCTTTTATTTAATGTAGTCTAATTTTCATTTTGCCATCTCTTTGGCTTAATGTCTGCAACTTTTTGAAGCTCTGTTTAAGTATTACTAGTTTATAGATATTATCCAGGGTTGCACTCTGTTTTCTGCTTCCTTAAAAGTTAAGTTCAGAGCTTTTTCTGCACTCAAGTATAGATTTTTTAAAAATCCTCCCAACATTCATTATGATAAAACGTCTCAACAAAGCAGGTATCGCAGGAATGCATCACAACGTAATAAACATAAGCCCCCAACTAACATCATACTCAATGGTGAAAAGCTGAAGGCTTTTCCTCTAATAAAAGGAACAAGACAAGGATGCCTACTTTCACACTTTGTTCAACATAATATTGCAAGTCCTAGCCAGAGCTATTAGCCAAGAAATAAAAGACATCAAAATCAGGAAGAAGTCAAACTGTCACCATTTGCAGATGGCACGACATTATATATAAAATCGCTAAATTCTCCACCAGAAAACTGTTAGTACTAATACATTCAGTAAAGTTGCAGCATACGAAACCAATATATAGAAATCAGTTGTTTTTCTATACACTAATAAGAAAATATCAGAGAGAGATTAAGAAAATAATCCCATTTAAAATTGCATCAAAAAGAATAAAATACCTGGGAATACATATAAATAACCAAGGTGAAAGACCTGTACACTGAAAACTGTAACATATTAATGAAAGATATTCCATGCTCATGAATTGGAAGAATATTGTTAAAATGTCCATACTACCCAAAGTCATCTACAGATTCATTCAATGCAATCCCTATCAAAATTCCAATGTCATTTTTCATAGAAACAGAGCAAAAAATTCTATAATTTGTGTGGAATCACTAAAGACCTTGAAGAGCCAAAGCCATCTTCAAGAACAACAGAGCTGGAGGTATCATGTTTCCAGATTTCAAACTATATTACATAGCTTCAGTAATCAAACAGTACTGTATTGGCATAAAAACAGACAAGCAGTTCCGTGGAACAGAACGGAGAGCGCAGAAACAAACCACAGATACATGGTCAATTAAGTTATGACAAATGAGCCAAGAATATACACTGGGGAAAGGACAGTCTCTTCAATAAATGGTGGTGGGAAAACTGAAGAGCCACATGCGAAAGAATGAAACTGGACCACTCTTACATCATACACAAAAATGACCTCAAAACCGATTAAAGATTTGAATGTAAGACTTAAACCATAGAAAATTTAGGTGGTAAGCTCCATGACATCCGTCTTAGTGGTGATGATTTGAATCTGACACAAAAAGCAGAGGCAACCAAAGCAAAAACAAGTGGGATTACATCAAACTAAAAAAGCTTCTGCACAGAAGAAATGATCAGCAAAATGAAAAAGCAACCTACCTAATGGGAGAAAATATTTTCAAATCATATCTGATAAGGGCTTAATATCTAAAATATATAAAGTACCTCTACAACTCAATAGCACAAAAACAATCCAATTGAACACTGGGCAGAGAATGTAGACTTTTTCCAAAGAAAACACACAGATGGCCAAGAGGCACAGGAGAAATTGCTCAATATCACTCATTAGGAAAATGCAAATCAAAACTATAATGAAATAACACCTCACACCTATTAAAATTGCTATTATCAAAAAGACAAGAGAAAAGTGCTGGTGAGGATGTAAAGAGAACACTTGTGTGCCATTGGTGGGAATGTAAATTGGTTCAGCCCCTATGGTAACAGTATGGAGGTTCCTCAAAAAAATTAAAACTAGAACTACCATATGCTTCAGCCATTCCACTTCCAGGTGTTTATTCAAAGAAAAAGAAAACAGTTACTTGAAAAGATAGCGGCACCACCATGTTCACTGCAGCATTATTTATTTACAATACCAGAACGTGGAAGCAATGTAAGTGTCCACTGTTGGATGAATGGATAAAGGTGTGGTATATATACAATAGAATATTTCTCAGCCCTAGAAAAGGGCCTTGAGTTCATTATGCTATGTAAAATAAGTCAGACAAAGACAAATACTATATGATCTCATTTATATGTGGAATCTAAAAAAAGCTCATAGATACACAAGAGATTGGTGGTTGTCGGGGGAGGGGGAGTCACATAATGGGTAAGTGTGGGCAAAGGTGTAAACTTCCAGTTTTAAAGTAAGTCCTGGGCGTGTGATATAAAGCAAGGTGACTATAATATCGTACTGCATATTTCAGAGTTGCTAATTAGATCTTAAAAGTTCTCATCACAAGAAAAAAAAATTATAACTGTGTGTGGTGATGGATTTTAACTAGACTTTTGGTGGTGATCCTTTTGCAAAATATACATGTATCAAATCATTATGGTATACATCTGAAACTAATGTGTCAGTTATACCTCCATAAAAAATCTTTTCTATGGATATTGCAAAGAAAAATGTAGCCTCTAATTGCATATTATAAAAACGAACTTGACATTAGTTATATGCACTAAAACACTTTAAATGGCTCTTAGTTAGAAACTGTATT
Organism: Neophocaena asiaeorientalis asiaeorientalis; assembly: GCF_003031525.2. NCBI lineage: Eukaryota > Metazoa > Chordata > Mammalia > Artiodactyla > Phocoenidae > Neophocaena > Neophocaena asiaeorientalis. The sequence goes on along the minus strand of NW_020173204.1, from coordinate 1,705,045 downwards.
TGACTGCATTAGATAAAATGTCCAAAATAACAGTGAATTAAATGAGAGTTCTCTCTCACATAAAACAATTCTGAAGTTATGAATTCCAGGGCCAAAATGGCAGTTCATTGCCATCAACAAGTCAAATGTCTTCTTTTTCTCTGTTGTTCTAGTGCATGGCTTGGTCCACAAAATTGCTTCCTGGTCTAAGTTGGCCACTGAGTTTCCAGCTACACATCTGTGGTCTAGCCAGCTAGAGGGAGGAAGAGAATAAAGCAAGGGCCACAACTTCTGGCTTGAACAGCTTCCTTGAAGCTTCCTTGAAGAATCTGCTCTGACCACCACTTTCAAGGAGATCCAAACCAAACTGCAGATGATCTTACAAGCCCACCTTCTTGGTCAGAACCTAGTTCTATGTTCACACCAGGTGCAAGGTAGGCTGAGAAATACACTACAGTCAGCTTCATTGACAGCAAAATATATAAGCTGTCAAGATTCTGTTACCAAGGAAGAGAAGAGGCATACTGACTAGGCAACCAACAACCTGCTATCTGTGACAACTTTTCTTCCACTTTGGTCAATCTGTCAAACATGCAATATAGAGTCTTATTAAAATTGTCAGTTTCCTCCTACATATTAATGCTATATAAATGCAACAGAATATCTACATTTTAAATTGTTTTTTGGAAATTACAAAGTTAGCATCTCCTTACTCCATAAAATGACTGTCTCTGTTACAAGTTCAGATTCATGATCACTGTATCTTCACTGAAATCTACTCCAAACACAGTAAATAAAACACTTTTACACATCTAATACCTTTACCTTGAGTTTAAATTTGTCTGAAACTAATGTCTAGCTTTACTTTTATTCCTTAATAAATTGTTGCCTAATCTCTCATTTTTAACTTTGTACAAGTAATTCTGCTTTGGGGGTATCTCACAAATACCTGTATTTTTAAATGAACTTGATTGTCTAACTTTCAACACATTTTGTTCTCAGAGTAGCAGCTGGTCTTCTGTTCCTTTGCTCTATGTTTTTGGGGTTTTATGCTTTCTAACTTTGATCATCCTTTCACACGTTGTAAGCTCAATGATGTTTGCTTTGTGTTGATATTTTCAGTTATTTTGATGTACATATTGTTCTTTTAATTTTACTACAGCATTTTACAAAAGAGCATTTTAACATGCATTATTGTTTATTATATTCAAGCATCAGTATGTTTTTACTTTAAAATGAGAGATGGAGGGGGGACCTTAAAGATGGCGGAGGAGTAGGACGTGGAGATCACCTTCCTCACCACAGATACACCAGAAATACATCTACACGTGGAACAACACCTACTGAACGGTGGCAGAAGACCTCAGACCTCCCAAAAGGCAAGAAACCCCCC